>NC_044035.1:253457909-253821762 GCF_901765095.1 Microcaecilia unicolor | reverse complement strand
GAGGACACACTACACTGCTCACTGCTATTATGTACACTTTTGGGCTTGGATAAGAGTACACCAAGCCTGGAAGTATGGTTTATTACAAGATTTATGGGTGGAGGAAGGGGATGAGGGTGGAAGGGGAACTAGAGGGAGAGGAATGGGGGAAGTTTGTGTTGAAACCAGGGAGGGTGCAAAATATTGAAAAAAATGCATTGTGCTCTTTTATTGTTCTGTTTGTTGCATCCTTTTTCAATAAAAATTATATTTCAAAATTACTGCTGCAGGCTCCACTCTCATCTCTCCCTACATTCCTCCCTGGGAACTCCGTTCACTGGGTAAATCTCTCTTATCCGCACCCTTCTCCTCCACTGCTAACTCCAGACTCCGTTCCTTTTATCTTGCTGCACCATATGCCTGGAATAGACTTCCTGAGCCAGTACGTCAAGCTCCATCTCTGGCAGTCTTCAAATCTAAGCTAAAAGCCCACCTTTTTGATGCAGCTTTTAACTCTTAACCCTTATTCACTTGTTCATAACCCTTATTTTATCATCCTCACTTTAATATTCCCTTATCTCTTGTTTGTCCTGTTTGTCGGTCCTAATTAGATTGTAAGCTCTGTCGAGCAGGAACTGTCTTTTCATGTTCAAGTGTACAGCGCTGCGTACATCTAGTAGCGCTTTAGAAATGATAAGTAGTAGTAGTAGAATTAACTGCAGATATTCAATGCCAGGCTATGTTTGAGCGCCAACATTATATCCAGGTACACGCAGTTGGCCGAGCACCGGTTGATTTTCAGACCAGTGCCTGGTTAGTTCAGCATATAAAGTTAGGACAGCCTTTTTTGCTGTCCTACTTTATCCACTTACGTAGTCAGTTAGTAGACTGAATATCACTGCTAACCAGATAACTTCAAGCTTCACCACCGGACCATCCCAGTACTTCCCAGAAGTGCTGCTGAATATTGCTGGATGGTCAGCTCAGCAGGATTTATCCAGGCAGGAGGGCCCAAATGATGTGTTTGTGTGTGTGTGTATATATATATATATATATAAGTGTGAGTGTGTGTGTTTCGTTTTAATATGTGGTTTGCAGGAAGGACGCTGTTCAAAGACTTGGGTGCTGAAGTTGCATAATTGCTGTGACCAACTGTGAAGTCATTGGGGGTTCTTTTACTAAGCTGCGGTAAAAGGGAGCCTGCACTAGCATCAGTTCATGTTTTTGATGTGCATTGAGGCCCCCTTTTAGCACAGCAGGTTAAAGGCTGTCTTTTTTAATTAAAAATGAAATGGCTGTGTGGTAAGTTTGCACTTGCCACATGGCCATTTCGGGAGGAAGCACTTATCAGCACCCACTGAGGTGGCAGTAAGGGCTCCCACGCTAACCCAGAGGTAACTAGGCAGCACATGGCGCTGCTCAATTACCACAGGGTAAGCACCGGCATTACAAAAAAATCAAAAATATTTTTGTAGTGCAGGAAATGGCACACGCTGGGGGTGGGAACTACCACCGGGCTCCTGCGGTAGCCCAGCAGTAGTTCCGGATTGGCACATGGCAAGAAAATTGCCGCATGCCAACCCTTTAGTAAAAAGGCCCTTGAATTTTATAAAATACTCATGTTCAATGCAGCTCTGCCCCAGGAACGTCTACCCACAGTGTGTATTCAGCAGGCTGTGGCCAGAGTTTTGCTATAAAGCTGATATAGAGGGGCATAATCGAATGCGAATGCCCATCTCCATGGGCGTCTATGTCCGAAAACAGGTATGTGAAGAGGCAGAACAGACCATATTATCAAAAAAGATGGGCATCCATCTTTCGTTTCGAAAATACGGTTTGGACAGACCAAATGCCATGGATTTGGTCCCTTCTGAGATGGGCGTTTTTTTGTTTTTTTTTTGTGATAATGGAAACTAAAAATGCCCAGCTCAGAAACGTCCCAATCCAAGCCATTTGGTCGTGGGAGGGACAAATGTACAACACTAGCATAGCTCTTAGGGGTGAAGGGGGCAACTACATGTGGGTACAGTGGGTTTTAGAGGCCTCCCATTTACCACCACAAGTGTTACGGGTGGGGGGGATGGGCCTAGGTCTGCCTGCCTGAAGTGCACTGCAGTACCCACTAAAAGTGCTCCAGGGACAGGACTTGTTGCTGGTGTATAACCTTGGCACAGCCGTTCACACCTGAAGGCTAATCTCGCTGAAAACGTCCTTTATTTGAATAAGCACCTTTACTCACAGTTAACTGCAGATCAGAGGTTGTGCCCCACTGGCAATGAGTCTCGCTGGTACTGAGATTAGCAGTAGGTCCGAACTGGCAGAATGGTGTACAATGCCCTCTTTGAGCAACATTCAAGGTAAGAACTAAGTGCTGTAACGTGGCTAACACATGAAAGGGATCTAAAAGTGTCTTACACAAATGGCCACTACCTCATGGACTACCGGAAACAAAACAGGGCACACTCTGACCCAGTAAGCAGAGGGAAAAGCACCATGGGAGTAGAGCCTACCAACTACCAACACCGTAAGCATTTGCCACAAGCTAGTGGAATCACGGAGCCCAATACCCTACACCCACCACAATGCATTGCTGATGTGACTCTGCAGTGCACATAACAGAAAAGGTGTCACACTCACCCGAGAGCCACATCAGAACCAAGGAAAGGCTGTCACAGGATAGAACACATTCTGCTGTCATGGAGGTGGGTACAGCATTTGAGGCTGGCATAGAGGCTGGAAAAAAAGTTTTTAAAGTGGGTTTTTTTTGGTGGGAGGGGGTTAGTGACCACTGGGGGAGTCCGGGGAGGTCATCCCCGATTCCCTCCAGTGGTCATCTGGTCAGCTGGGGCACTTTTTTGGGACTTGTTTGTGAAAAAAAAGGGTCCACAAAAAGTGACCCAAAATTGCGGTAAAAACGCATATTTTTCGATTATCAGCTAAAGACGCCCATCTCTCCTCGGCCGATAACCACGCCCCAGTTCCGCCTTCACCACACCTCCGACACCCCCCCCCCCAATCAACTTTACCCATTTCCGCGACGGATTGCAGTTGAAAACGGCCAAAATCGGCTTTCGATTTTACCGATTTGGGCGCCCATGGGAGAAAGACGCCCATCTCTCGATTTGGGTCGCAATATAGGCATTTTTCTCTTTCGATTATAAGCAGGATAGTCACTTTTGTGTACCATCAGCACCCTGTCAACCTCCACTTACACATGGTGTTCGCTATCAACTCACTGTCATTTGCTATCAATACACAAGTTATTGGCTATCTGCACACAGCTAGGCTCCTGTCTTTATTGTTTTATTTGTTTTGTAAACCATTTTGAATAATTTTATTTTTAAAAATTAATAAAACATTTTACAAACAAATAAATAAACTACCAACAAAAACTTCAATTATTGGTGAGGGAAAGAGGAGCTGCTGATGTTCCAGTTCTCTATGTCTGGAGCTTTCCAAAAAGAGTCACTCTGAACAAATCAATGGGTGGTGACCATCACTTAGCCCACTCACTGCGCTGGATCATCCCACTGCTTCCACCAGAAAAGAAGGACTGCCATGTAATGTCTCAACATTACCCCTGATATCTAAGGATGGGCAGCCAGAAAACATTCATTTCATGTCATCTACCTTGCACTCTTGCCTCAGGTACAAATGTAGGGCCCCTTTTCCTAAGACGCGCTTGCAGATTTAGCACGTGCTAAAAATTAGCATGCGGTAAACAATAAGATGCCCATTATATTCCTATGGATGTCTTAGTGTTTAGTGCATGCTAATTTTTAGCACATGCTAAACTCTCTAGCGTGCCTTAGTAAAAGGTGTCATTATATTATGAGCCTCTCTGAGACAAGGAAATACCTATTGTACCTGAATGTAAGTCACCTTGAGCTACTACTGAAAAAGGTGTGAGCTCAATCCAAATAAATAATATGCAATGGATCACACATGTGCACATTATACCTCTGATTCTGTAAATGTTACCAAAAATTATGCATGCAAATTGAAGTGCACTGCTGATTTGCACATTCAATTTAATTGAATAACAAGCCAATTAGTGCCAATAATTGACTTTTTAACACTCAATTATTGGCACTAACTAGATTTAATTGGGTGTTACACATGTAAAGTTAGGTGTGGGATCCATGCCTAAACTTTACACATGACCTGAAAAAGGGGGCACAGAAAGGGGACAGTCATGGGTGCTTCGGGGCGCAAGAGGGGCATGGTTTTAAGTTACACATTGAATACAGAATAACAGTGCTCTGCACATAAATTTAGGTGCGGGCATCTGCACCATATTTTCGTTGGTGCAAATGGTCATGCCTATATTTACATACGACCATAACTCTTAAGCATTATTCTATAAACTATGCTGGACTTTGGGCACAGACTGTAGAATAACATTTAAGCAGGGTTGGTTTCTTTTTTGGCGTCAATTTTTTATGTGCTATTTTCTGAATCTACTCCTATCTAGCAAATAGTGTGGCCTCTTTAGGAAGAATGTGTCATCCTTGTAAACAGAACACACTCTTTGCAAAAGACTGCACACTATTTTTATCAAACAAAAAACAACACAAAATACCATGTCTATTCTGCTCATTTTCATTTGCTAACAACATGCAATGACATGTGATTGACATTTCCTATGTTGCTACAAATGACAGCTCGTCACTATTAATGCCTGCTTAGGAATAAACTCATTGAGGGTCCTGCCAATTACCACTCAGGCCTTGCTTGCACATCTGTATGTACTCTTGTACTGGCAACTAACCTCCCACCAAATGGATTCCTTCTTGCCTCTTGACCAGTACTTCTCTCCCTGAAAGCCATTCCCCGGTAGCTTCTAGAGCAGTAAAATCCATACAAAACCCAGAACACACAGAAATGTATCTATAGGCCAAATGTTTTAAAATGCTACGCTCACTGACCAGTCAAAGACACAGGGTTAACAAATTAAACAGTTTTATTTTAAGAAAAATATTACAGTGAATTGTAAAAGTCAAAACTAGAGACCAAAAATTAGGGAAGAGAAACAAATGAGGAAAGCATGAAGAGCATATCTAGGGGGTGGGGCAGTTTGGAGCATGTAGGAGTAGTTGTAGGGGACTCGTTTTGGGGGTGAGGCAATTTATGGGATGGTGGGATAGTTGCATGAGGTAGTTTGGGGTGTGGGATAGTTTGTGGGATGATGGAGCAGCTGGTGTTAATTTGGGGCAGTTAATAGGGTGGCAAGGTAGTTTTGGAGGACATTTTATGGTGGGGCAGTTTACAGAATGGTAGGGCAGTTGGGGGGTAGTTTTATGGAGTGGAACCATTTGAAGGGTTTAGGTTTAGGGGGTAGGAGTAGTTTGGGGTGGTGTGGCAGTTGCAGGAAATAGTCTTTTGGTGTGGGGTGCCATTGCAGGGGGTTAGTTCTTGGGCATGGGAGCAGTATGCGGGGTGCTGGAGCAGTTACAGGTGGTTAGTTTATGTGCTGTGGGGCAGTTTTGGGGGGGTGGGGAAGTTGCAATGGGGTAATTTGGGGAGAGTTAAAAAAGTAGACAACTCCACTTTTTAAACTGACTTGCCCTGTTCTCTGCTACATTTCACTCCAAGGGCCCTGTTTACTAAGATGTGCTATGGGTGTGTGAGTGGCTTAGTAAACAGGACCCCAAGTTTCTATGCAACAGAAGCTGGAACTTCTTTTACCATAGAAATGCATTGGACCATTTTTTTGGAGGTGGGGGGGGGCTTATTTCTCTGGAAACCTGATCCAATTTGGCCCATTTTCAGATTCAATGTGTTTTTTTACTGGATTTTTTTTTTTCACATGATAAATTTAATCCCATTCTGTTAATGTTTCTGTGCTATAGAAGCTGGAATTTCTTCTTACATCAAAATATATTGGGCCACTCTTTTTTGGCAGGCTCATATTTCTCTGGAACTCCAATCCAATTTGGCCTATTTTCACACTTGTGTTTTTGTACTGTATTTTCTCTCAGGCCATTAAATTTTCAGAGAGCTATTTTGCTCCCAGACAGATAGATGGTCAGGAATTCTCAATTCTTTTTGTACAATTTTTTCCAGCTTCCATTGGATTAGAAAGAATACAAGGGGATTGTAAGATAAACGTGCAGTCTACTTAAAATTTACTTTTAACTAGCCAATGCCAGGAGTTCTGTCCAAATGTTACTCTTCAGGACAGGATCCTGATGCAGGTCTGGTCCACTGTGCTTCTCAGTCAGGATTGACTTCATGCCAACTGGGGGATATTCCCTTCTAGAGTTGGTACTGACAACCAATGAAAGTCCAGGACACGGGTTTCCTGACCAATCTCAGTGCAGAATGTTGCGATTTTACAACTGTCAGAGAACACTGGAAAATATGCTGTCAACACCTCACTCTGAGTTCCACAGTTCCACTTTTGCAGGGGCAGAACACTTATAAACTAGCCTTAGGGCGAGGCCACATATCTGTCAATTTTAAGATTACAAGGAAAAGGAAGCCCCATTGGGGAAACAAAAGGCCTCAGTGCACATAAAAACCCACTTTTGTTACAAAGTCATTTTATGTTTGTTGCCTATATTTGATTACATTAATTTCAATTGGTTTGTGCTGAACATTTGAAATGAAGATATTTGAGCAAAGGAACCAGTTCTGTGGGTGCCAACAGGAGCAGAGCACCCCCAATATTGAGCAAGCTCCCTCACTGTGTTCAGGGAAGGGTAATTTGTATTATGTTTGGAACCTCCAATCATTTTGAAATGTTGGTACCTATGTACTCAAGCACTTTAAAACAAATATAAAAGGAACTAATAGAGTGTTTTTATTTTTTTTCATCCATTATGAGATGTAAACTCTTTAAACTGTAAGCCTTCCCAGTCACTTCTGCCAAACTCCTTGCCCCTTTACTGATCTGAAATTGGCATATGCAGACAACCTAAGCCTAGGTAAATCTGTCATATTTAAATCCAATATAGCTGTGCTGTTCTTTCACTGACATGATGAAGGAAGCAAAAGTCTGAAAATCTAGTCATAGATGTATTAAGTTTGTTCAATACAAGGTGTCAGCTATAATTTGTTTGTTGAGTCTTAGTTCTAAGAAACATTTAGAATTCATTAGGTCACATTTTTCCCCACATATGATTATAGGGAAACCCAAGGCTAAGCTTCAGATTCCCTAAGGAATGAATATTGGACTAGGCAGTTTCCCCACCAGTACAGTAAATAAAAAGGCACAAAATTACTGTTCTATTACTGCCACCTATACTGTCCATAATCCCATCAACATCATGTCATAAGGAACAGGCTAATCCAGGCCTGGTTTTACTCTTTTGCATGCATTGACTTGTAGTTCTAATTGAGTTCTCGAAGATAATTTCAACTATAAATCCATGCTTACAGTAGGGTAAAACCAGGACTGGATTAACCTGTTCATTACAGAGGCATAGCTAGGTATGATATTTTGGGTGGGCTTCAGCCCAAAGTGGGTGAGCACACAATTCCCCTCCCCCCCCCCTCACATTTTCTGTCCCTGCCCCTGCTCCTGCACCAGCAACTCACAACAAATAAATAGCTGAGCTGGTGGGGATCCCCAAGCCCCACCAGCTGGAAGAGGTCCTCCAGAGGCCAGAACAGGTCATTTGCCTACTTGTTGCAAAGGCAGCACTGTCCACATGCTGCTGCAGCGCCAGCCTCTCCCCTCCCACACACTCAATTTTTACTTATGAGCGAAAACATAATATGAGTTGGGGGGTCAGCGCACTGGCAATGCATGGACAGTGCCGAGTAGGAGAACACATTGTATTGGCCACTGGAGGATCTCTTCAAGCTGGCAGATCTTAGGGATCCCCACCAGCTATAACAAAGGTGCTAGAATTTTGGGTGGGCCTGAGCCCAAACTGGGTGGGTCCAGGCTCGTCCAGGCCCACCCATGGCTACGCCACTGGTTCCTTATGATATGGAATCTGGTGGAAACCCTAATGAAACACCATTTCATGTCCTGGTGATTTCCACTTGGAACAAATGAGTCCCTTTCTTGAGCAGATGAGTCTCCTAATAATAAAAACAGTTGTGCTGAACTTGTGCCATCCTATAACAGAAACTATCTAAACTATCTATAGAGATCCCAGCATGCTGTGTGCTCCTCATGATAGACATTGTGTCAAGATTATGAATTGTTCTTATATATATATATATACATTTTTTGTTTTTGTTTTTTTAAATATAGTGTCAGAGAAACAAGTGGAATATAATGCAGGAGGTATCTGGAGTTGACGAATCATTTAGAAGTATATCCTGTAGGTGGACACCCATACAATAGTCTGTGTGCTTCATCAGCGTTTTTCCACTCATGTGCTGAGTGTGTGAAAAATTCACGCGTGTCCAGTGCAGGTGTGTAAGTATAATGTATGCAAAATCCATCTGTAACTGTTTTGTTTCCTACAGTTCTGGAGTCTGTGTTGGAGCCAGTGGAGCTCGAACCTTTGACAGGCCCCTGGGGTGGCTCCTCTGGAAGGCTGCAGAGGCTGTGGAACAGAAAAAAAGAAAAGATATTGTTATCCTTATCACTGTGTTTAATGTCCATTCTAACTAGTTGCTCATTTTTTGACCTGGCAGTTTCCGCCTTTTCCTTTATACGTCCAACTGAATCCAAACCGAGGCAGGGATCTGGCACCATGAACTTGCCTTCAAATTATCTGGGGATTATTTTCCCCTATCTTATATCATAAGAACATATGACAAGCTTAACAGAAATGTTGTAAATTTCACTATTAGATTACATAATAATGCTTCAAGGTAAGAAACTAGGAGCCTTTATTATGCAATTGGATCTGTCTTGTGCTTTTGATTTGGCGGACCATGTAGTCCTTTTGGGAATCTTGAGTAGGTTTGGAATAACGGGCAATGTCTTGACAAGGTTTGAGGGCTTTTTGACTGCTAGAACATATTGTGTTAGATTTCTGGGTAACTTATTTGCCAGTTGGTCCTTACCGTCGGGTGTACCCCAGGGTTCACCCCTGTCACCGATTATGTTTAACGTTCTGATGTCATCGTTAGGAAGAGTTTTAGAGAAAGAAGGATATAAAAGTTATATATACGTGGACATTATTACTATTGTATTTCCCATTATTGCTAATTTACAAGATGTCCATGTTGCAATATCTCGCTGCCTTTCTCTTATTTCCAAAAGGTTGACTTCCCATTACTTGAAACGAAATAAAGATAAAACTAAGTTTCTGTTAATTGAAACTAAAGTAACTCAGGAATTTAAATATAATTTGATCATTGATGGAGAAAGTTTCACTCTCGACCAATCTATAAAGATTCTGGATATTAAGTAATCTAACCTTGGAGTCCTAGATAAATTCTATTGTCAAGATTCCTTTTTACATTATGAAAAAATTAAGGGCTATTCGTAAATTTTATCAGTGTATCAGTTCAGACTTGTATTTCAGTCACTAATCCTTAGTAGACTGGACTACTATAACATCATTTATTTGGGTTTGCCAAAATACTTATTGAAAAAAATTGCAAACAATTCAGAATGTAGCAGTTTGCTTGATTTATTCTCTTAGAAAATCAGACAGAATTACAATTTATTATGGCAAATTGCATTGGCTTCCAAATGAGGCCCAGATATCCTTTAAATTAGGATGTATGTTACGGAAAATTGCTCATGAATTAGCTCCACAATATTTAATTTCTATTGTACTTTATGCGTTAGGAAGAAAATTATATAGTACTCAAAATTTTCTTCTGTTTGATTTTCCGAACCCTAAAGACATCTTTGGGAAGAAACATGCTTGTTCATGTATCAGGCTACTAAGTTTTCAAAATGTTTGCCTATAAAATTATGGTTTTTATTATCTTATGATACATTTAATAAGAGTTTAAAGGCGTTGCTGTTTTCTCAATTCATGGAAAGGAAATAGTTTGTCTGATTCTGTTACACTTTTTTAAAATGTTACATCCTAGACACTTTCCTGCTTATAATCGAAAGAGAAAAACGCCTATATTGCGACCCAAATCGGGAGATGGGCGTCTTTCTCCCGTGGGTGCCCAAATCGGTATAATCGAAAGCCAAAACGGGTAAAGTTGACGGGGGCATGTCGGAGGCATGGTGAAGGCGGAACTAGGGCGTGGTTATCGGCCGAGGAGAGATGGGCGTCTTTAGCTGATAATTGAAAATAAAAAGGCGTTTTTACCACGATTTGGGGTCACTTTTTTGGACCCTTTTTTTTCATGAACACGTCCCAAAAAAGTGCCCCAACTGACCAGATGACCACTGGAGGGAATCGGGGATGACCTCCCCAGACTCCCCCAGTGGTCACTAACCCCCTCCCACCAAAGAAACCCCACTTTAAACACTTTTTTCTAGCCTCTATGCCAGCCTCAAATGCCATACCCACCTCCATGACAGCAGAATGTGTTCTATCCTCTGACAGCCTTTCACTGGTTCTGATGTGACTCTCGGGTGTGTGTGACACCTTTTCTGTTATGCGCACTGCAGAGTCACATCAGCAATGCATTGTGTAGGGTATTGGGCTCCATGATTCCACTAGCTTGTGTTAAATGCTCACGATGTTGGTAGTTGGTAGTTGGAAGGCTCTACTCCCATGGTGCTTTTCCCCCTGCTTACTGGGTCAGAGTGTGCTCTGTTTTGTTTCCGGTAGTCCATGAGTTAGTGGCCATTTTTGTAAGCCAGTTTTAGATTCCTTTCACGTGTTAGCCATGTTACAGCACTTAGTTCTTACCTTGAATGTTGCTGAAAGAGGGCATTGTACAGCATTCTGCCAGCTCGGACCTACTGCTAATCTCAGTACCAGGGAGACTCATTGCCAGTGGGGCACAACCTCTGATCTGCAGTTAACTGTGAGTAAGCGTGCTTATTCCAATAAAGGACGTTTTCGGAGAGATTATTCTTCAGGTGTCAACTGGTGTGCCAAGGTTATATAGCAGCAACAAGTCCTGGAGGCCTGTGTGTATGCAGGTCCCTGGAGCACTTTTAGTGGGTATTTATTTTATTTTTGTTACATTTGTACCCCGTGCTTTCCCACTCATGCGGCGGGCAATGGAGGGTTAAGTGACTTGCCCAGAGTCACAAGGAGCTGCCTGTGCCGGGAATCAAACTCAGTTCCTCAGTTCCCCAGGACCAAAGTCCACCACCCTAACCACTAGGCCACTCCTCCACTCCACTGGGACCACTGGGGGGGGGGTTAACGAGAGGTCATCCTCGATTCTCTCTTGTGGTCATCTAATCATTTCGGGCAACTTTTTGTGCCTTAGTCATAAGAAAAACAAGTCCAGGTGAAAACGTCCAAGTGTTTGTCAGGGACGTCCTTGTTTTTTTCGATTATAGGTCAAGGACGTCCGTGTTAGGCATGCCCAAGTCCCACCTTCGCTATGCCTCCAACACGCCCCCTTGAACTTTGGCCATCCTTGCGACGGAGTGCAGTTGGAGACGTCCTAAATTGGGTTTCAATTATACTGATTTGGACGTCCCTTGGAGAAGGATGTCCATCTTCCGATTTTTGTTGAAAGATGGACATCCTTCTCTTTTGAAAATAAGCCCAATAGTAAGATACTGTCAGTAGATGACCTCTCGATCTACCCAGTAAGACCAGATGCCCCAGGCATGTTTCACTGTGGATAGCACATGATCTTCCGTCATCCTCCTCTCTTGCCCTTAGCACTACTGTCTGTATCTATTTCAAACCTGCTTGAATTCTGTAACATTTCTGGTTATTACTTCCGCTATTGACCTTGCCAAGCATACACTACTACATCAGTAAAGAGATGTGAAGGGGCATTTTTGATATGACATCTAAATCCAACTATGGACATTTGGCCACTTTCGAACTTGAAAAATGTCTATCTTTTGGTTTTGAAAATGGCTATTTCCTAGATGTTTTTAGATGTTTTGTACACAGTGCATTTTTCATTTGTGACCGTTTTTGAAAAAAAAAATAACATTCAAAGGGACATCTGGGGAGCCAGCATTCTTAGTAGACTGGCACCACAGACATCCCAGCAGAGCAGTAATGCATCCTAGAGGAAGCTACAGTGGACTTCATATAAAAGGTCCCAATCTCTAGAGAGCACTGCACCAACCAATAGGCTACTCCAGGGACTTGCTTGCTGCTCTAATAGGACTGGCCATAACATCTGAAGCTGTCATGGAGGCTGGTATGTATTGTTTCTTTCAAATCTTTGGGGGTGGGAGGAGGTCAGTGACCACTAGGGAAGTAAGGGGGGTCATGCTTTAATCCCTCCAGTGGTCATGTGGTCATTTAGGGCACCTTTTATGACAGTCATCATTGAAACAGGTCTAGACCATAAAGTTGAAAATGTAGCCCTGGACATTTTTGTTTTTTTTCCATTACGGCTGCAAAATGTCCAAGTGTTAGGAATGCCCCAACAACCCCCACCCCCACATGCCCACTTGTGATTTGGACACACTGCAGACGAATTGCATCTGCAAAATAGGCCCATATCCCACTGTACTGTTACACTTGTGGTGAAATGAGCCGTCCCACACTCACCAAAAACCTACTGTACACACGTATAAGAGACTCTGTCAGCCATAAGGGCTATTGTAGTAGTGTGCAGTTGGGGGCAGTGGGTTTTTGGTGGGTTTTGGAGGGCTCAGCACACAATATAAGGAGGTAACAGTGAGATGTATACCTGGGAGCTTTATATGAGGTCCACTGCAGTGCTCCCTAGGGTGCCCCACTGCTCTCCTGGAATGTCTGGGTGGCCAGTCTACTAAAAATGCTGGCTCCTCCTACATTCCAATGGCTTGATTTTGTGTATTTTTGACTTGGACAGTTTTGTTTGTTTTTCGAAAATGAACCTAAAAGATAAACACATAGATCACAAAAACATCTAGCATGTTGCCACTTTTTTTTTAAAGACAGATGTTTTCCAGTTTTAAAAATGGCCATATTTCCTATTCAAATTTTGGTACGTTTAGAGCAAAATGTTCTAAGTCAGATATAGACATAATATCGAAAATGCCCCTCCTAAGTAGATGCTTATTTGCCCTCTTAAACTAAGTGCCTCCTTAAAAAATTGCCTTCACAATGCAATCTATGATTCTCCATGCTAATAAGCCAACCCAGAAGATGCACATAGAAAGTGAGCTCTCTTTAGGGGTTATGAAAGGGGGGATATGATAGAAGTCTACAAAATACTGAGTGGTATAGAACAGGTAAACGTAAATCAATTTTTTTATTCTTTGAAAAAGTACAAAGACTAGGGGACACTCAAGGAAGTTACACAGTACTACTTTTAAAATGAACAAGAGGAAATATTTCTTTCACTCAACAAATAGTTAAGGTCTGTAACTCGTTGCCAGAGGATGTGGTATCAGCGGTTAGTGTATCTAGGTTTTAAAACGTTTTGGACAATTTCCCGGAGGAAAAGTCTGCTATTGAGATAGACATGGGGAAAGCCACTGTTTGTGCCTGGGATCAGTAGCATGAATCTTGCTACTATTTGGGATTCTGTCGGGTACTTGTGACCTGACTTGGCCACTGTTGGAAGCAGGATACTGGGCTAGATGGACCATTGGTCTGACCCAGTATGGCTAGTCTTATGTTCTTATGTTCAGTCTTTACTGAGAAAAGTCAGGTCCTCTTTGATGGGCTTTAGAGAGGCTGCTGATTTGCAAAGATGAGGAAGCCTCCTGTTAACAAATGTCACAGTAGCACTATAGAGGCCATGAATACTTCAGTCAAATCAAACATGCAGAGTAAATCATTGACCTCAGTCCACACCATGCCTTTTTAAGAAAATGCCAAATTTGACACAGAAAGACAAATGGTCTGTGACTTCTACAGTAAAAGAAAGGACAATACAGAATAAGTGGAGCCCCCTTCGACACCAGAAGAATGATCTGAGGGTTAATTAAGCAATGGTTTAACTCTTTACTCCTTTTTTTTCTACCACCTCACAGGTTTCACAGTATGGAGGGCAACTCTATAACATGTCATAGGCGCTAACATTTACACATCAATTGCATGTATAGAATAATGGCATTTGCACATGTATGTGTAACTGCCAAAATTCTGCCTATGTTCTATTCTGTGAATACCCATGTAACTGTGAAGAACAACAATGGATCTTAAAATGCAACAGACTTTTATTAAAATTGCCCAACGTAGCCACGCTTCTATGGCAAACTGCTTCAGGGACAGCAACTAATGGGGAATTTGAAACCGCACTTCCCCTTAGTGAAGGCAAGGAATGAAGGAACCAACCACAGCACTCCTGGTGCCAGCATTCCTTGCCTTCACTAAGGGGAATTGCAGTTTCAAATTCCCCATTAGTCTCTGCACCTGAAGCAGCCTGCCGTAGGTGAAACGTGGCCACATTGGGTAATTTCAAAATAAAAGTGTTTCAATCCAATGTTCTTCACAGCTACACTCTGTGGATCACAAATGCCTCTCGTGTTGGTAACTTACAGAGTACATAATTGTAAGAGGTGGGTACACATGGAAAGAGCTTGGGTAGAACATGGGAGGGGCTCAAACTTATGCGTGTAACTTATAGAAAATTCTATATTATACAGGTATCTGCAGCATTTAAGGTTCTAACACTAGTACCAGCTTTATGGCTGACATAAGTGCTCATGCTTAAGCATGTACAGTACAGTTTCGATTATCTGACCTTCACTAATCTGACCACCAACAGACCCCCCCCCCCCCCCCCCCCAAGTAATGTCATTGCATTGTCGTTAAGAAGTGTTTAGGTTCTCTTCCTGTTTTCTGGCTTCACACAGTGCTGGTAAGTGTTAATAAACAATACTGTATTTCAAATACAGATACCATATGCCTGTTCTTTATGCATAAAGTATGTTTTCCACGCATTTTTAAGGGGTTCATAATTGACAGGAGAAAAACAGGAAGACGCCTCTACGTAAGTCCAAGGGAAAGCCGTGAGGCAAGAGCTGCTGCCAGTTCTGTGCACTATGTAAGGCTAGAACAAGTTGCCTAACACAAGCGAGGAGTGCCAAAGACCAGCAGCAGTCCCTTGCCATTGAGGGTAACAGTTCAAAAAGCAGCTACAGCTCCACCCTAAGGAAGCCCCGCACCTCATAGACCATCTTGGGCGTGTGGAAAGAGAAGGTGGGAAGAGAGGGGCACCATGTGGGGGAAGGTGCATCCGGCATAACCCTGGGCTTCGAGCGAAATGGTCATCATACAGATCTCTTTTTGATCTCACAGGCGTGGTGATCTGGCACTGTTGCAATCCAGCGATATCTCTGCGCTAATTCTTGTCTAATTCAGCTCTACAGAGCTGTCTCAGATTTGGGCACTACACAAAGTTTTGCAGTCTCTTAAGTATTGCAATTGACCCCTGAAGCAAGCGGACATACCCACCAAAATATAGCCCCATGTCGGGTTATTGTTGGTGCCTCAATAAAGACCTATGTTTTGAAACTCCCCAAGTGAAGGAGGAGACATGACAGAGACATTTAAATATCTCAACGGCATTTATGTACAGGAAGTGAGCCTTTTTCAACTGAAGGAGAGCTCTGGAACGAGGGGACATATGATGAAGTTAAGAGAGAATAGGCTTAGGAGTAATCTAAGAAAGTATTATTTCACGGAAAGGGTGGTGGAGGCATGGAATGGCTTCCCGGTGGAGGTTGTAGAGTCGAGGACTGTGTCAGAATTTAAAAAGGCATGGAATAAACATGTGGGATCGCTTAGAAAGGAAGATTTAGGGGTTACAGAGGATGGGCAGACTGGATGGGCCATATGGCCTTTATCTGTCATCATGTTTCTATGTTTCTATGTGGAAGTCAGTGTGTTATCCTCTATTCTTCTGCTTTCCATCTTTCTTTTTTAAAGGGGTTACCATTGTTTTCCATATTATCCAACAATGGCTCGGTCCCATTTACGTCAGATAATCAAGACTGTACTGTATATACCCAGTTTGGCTAGTATTCTGGAAAGGAAAGGAGACACCTTCAACTCTTTATACAATAGGTTCCTATCAGGTGACTTTTAGAGAATTGCCCTGTATATGACTATAGATATTTCACCTCAAATCTCAACTTTTTCCACAGAAATGCAATGTTCCCTATCCTCACCACCTTTCCATCACAAAGTGAGGTGGCTCAGCAGCATTAACTCAACACCTTTACATCATTCATTTCCAATTGCCAGCTGTTTTTTCTATGTACACCACATTTAGCGCTCGAATTCATTATTTTTTTAATACTATATTATTATAATATCTCTTCGTTCTTTAAATTAGTAGTGACAAATCTGTGTAAGCTCAGTTGAAGCTACATAATTCATTTTGTAGCTGCAAATCCCTCTGCAGCCAGGGACTGGCACTAGTTGCCTCGATGTAATGAAGAGACAGAATGGATCCAGATGGCTCCAGACAGGTGCGAGATTTTATAGCGATTTGGAGCATGTGTTGTCATCAGCAGGCAGGTTAGTGCTTAAAGAGAAGGTTATTGAGGAAGATCAAATGAATGTCTGTGTAATGACTTAGGACTGCTGGGTCTGCAGTCAACCAATGACTGATAAACAAAGAGGCTTTTTTACTACTGACATTTGAATTTGGATTTGCTATGTACTTTATCGTATATCCAACCAGAATTGCGCTCTTAGTGTCTTATCAAGAGGCTTTCAATGAGACCTTCCTCATGCTCAGAAAACAATTTAACAGGGAAGTCTCTTATGGGCTGATTATCAGAAGCAAATGCAGGCGCTAGAGGCTGTTTGCACCATACAAGCACCTGAGTTTGATACCGCCCCATGATCAGAGCCCCCGCGCATATGAAACAATGTGCTCATGGGCTCTGAATGCAACTAGAATGCAAATGCATGCAAAACAGGGCTCTTAGTGCAAGTAGTATGCTAAACCTATTCATCCACAATGATCAGCGACCAGAGCGCCAAAGATTGGCTTGCCGGCCGCGGCAAACCCTTCGCCAGCTCGGACCTGGCGTTAGGGTTTACAGACCATTGGGGAGGAATGGGGAGCCCTGTCCAGCATGTATTTGCATGCTAGTAGGCCTCCATTCCCCCAAATGCAGCAGCTCCCCCCCCCCCCCCCGCAGGAACACCGACCTGACACCCCCCTCCCCCAGCAACAGGGGGCTGGAGGTCCAGTGGACTTCCGGTCCCCCAACACAGGTTCAGGGGGGCTGGAGATCCCCCTTAACCCCCCCCCACCAGCATCCCCCCAAATGTCTGTCCCTGGTGGCACAGTGGGCCACGGATCAATCCCCCCACCTGGTGGTCTAGTGGCCCTTCCCCACCTTCAGTTGGAGGAGGGAGGTGGCCTTCCTCTTCTTCCATCGGTGCCACCCAGTTCTCAGGGCACACCCAGCCAGGGATGGGGCTGTTATTTTTTAAAAGTACTTAAGTAAAAAGTAAAAAAAAAATACTAGCTTCAAAAGAAGTAAAAATAGAAAGTCTTATCCCCCCCCCCCAAAAAATACTCAAGTAAAAGTAACAAAGTATAGCCTCTTAAAGCTACTTTTTAGGGGGGCGTGTCAAGATGGCTGCCAGACCGAAAGGGTGGTAGAGAGCTCAGAGCGTTTTTGGGAAAATATTTTTACCTCAGTGTAATAATGCCTCATTCTAAAAGGAAGGGAACGTTAAGGAATGTTCCTCAGCCTACCTTAACGTCTTCCCCTGCCCAAGCGTCTCTGGAGCGATACTTTCCCGGTTTCTCCAAGTCTAGGAGGGAAGTAGATCCCATAGCGGGGGAGCTCGAAGAAGCGAGTTCCCCGCTGGGAGAGGAAGCCTCCCTTTCGCCACCATCCACATCGACGATCCCTCCGTGTCCAGCGTTGATTGCGGCCCTGGAGGGAAACCCCACCGAACCAGGAAGTGTATCGGAGGGGGCAACCAGCGAGGACCCAAGACCGCAACAAACGGCACTGAAAGCTGATGGAACGTGGTTTCCCTCAGAAAGAAGCCCGGAGGTGACACTAGAAACACTTTGGGTGATGTTGGATCGGATGAACACTACACTGCAGAAAACCTCAGGTGATGTTATAAATTTAAATGCCAAATTGGAGGGTCTAAAAGTAACTGTTGATTCCGTAAAAGAAGATTTAACAAAGCAAGTGACAATTTTGAGGAAAGAAGTGGATATGCTTAAGGACTTTAAAGATGTAGCTCTTAAAGATAATATGGAAATGAGGAGGAAAATTGAACAATTAGAGAATTATAATAGAAGGCTCAATCTTCGTCTTTTGAATTTTCCCAAGTTAACAGGGGTTACCCCGATTGACACATTACGTAGATATTTGACTGAGATATTAAAAATCCCCCCAGAATCTATTCCTCCAATAAATAAGATTTATTTCATTCCTAAACCAAAGGGGGAATTACAAGGTGTTCAACAGAATATGCCTGATTTACAAAATATCTCTGAAATTTTGGAACAATCTATGGAAATAGTATTGGACAGAGCTACATTAATAATTTCTTTGGTTTTTGAGCAAGACTACAACAATATCTTAAGATTATATTTTCGGAATTCCAAAGCTCAATTTTGTGGGTCTAAGGTCTGGATGTACCCAGATGTGACAAAACAAACACAACAGAAAAGAAAGGCATTTCTTGCTTTGAAACAAAAGACGATGGACATTGGGGGATCTTTCTTTTTGGCATATCCAGCTAAATGTGTAGTCAAATTAGGTCAAACTAAATATAATTTCTTTTCCCCGGAACAACTGAAATCGTTTTTAGAAATGAAACAACTTAAGTAATAAGTGGGAATATGTAAAAGTACTTGGAGAATTGGCAGCTTTTACCTTTGTTTAAAGTCATTTGTTATGATAACTTCTTTAATTCTATCACTCCCCCCATGTATTGAGGTCTAAGAAAGGTTAATTGAATTTCCTAATTGACTAATTTAACTTCAATGTTCTTTTTCCTGTATAAGACAAATGTTTTCTTGTTAATTTTATTTTTTTGGGTTAAATAATGCAGGATGAGAACATTAATAGCATTTATTATTATTTACCTGTTTTATGTTCGCAAGGTTATACTTGTAAATGATATATTGAAAATATAAATAAAGAATTAAAAAAAAAAAAAAAAAAAAAAAAAAGCTACTTTTTATTACAAAGCAAAAGGTATTCTTAACAAGCTGGACACAAAATTATTTTAGTCCTTCTTATATGAATTTGAAGTGTGCTCTCCAGTGCCAGGTTTCATGACACCAGCCTGCACGAGCAGGAGTTTGACCTTACTGCTATCATTACTGGCATACCAAAAAAGTTCTCTTAAGATTCTCACTATTATGAAGAGACAGGGAGCGCTCGCTCTCTCTCTCTCTCTCTCTCTCTCTTCTCTCTCTCTCTCTCTCTCACTCTCTCTCCTTCCCTCCTCCACTCTCTTATCCCCCCAATATAGCCCACATACACATACTCCTTCCCCACATCTGACATCACTTGGAGAGCCCCAGTTTGATGAGTTGGTGTCTGTAGAGGGGGAGAATTATTACTTTGTTACTAAGTACAAAAATACAGCTTCAGTGTAACGAGTTACATGCAAAAGGTATGGAAAAAATTGGTATTTATGTATTGTAACGAAGTAACTAGTTTGTTACTACCCAACCCTACACCCGCCCGTTGGGTTTTCAGGATATCCATAATGAATATGTATTAAATAGATTTGCATACAGTGGAGGCACTGCATGCAAATCTATCTCATGCATATTGATTGTGGAAATCCTGAAAGCCTGACTGGTTAGGAGTGCCCCAGGAACAACAGTGTTTCCCAGTCCTCTCCTGGACATATTTACCCAGTGACATTTTCATGATTGTGTATAAAGCTGTTTGGTTTTTCAAATCAGTCAGCTTTGTATATATAACAGTGGCGTAGCCAAAAAACCAATTTTGGGTGGGCCTGAGCCTAAAGTGGGTGGCACAAAAGTTTCTCTGCCTCGCCCTACCTTCACCTCAAAATATAAATACTTTAGCTGATGAGGATCCTCAAACTCTGTCAGCTGAAGACTTTCTCTGAAAGTGGCCAGAACTTCCTTTTACCAAGCTTGGCAGGCAGCAGCAACATCCCTAAGCGACCGAAGCTGGCACCCCTTGCATCCTTAGTTGTCAGTAACTCAAAGATGCTGTCGCCAACTGCAGAGTTTGGTAGAAGGGAGTTCTGACTGCCTTTGGAGGAGGTCCTCAGCTGGGATGCTTGGGGAGCCCCACCAGCTATAAAGCAAGGGTAAGGGCCAGTGTTAGACATGCTCTGGCCCAGGTCAGAAAATAAAGGAGGGCACTCTCTCCAATCCCCTCTCTTCCGATTTCTGTACCTGCCATTACTATCACACTGACAGACCCTCACCAAAAACAGAACAAGGGATCACAAGTTAGAAATAAAAATATTTACACAAAAATTGAACTGAGAACCCCAAGAAGTTAAACTTAACATGTACTACAACCCTGGAGAAATAAAAACCAAAAGTGCATTTCCTTTCTACTGAACACAATGCAAAGACATTTGCTATGCACTTTTCACAAAGCTAACATATTCCATTTAAACATTCAAAATAAAATGCTTTTTTCTACCTTTGATATCTGGACATTTTATTTTTCCATTATGTTGCTTCTAATTTCCTGTCTGTCGTCTACTAATTCTCCTTCAAGTGACTGCTGTCCATTTGTCTTTTCTCCTCTCTACTGTCTATTCCCTCACTACATCTACCTCCGACATACTGATCATTCCTTTTTAGCTGCTTCCTTTTTTTTTTTTATTTTCTGCCTCTCTGTCAACTCAAATTTTACTCTCTTTCTCCTTCTTTTTAATTTACAGCTTCCTATCAGATCGTCATCTTCTTCTCTCACCCACTACCTCTCCCATTACCCAACTCACTCCTTCTCCAGCCATTTCCCTTTCATCTTTAATCTACTCCCCATTACTATATTTCTATCCTCTGTAATCACTATCCTCTCATCCATTTCCTTGCCACCCTCTTCCACATGGTTCCACCATTCCCAGCATCTTCCTCCATCCACCCTTCTAGCTCAGTATCTACTCCCTCTTTCTTCCCTCCCTGCTCTCAAAGCCCAACATCTCCCTGTCCTTTCTCTTCTCTCCTCCCCTGTCCCCCATGGTCCAGCATTTCTCCCTCTCTCTTCCCTCACTCCCATTGTCTGGCATCTCTCCATCATTCTCATTTGCACCTGGATCCAATATCTCCCTCTCTCCCATGAATCTCCCCTGCCTCTCATCCAACCCTATGTCCTACATCTCTCCCTCTCTCCCATTGTCCGCATCTTTCCCGCTCCCTTGTACCCCAGATCCAATATCTGTCTTCCCCCTCCCTCCCATGCAGCATTCTCTTCCTTCCTCCACCATGTCCAACATTTCTGCCTTTCTCCCACTGTCCACCATCTCTGTCTCCCCCTCCCTTGTGCCCCAGGTCCAATATCTCTTTCTCCTCCTCCCAAACAGCATCTCTCCCTTCCTCCCATCCACTGTCATGCCCAACATTTCTCCCTCTCTTCTCCGTGCACCATCTCTCCCTCCCCTCCACCCCCATATACAAGATGTCTCCCTTTCTTGCCCCTCTCTACCCCTTTGTCTCTCTCTCCCTTCCTCCCCTCCACCCTCATGCACCATCTCTCCCTCCCCTTCACCTGTTTGTCCAACATTTCTCCCTGTGTTCTCCCTCCCCCTCCATGCAACATTTCTCCTTCTCCCTCCAGGCAGCATTTCTCCCTCTCCTCCCACTATATACAACTGATTTCTCCCTCTGCTCTGCTGCCTGCCCTGTACCTTGGCTGAGGCCAAAATGTAGCTATGCGCACTTCTCCCCAGGCTCCGCTTCGCTGCATGATCGTCGCTCCCTGCATTCTTCTCACCTGTCACGCTGCACGGAGCGCTGCCATTCACACAGGCAGCTGCGCTCCCCTTTGCCACGTCCATCCGGTCCTCTGATGCACTTCCTGTTAGGACCGGATAGACGCGGTAGGGGGGAGCGCAGCTGCCTGTGTGAATGGCAGCGCTCCGTGCAGCGTGACAGGCGAGAAGAAGAATGCAGAGCGATGCAGCGAAGCGGAGCCTGGAGAGAGGCAGCCAGCGAGAATGTGGATGGGTGGGCCTGGAGAAAAAGTGGGTGGGCCTGGGCCCATCCAGGCCCACCCATGGCTACGCCCCTGATATATAACATTCTTTCATTTTTGATCTAGTAGGGCAATTAGCTAGCTTGTGTCTTGGTTTTCTCACAGACCATAGACAGGCTTGCTTAGCCCTAGTATTGGGCCATAAACTTTAGCAAGTATCTGTTCGTTTACTTCAGAGCCATTTTCAGTGAAGGATCAGAATGAGTGACAGGTAAAGAGGTTACAAAGGGCAAATGATGAATATTTGAGAAAAATACTAAAGAAACAGAATTATGTGAATGTGACTTTAGAGGTCAGTTAAAGAATACCAGATAAGTAAGACAGAAAATATAAGGCATTACGTGATTGGACAAAATTAAGCTTCAGTAGTCTGACAGCTTCCGAAGGAAAAACACAGAGAGAGATTTTATTTTCCTTATACTGAAATTTGGACTGATATAAATAGTAATTCATTTTTCTGTAATACTGGGATAAAATAATTTTTATTGTAACATACAATTGCCACAGTGAATATCTATGAGAGAAATTTGCATACATAGGAAACCTATGTATACAAACCTGTCTCATGTACATTCATTATGATCTTAAAACCAAACCACTTAGGTATGCTTCCAGGACAGTGTTGGGAGAGAACCACTGAACTACCTCTCCATTCATGTAGTGGAAGAAAACCAGTACCAGATCAGCTACTCCTGAAAAAAACCGAGCCAGTGCACCGCCCTACAACCAAGCTATCTTCAGTGTCCTCTACATCAGTGCTTCTCAACCCTCTCCTGGAAGCACACCTAAGCCAGATGGATTTTCAGAATCACCACAATATATATGCATGAGGTAGATCTGCATAGAGTGAATAACCATTATGTGCAAATGAATCTCATGCATATTCATTGTAGTAATCTTGAACATCTGAGTGGCAAGGTGTGCCTCTAGGAAAGGGTCGAGAAGCATTTCTCTACTTACTAGATACTCTATAGGTCTGTTGGGGGGGGGGGGGGAGAGAGGGGACAAAGGTGCCCTTCTCCCAAATTCTCTGGATGCCAGTGCTGAATTGGCCTCTTTCCCCAACTGCCAATGTGATCTTTCAAATTAAGCAGATGATCTACACTTATGAGTCAGTTTCACTGTTTTCTAATTTCTTCTGGCACTACACAAAGCAGAACAGAACAACATACTAAAGAAACTAGCTAGCAATGCCAAGAATCACATATATACTAGTGGAATACATACACACATGACCCCCCCCCCCCCCCCCCAGGATTGCTGCTGCTGCTGCTGCTGCCGCCACCACAACTTACAAATACCTTAGCTGTCGGGGATCCCAAGGGCCCACCAGCAGAAGAGGTCTTCCTCTGGCATTGCTCTTCACTCTGCCAATTGCCTGCCCCTGTGGTTGCTTTTCCTCTCAGCGCATGCTCAGTTTCAAAACCGAGCATGTGCAGCCTGAGGGGAAAAAGAGCCATTTGGCAAGCAATGGGCAGAATGAAGAGCAGCACTGGAGGAAGACCTGCAGTGTCTGACCCTCCAGGTCCTCCCCAGCCTCCAAAGGGGGCCTGGTGCTGGAGTTTTCTCTGTCCTGCTCCTGTTGGGACATGATCACCTGGGTCCTGTCAGGAGCAGGAGACAGAGAGAGACCTCGGCACTGGGCCCCCCTTGGAGGCCTGGGCCCCGGGGAATTTTGCCCCCCTGCCCCTCCCTCTCGGCGGCCCTGCTGAAAATTGTGCATGCTTATTTGGGCACATGCACAATTTAATTGGACGAGCCAATTAGTGCCAACAATTTGGCATTAACAATCAATTATTGGCGCTAATTGGTAACAAATTAGAATTTATGGGCATATTTTCCAAATCAGGATTCTATAAAGATTGACACATAAATTGTCCATGTGAATCCAAAACGGCAGTGTGGCCATGGGAGAGGCATGGACGGATCATGGGCATTCCTAGAATCTGCACGTGGTGTTAAAGAATATGGTAAATTTGTGCCTAATTTAGGTGCGAGGATTTGCACCAGGTTTCAATTGGTATAAATCCTCATGCCCAAAATTGGGTGTGTGTCCTGGCACTAAGTCCTATTCTAAAAATGGCACCCAACTTGAAGTGCCATTTATACAATAGTATTTAGCGCTTTTTTTTTGTTGCCCAAATTACAGAATCTAGTCTATGGAGTCACACATACACCATACACATGTTAAGGTTTACATACTTAGATGGTCATATACACATGCATGATTATCTATATACACATGCTCGGTCCCATAAATGCAGTTATATACCCATACATGCAACCACATGCATAGATACTCCTTCATAATCATATAGCCACATAGCATCAGACATACCCATGAACAAACTGCTTCAGAATTCAAAGTTGCTTCCAAGCATCCTGTCCTGAGCTGTTTTTCTGCTGTGGGAATAGATTTAGTTTCACTTTGCTGCTAGCATCACAAACTGAAAAGCAAGTTAGTTCAAATTTTTTTCAGAATATTGTCTAGACTATGGCCACTGCAAATCCTAGAAAACTGTAGTGGAACTCATCCTCTTTCTGTGAACTTTATGAAACCCATGTTGGTAGATGTTTCTATAAAATGGATATGATCCATTAAGTGAGATCATTATTTTCACCTGAAGCATTAAGAATAATGGTTCTCTCCATGATAATAGCTAACATGGATTATTGTAACTCACTTTGGCAAGAGTTCATTCTAAAGAACTCCAAAGACTACAAGTTTTGCAAAACACTACATAAGATTTATAAAACATAGTAAGTGATGGCAGGTAAAGACCTGAACAGTACATCCAGTCTGCCCAACAGTCTCATTCATTATCAATTCAAGATTAAATCAACAATGAACGTGAGATTATATACT
Source organism: Microcaecilia unicolor (assembly GCF_901765095.1). Taxonomy (NCBI): domain Eukaryota; kingdom Metazoa; phylum Chordata; class Amphibia; order Gymnophiona; family Siphonopidae; genus Microcaecilia; species Microcaecilia unicolor. Next base: position 253,796,818 of record NC_044035.1, on the reverse strand, counting down.
TGATCATGGTCTTCCTTTGGTGTTTCTGGGACATAGACCATAGAAGTCTACCTGACTCTGTCCTTATGTTCCAACTACTGGAGTTGACGTCAAAGCCCACTCCATCCTATCCGAATTCATCTTGTCATTTGCGGGACACAGACCATAAAAGTCTGCCCACCACTGTCCTCACATTCCAAATTACTGGAATCTCCATCAAAGCCTTCTCCAGCCCATCCTAAAACGAATTGCTATATGTGAGACATAGACCATATAAGTCAGCCCAGCACCGGTCTTAGGTTTTACAGCCAGAGTTGCCATCTAAACACCACTTGACATGCAAACATTTAAGTTTTGTTTTTTATACCATTCATTTTCTAATTAGAGGTCCTCTGTGTTCATCTCATGCCTTTTTGAATTCTATCACCGTTTTTGTCTCTACCACCTGCCTCGGAAGAGCATTCCAGGCATCAGCCACCCTCTCTGTGAAAAAGAATTTTCTGGCATTACTCCTAAGTCTACCACCCCGCAACATCAGCTCACGTCTTCTAGTTTTACCATTTTCCCCTCTCTGGAAAATATTTGTTCCTATATTAATACCTTTCAAGTATCTAAACATCTATATCTTATCCCTCTTCTCCTCTAGGGTTTACATATTCAGGTCTTTAGTCTCATACATCTTTTGGCACAAGCCCCATACCATTTTTGTCGCCTTCCTCTGGACCACTTCAAGTCTTCTTACATCTTTAGCAAGATATGGCTTCCAAAACTGAACATGGTTTTAGAGCAAAAAAAGTGGGACCATTTGATTCCTCTATTCCTAGAATAACACTAGCTTCCCAAATTATGTAGAATTACATTTAAAATACTTATTTTAGTCTATTATTTTACACTCAGGTATTCCAACTTCTCTCTTATACCTTATACATCCACGAGAAACGTATGATCAGCTCATCAGAATCTTCTAGTAGTTCCTTCATTTACATATGTTCATTTACAATTCATCCAGGATTCTGTTTTTAGTGTTTTTGGACCAACTTTATCGAATCACCTACCTAATAATTTACAATTAGAATACTGTTATTCTTCATTTAAAACTAAACTAAACTGAAGACCTATTTTTATTTCAAATGGCTTAATTTAGATCCTAATAATAAGGAAATACTGGATGGTAGACTACACCAAGCTAAGGCCTGGTTCAGAACAACTAAGCTTCTATATCTTTCTGGAATGAATAAATTGTAATCTCTTCCCTTTTCCTTATCTTTTCTCCTTTTTTAAAACTTTTATTTTAGTTCTGTAAACTTTTATAAACCACTATGTTGGTTACTACCTAATAGAAGTATATTAAATTGTAAATAAACTGTAAACTGTAGATGAATTTGGGAATATAATTCACAGACAAGTGTCAAGCCTTAGGGCCAGAACATTTCACACTCAGTTTAAATCTAAGGCTGCCTGGCAGCTATGTGTAGCGTGGATAACTTAACATGGTTTTGATAGCAAAAAGTTACTTTGAGGGGTATAATCAAAACGGGCCGCCCATCTCTAAGGACGCCCATCTCCGGGAACGTCTATGTGAAGGGGTGGTCCAAACTGTATTTTTGAAAAAGATGGGTGTCCATCTTTCATTTCGAAAATACAGTTTGTAAGGACCAAATCCCATGGATTTGGTCCTTTCTGAGATGGGCGAGGTTTTTTTTAGCGATAGTGGAAACTAAAAACGTCCAGCTCAGAAACGTCCTAATCCAAGCCATTTGGTCGTGGGAGGGACAACTGTACAACAGTACCATAGCTCTTAGGGGTGAAGGGGGCAACTACATGTGGGTTTTAGAGGCCTCGCATTTACCACCACAAGTGTTACAGGGAGGGGGGGATGGGCCTGGGTCTGCCTGCCTGCCTGAAGTGCACTGCAGTACCCACTAAAAGTGCTCCAGGGACAGGGCTTGTTGCTGCTGTATAACTTTGGCACACCAGTTGACACCTGAAGACTAATCTCTCTGAAAAAGTCCTTTATTTGAATAACCACGTTTACTCACACTTAAGTGCAGATGACAGGTTGTGCCCTACTGGCAACGAGTCTCCCTGGTACTGAGATTAGCAGTAGGTCAGAGCTGGCAGAATGGTGTACAATGCCCTCTTTCAGTAATGTAGGTAACACATGAAAGGGATCTAAAACTGTCTTACAAAAATGGCCACTACCTCATAGACTACCGGAAACAAAACAGGGCACACTCTGACCCAGTAAGCAGGGGGAAAAGCACCATGGGAGTAGAGCCTTCCAACTACCAACATCGTGAGCATTTAACACAAGCTAGTGGAATCACAGAGCCCAATACCCTACACCCACCACAATGCATTGCTGATGTGACTCTGCAGTGCGCATAACAGAAAAAGGTGTCACACACACACGAGAGTCACATCAGAACCAGGGAAAGGCTGTCAGAGGATAGAACACATTCTGCTGTCATGGAGGTGGGTATGGCATTTGAGGCTGGCATAGAGGCTGGGGAAAAAAGTTTTTAAAGTGGGTTTTTTTTTGGTGGGAGGGGGTTAGTGACTGGGGGAGTCAGGGGAGGTGATCCCTGATTCCCTCCGGTGGTCATCTGGTCAGTTGGGCCACTTTTGTGGGACTTGTTCGTGAAAAAAAAGGTCCAGAAAAAGTGACCTAAATTCACACTAAAAACGCCTTTCTTTTTTCCATTATCGGCTGAAGGCGCCCATTTCTCCTTGGCCAATAACCACGCCCCAGTCCCGCCTTCACCACGCCTCCGACATGCCCCCGTCAACTTTGGCCGTTTCTGCGACAGAGTGCAGTTGAAGTCGCCCAAAATCGGCTTTCGATTATACCGATTTGGGCGCCCATGGGAAAAGGATGCCCATCTCCCGATTTGGGTCGAAATATGGGCATCTTTCACTTTCGATTATGAGGCGGTTTGTGTGTTACTCATCAGCATATGTTTGGCACCGCAGTACAACAGTTTATCATCAGTCAGTTTCAGAGGCTTTAAATCTGGACTGAAAATTAGGTTCCTAAGCAAAATTTTAGACACCTTCAAACTGAAGCTTATAAATTATGCCATCTATTGATTTTCCTAATTTTTGGTGCCCAGTACTGGAAATCAACATTGAGCAACTACTTGCAGTCACCAGATGTCCCCAACCACTTTTCAGAAGCCTGGCCCATCAATATTCAAGTCAGCAGCAGTCACCAATTTTTTTCAACTAAAAAGAGGCATTTCTGGGGACAGAGTCAAGTCAAAGTGTAAATAATGTTTGTACACTTGCATTTTTAAACATGTGCATACTATTTTCTGATATCAGCGCTGAGAGTGTGTGCACAGCCTCGGGACTGTAGAGCTGGTGTCTGTGTTCTGTCTTGCTTCAAAATTCCCCAAGAGCAGAACAGAGAGCTGTAAAGCCCTCCCCTGTGCTTGTTTTCTGCAACTCCTGCTAACTGTTATGAATTTCTAATTGTGCTTTGACTACCTGAAAAGCAACTATATCCACCTTTATGCTGTGATCCTGATTTACCTGAGTACCTGCTTGTAATGATTCCCATCTACTGCTGATAAAGATCAGAATAATTCACATTCCCTGGGTGTCTGAGTGGAAATGTTTGCTTACTGCATACGAGAAATGCAACAAACCTAGGCTGTGGCCTTATCTGGCTTGTTTGTAGCCCCAGCAGTTGTTAGTAGCTCAGATCAATAAAGGCAGGATGTCTTCTCCCTTTAGAAGCAGGTACATGCTATAAGCTTTGCACAAGCAACAGCAGCCTCAAGGGCTCAGGCATGGTGGAAGCCTTCCTTCCGCAGGCATTATTTACTTACAGAGGGTTACTAAACCAGATGATGTGTGAAATGCTTAGAATCGCCCTCATTTCATATACTCCCTTTCGCTCATACAATCCATAAAAGACCCTGGCATTTCAGCAAAATCTTCCAGAACAAGACTCGTAGAATCCTCACCCAGCGCATCACTGTCAGGCCAAGATGCCCTGCCATGGGAAGAAGACAGAGGGACATGGGGGAGAGGCGGGACAGCTTTCTGGATAGTAGGCATTGGCTGAGGGACAGACACCACTGGTTCAAAAGATCTACCAGATTCCTTCTCTGCTTCAGCCTCTGGGGAAGACCCTAGGACATGGTAGAGGCTGGGTAGTCGGATATCAAACCGGAGGCCAAATTTGGCAAAGAGCTTGTCATTGAGGGCATAAAGCTTCTGGGAGATATCAAAGCCAAGCAGGACAGAGAAGAGTCGGGCAATGTAGTGCTCTTTGGCCAGGAGGAGGTACAGCTTCTTCCTTGGCCAGCTGATGTAGCTGCTGTCAGTCTCTGCTGTCAGGGTGACCTGGAAGAACCAGAAATGCTGACATGAACAGAAAGTGATAGAGAGGCAGGGCAAAGAATATCAAGACATTTGTGTTATTATGATTTTTTTCTTTTGTTCTGTTCTTTTTCATGTTGAAGCCTTCACATTTGGCACTACTGCTCAGACATTTCAGTCCCTTTTTATGTCCAATATGTTTTTCTTTTCATATGAACCTGACCAGATGGGAATGTGATGTGAACTTGAGTATGGCCAGTACCAGGTGTAGTATAAACCCATCCAAAAATTTAAAATAATACCATAAATCAATGAAGTGAAAAATAAGTAAACAAAAGTCCCATTTAGAACTTAGAAACATGAAAGCTATTCATTTGTTTTGGTGAACAAAAATAGCTACATCATGCCTAGATTCTATATAGCTCAACTTAAGTTGTGCACACAAATCCAGTCATATTCTAGATTTATGCACGCAACTTAATTAATTAACAAGCCAAACACCACCGATAATTGCCACTTAAAAAGCAATTGACACTAATTGGCATTAATTGGCACAGCTGTCTAAGCATATTCTGTAATGTGATGCACATAAATTCTAAGTCACATAGAGGGGCATAATCGAATGGCGCCAGCCATCTCCATGGCCGGCCATCTCCGGGGCTGGCTCCACAACTGGTCGGAGCAAACCATATTTTCAAAAAAGATGGCCAGCCATCTTTGTTTTCAATAATACGGTTGGGGCCGGCCAAATGTCAGAGATGGCCGGGTTTGCGATGGCCGGCATCGTTTTTTCCCCATAATGGAAACCGAAGCTGGCGATCTCAAATCCGGCCAAATCCAAGGCATTTGGTAGTGGGAGGGGCCAGGATTCATAGTGCACTAGTCCCCCTCACATGCCAGGACACCAACCGGGCACCCTAGGGGGCACTTCTAAAAAGTAAAAAAAAAATTAAAATAGCTCCCAGGTGCATAGCTCCCTTACCTTGGGTGCTGAGCCCCCCAAAACCCACTCCCCACAACTATACACCACTACCATAGCCCTAAGGGGTGAAGGGGTGCACCTACATGTGGGTACAGTGGGTTTCGGGTGGGTTTTGGAGGGCTCCCATTTTCCACCACAAATGTAACAGGTAGGGGGGATGGGCCTGGGTCCGCCTGCCTGAAGTCCACTGCACCCACTAAAACTGCTCCAGGGACCTGCATACTGATGTGATGTACCTAATTATGGCATTTGAGGCTGGCAAAAAAAAAAATTTTAAGTTCTATTTTTGAGGGTGGGAGGGGGTTAGTGACCACTGGGGGAGTCAGGGGAGGTGATCCCCAATTCCCTCTGGTGGTCATCTGGTCAGTTTGGGCACTTTTTTGGGAGTTGTACCTGAAAAAAAAGGGACCAAATAAAGTGGACCAAATTCTCGTTACGGCCGGCTTTCTTTTTTCCATTATCGGGCGAAGCCGGCCATCTGGTAGCCACGCCCATGCCCGCCCATGTCCCGCCTTCGCTACGCCGCCGACACACCCCCTTGAACTTTTTGCCGGCTCGGCAATGGGAAAACGGCGATGGTGTCAAAGCAGCAGCTTTCGATTATACCGATTTGAGAGATTGCTGGCCATCTCCTGATTTATGTCGGAAGATGGCCAGTGATCACTTTCGAAAATAAGCGGGATAGTCATAGCCATGGGCAAGGAATGGGTCAGTCATGTGTGTTTCTAAAATCTATGTGTGTTGTTATAGAATACACCCAGTCTGCACCTAATTTAGACATCAGTATTTACACCAACTGCTCCAAAATAAATGTAGGTATGCGGATGGGTGCTCAGTGTATTCTATAAACCACGCAGACATTTAGGCATATTCTATAAAATATGCCAAATTTTAGGCATACTTTATAGAATACACCTAGGCATATTATACAATCTAGCCCCATATGTTTAAAAATCATGGCACAGACTCTGCATAAGTGTTAAAAGTTGTATAAACCCCCATAATTGGGATAGAGCTAATCCCACTGAACTGTGTAATACATTATCAGCTCTATTGATACTCATATATAGACAACCCAATAATCATTAACAATACTCATCAGTCACATACAGGTAATCTTGTAGATTATTAACCCTATCATAGAACACCTGTTCATACCAAGCCCAACCAAGATGTATTTTATTCAGTGTAATAATTGTGGTGATTTAGTTCTAAGGCACATCATCTAGCAGCTTAGGTCCTGCCCCATCTGTCTTCAGCTTGCTAGCATAAAAAAGGAGCTCAGCAAACTTAAGGAGGAATTGGATTCAATTAAAGCAGCTTCCATCAATACACAGAATCATACCAATTTACCACCACTGCCTCAAAGAATAAAACAACCCAGGAATAGATGGGTCACAGTAGGCTCAGACAGACACAGAAGCATAGCATCTACCCTTACTGTTGTTGTCCCTGCATAATTCTTTCACTGCATTAGAGCATTGTGATGCTCAAGAAAAAAGAACTGGGGTGGAACCAGAACTAATGAAGGTACCTCAAGAGAAAAGACACCCCAAAAGCACTGATAAAGAAGCTCAAACCAGAAAATTGTTACTGCTAGGGGATTCCATTATCAGAGGCATTGACTTTGGAACACAGTTCAAGAGGTCCAACAAAGTAAAATGCCTTCCAGGATCAGGGGCGTAGCCACGGGCGGGCCTGGACGGGCCAGCCACTTTCCCCCCAGGCCCACCCACCCAACATCCCCCGGGGTTTAAATCTGTTTTACCTCGGTCGAAGCGGCCGCATCATTGAAAGCCCTGCTCATCAAGCCTTCCCTTTGTGAGTTCGTTCCCTCAGAGTCCCGCCTTCTGAAGTCATTTCCTCTTTCCGTGAGGGCAGGACTCTGAGGGAACAAACTCACGAAGGGAAGGCTTGATGGGCAGGGCTTTCAATGATGCGGCCGCTTTGACAGAGGTAAAAAAGATTTAAACCACAGCACGCAGGGTGGCACTGTGGCAGGAAGAGAAAGGGGGATGTTGGGGGAAGAAGAGGGCGGGCAGGTGGATATAAATGGGAGGGGAGGATGGGGGCAAATGAGAATCGCAGGACATGGATGGGAGCAGGAGGGGAGGGCAGGGGAGAGAGGAGAATCTCTGGGTATGGATTGACGGAGGGGGGCAGGGAAGAGAAGAGAATTGCTGGGTATGGATGGATGGAGGGCAGGAGAGAGGAGAGTTGCTGCACATAGGTGGATGGAGGGGAGAGGAGAGTTGCTGGACATGGGTGGATGGAGGGGAGGGCAGGGAGCGAGGAGAATTGTTGGACATGGATGGAGGGGAGGGAAGGGTATGACAGAAAGGAGATGCACATGGATGGAGGGGAGATAAAAGAAATTCTGGACATGGATGGAGGGGAGGGAAGACAGAGGAAGGAGATGCACATGGATGGAGGGGAAGGGAGAGAGAAGAAATGCTGGACATGGATGGAGGGAAGGGAAGAGAGAGGAAGTGAGATAAACATGAATGGAGGGGAGAGAGGAGAAATGCTGGACATGGATGGAGAGGAGAGAGGAAAAATGCTGGACATGGATGGAGGAGAGGGAAGGGAGGGAAGAAATGCTGGACATGGATGGAGGGAAGGGAAGAGAGAGGAAGGAGATGAGATGAGGGAAAAGGAAGAGAGGAGAAAAACTGCTCATGGATGGAGAAAATAGACAGAAGCTGGATCCACTGGACAGTCAAGTCTGCGGAGGACCCAGCTTTTACTTACGGATGTAGGGCAAGAAATGAAGAAGAAAGGAGAAAAGTAAAGAAATAAATGGAAAGGAAGCCCTGGAAACGGAGTTAAGAGGACAGATAACAGCAGAATCAGATACTGGGCCAGCATGATCAGAAAAACAAAGTCACCAGACAACAAAGATAGAAAAAATCATTTTATTTTCATTATAGTGTTTGGAATATGTCCACTTTGAGAATCAGGTGCTCAGCGTTAAAAGTTTATATTTATTTACTTATTTATGGCATTTTATCCCACATTAAACATGAATTAGATTGGAACCTGGGATCATTTAATTTTTTTTTCCTGGAGAGTGTAATGCATTGCCCCCCCCCCCCCCCAGGTTCTCTCCCCAGCTATAGCCAGCTCTGCAATTTTGAGGGGAGGCACAGAGGTGGATGGGGGGGGGGACGCAGAGGTGGATGAGGGGCCCAGAGGTGGACGGGGGGCGCAGAGGTGGACCGGGGAGAGAGCCTATTGTTAAACATTTACCAGCACACCACTGTCTAGTGCCCACCCATCCAACCTGTTGGCCCACCCAAAAATTGCCTTCTGGCTATGCCACTGTCCAGGATCCTCAGCTACCAGGAGTACCAGGCAAATACTGACTATAATCAGAGAAGAGACTAACACTGATGTTGTTATCCACCTGGGAACAAATGACCCAGCCAATAATACCCCACTTGTAGAGCAGAGAGTTTTCTGAGAGCTGGGGGAGGGTTAAAACTGTTGGTACAGACTGTAGCTTTTTCTGAAGTTCTACCTACTTATGGAAAGGGAGAGGAAAGATTCCAAAATATTGAGAACTTTAATAGGTGGATCAAAGCCTAGTGTTACCAAAAAGGTTTTAGGTACATAGGAGGATGAGGCAATACATGGAAAAACTATATTGTAATGATGGGCTACATCTCACTATGGCAGTAAAAAGAATCCTTGGTGAGAAATTCAGACAATATGTTTCTGGACATTTAAACTAGAAGGTGCCATATGGAAACAGGACAATTCAGGTAGTCACCCCCAGCAAAGATATGACAATAGTAAAGAAAGCAATGTAAACAACAATCTTAGCAACACACTAGAAGGTAAGACTAAACAAAAAACTATACAGAAGATGAGACTGTCACTGAAATGTAGCTGGAAAGCAATGACCACAAACACTCACAGTCTAAGCAACAAAGCTCATGATCTGCAAGCCCTGATGTTAGAGACAGATTTAGATATTGTTGCTATCACAGAGACATGGTTCAATGACTCCCATTCATGGGACACAAACATACCGGGCTATGATCTATTTAGGAAGGATAGAAATAGTCAAAAAGATGGAGGAGTAGCTCTACATGTGAGAAACAATATCAAAGTGACTGAAATGCAGGGGAACTGGGGAAAGGAAGAAGCAATATGGATCGCCTTGAAAAGAGAAGATGGAACCTTCATCCACATGAGTATTGTCTACAGACCTCCAACACAATCAGAGCAGCTTGATAAAGATCTGGTTGTAGATATCCAAAAGTTGGGAAAGAAAGGGGAAGTACTGTTGCTAGGAGATTTCAACCTGCCGGATGCGCATTGGAAAGTTCCATCTGTGGAATCGGAAAGAAGTAGAGAGATCGTGGATGCATTTCAAAGTACTCTGCTCAGACAAATGGTGACGGAACCCAAAAGGAGCAACGCTGGATCTGGTGCTCACACATGGGGAAAGTGTGTCTAATGTCCGAGTGGGTGCATTTGATCTTGTTAATCATTCTCTCTTACTTTCACATCTGTCAACTTAGGGCATCTCTGGGGCTGTTCTTTTCTGGTTCACCTCCTTCCTTTCTGATCGTTCTTTTCAGGTAATCACCCCACATTTAAAATGCCCTTGTGAACCAAGAGTTTGATTTCTAGAATTAGACAGCAATGCACCCAACATCTGCCCCTATGATAAGCAAATTGTGGCATATCTCTTGAAGAATTATGAACTCCTAGAACATGCCAATATTTTATAATTAAAGAACGAATTGTGTAAGCCGCAGAAGAAAACGGCAACACACAGACCAATGGGGGTTTTTTTGTCCTGTTGATGATGCTGCATGAGCAACCATCTGTCAGCATGAGCCTTCTTCAGGGCAGGAATAGGGTAACCCCGCTGTAAAAACCTTCGAAATACAAGCTGCTTGATACTTAAACTGAACCATAGAAGAACACAAACACTTCAGTCAAAGGAATTGTCCTAAAGGGATGTTGTTGCACAAGTGTCTGGGATGAAAACTAGAGTAATGAAGCAACATATTTTGATCAGTTGATTTATGATATATAGAAGTATTGAACAAACCCAAATCAGTCACAGACACCGATAAATCTAAAAAAAATTATTTGCCTGTCATCCCAATGTACTGTGATCTGAGTATTACTGTCCACCCCATTAATATACTGTACAAATTCCTTAAGTTCATCTTCTGTGCCTTGCCAGATCATCAATAAATTGCTTCCACAAAAAATGGGGTCATCTGGACAATGAAGCTTTGCTTCAGATAAGTACAGTATTTTTGTTGTTTTAGTGGGTTTGGGAAGTTTGTAATAAGACAATATGAGTTGCACTGGATATCCACCTTATTAAGATAAAAATATATTAACATTATAACATCATAGTATTTTACAATAAATAGTGTTATGTGTGTATATCTATTACTTGTCTGAAACCATTCACATCATTTTGCAATATATTTTTTGAGAATTGTTATATTTTAAACTGTGCTAGATATTGGTATTTGTAGCTGAGCACAGATAGTTGGTGGTTAAATTCCCCATTGGTTTAGTAATTGAGTTAAACTTTAATGCCAAGAAGTGTAGAGTGATGCACTTGGGGTGCAGAAATCCCAAAAGAGATGTACCAGATAGGAGGGGAAAGATTGGTAAGCTCGACTCAGACCTTGGGGTGATGGTATCAGAGGATCTCAAGGTGATGAAACAATGCAACAAGGCGGTATCCATGGCCAGAAGGATGCTAGGCTACATAGAGAGGAGTGCAACCAGCAGGAGATGTTGATGCCCCTGTACAAGTCATTGGTGAGGTCTCACTTGGAGCATTGTGTTCAGTTTTGGAGGCCATATCTTGCTAAGGATGTAAAAAGACTTGAAGCTGTTCAAAGAAAAGCGACGAAAATGGGGTTTGCGTAACAAGGCGTACAAGGAGAGACTTGCTGACCTGGAGGAAAGGAGAAACAGGGGTGATATGATACAGATGTTCAAATATTTTAAAGGTATTAATCCACAAACAAATATTTTCCAGGGACAGGAAGGCAGTAAAACTAGAGGACATGAATTGAGGTTGAAAGGGGGTTGACTCAGGAATAATGTCAAGAAGTATTTTTTCACTAAGAAGGAGGTAGATACCTGGAATGCCTTCCCATGGGAGGTGCTGGAGATGCAAATAATAACAGAATTCAAAAATGCGTGGGATAAACACAAAGGAACCCTGTTTAGAAGGAATGGATCCAAAGAAGCTTAGTGGAGATTAGGTAGCAATAATTGGGGAAAAAATGCCAGTACTGGGCAGACTTCTATGATCTGTGCTCAGATCGTGGCTGGATAGATTCAACTTCAGAAGTTGGAGAATAAGGCGAATGCTGGGCAGACTTCTACTGTCTGTGCCCTGATCATAGTTGAATAGACTTGGATGGGCTGGAGTGGAGCTTTTCAGGGGCTTCGATGACAACTTCAGAAACTGCACCTCTCATCCAAAGTTGGTATGAATAATGAATATCTCAGAAAGTTTAATTGTGGAGGCAGAAAAATAATGCATAACGCCTTCTCAAGTGGTTTTGATGACCATGTACTTATAAGCATGCCAAATAGGGCTTTGCTTAGCAGAGTTTCACTTCTGGAGAGCTGATGAAATCTGAAGTAACTGTTCCTCAGACATTTGGGTCTAGGTCAGATGCAGAAGGAAATTTCCACTGTGAATTGTATCCTGCTCCTTTACTTCTTCGCTTTCAGGAAACTTGAGATGGAGGAAAGATTCTCTTTTAATTATAGGATGGTAATGCCCAGTACCCCCCTCTGTTCTGTAGGAATATTGGTACAACTACACTGGAATGTTGTTCGGGTGCAGATCAACTAAAATATACAAAAATACACAAAAAGATCTGCTGTCAAAAAAATGACAAAAAACTATCTCAAGCACAAGCTGTATCGATCTGTTGACGCTGTTTTTTTGGCCAATGATGAAGGCAGGGTCTTTGGACCCATTATAGCTTCAACAGATCGATTCAGGACCTGGAAGCTCTTTGAGGCCTTTTTTTCCTGCTGGGCATTATACAGCTTGTGCTTTAGATAGTTTTTTGTCATTTTTTGACAGCAGATCTTTTTGTGTATTTTTGGAATATTGGTACAGCCTATCACCTGCTGGCTGGGATGTTCCTCATGAGTTTTCTGGGTGCATGTGGATGGAAAAGAACAAGCACAACATAATCCAGGGCAGAGGTTTTTTTTTTTTTTTAATTTTATGTAATTCCATTCCATTTGATGATATGATGCACAAATGGAATTAAATAAAAAGAAAACCTTTCCTGGGTTATATTTTGCCTGCATTTCTCCACATGCACACTGAGGACACTTGAGAAATTTCAGAGTTATACAGGCTATGGTGATAAGCTGAACCGATATTCCCACTGGGCAAAACCATCCTATAATTAAGAGTAGGTTATACTAATTTATCTATGCTATTCTGGCCAGTTGCAACCAATGATTGAGCAGAGCCAGGTGATCAGAATAGTGACTAATAGTGAAGAACCCTTGGCAGGATGCCACAAAATCTTACAGCTGTGCCTACAAGGAAAACAGAACTGTAATGTTCCCAGCTCTTTGCTGGAGGCACATTTAGCCAGTCACATTTTCATGATTGCCACAATGAATATCCACGACAGATTTGCATACATTGGTGTATATATACTGGTTTCGAATCTTATGCATATTCCTTATGGATATTCTGAAAAGCAAACCTCCAGAACAGTGTTAGGAATCAATGAACTACCTCTCCATTTGTGCAGTATAGTAAGTCCAGGACTGGATTGGCCTCTCCTGAAAAATTTAAGCAAATAGGCAACCCTACAACTAGCCCATCTTTACTATCTTCTACAGCAGCTCCAGCCTTAAGGAGGGATGACAAGGGTGGCCGCACAGGGTCCCTCTCTCCTAGGAGCCCCATACTTAACTAAGTCAGCTTTGCGACTGGCAGCTGACCAAAAGTTAAAGCTTTTTTTTTATTGTTACATTTGTACCCCGCGCTTTCCCACTCATGGCAGGCTCAATGCGGCTTACATGGGTCAATGGAGGGTTAAGTGACTTGCCCAGAGTCACAAGGAGCTGCCTGTGCCTGAAGTAGAAATCGAACTCAGTTCCTCAGGACCAAAGTCCACCACCCTAACCACTAGGCTACTCCTCCACTTCTTTTCCCATTCCCTTCCCATCCCCTTCCTCTTGATAATCATGTCTGTTCAGTGGTTCTCTATTTTTGCTATTGTGTTACCTCTGGGGTCCAGGGTATCCCAAGCTTGTAAATCACTAAGGGATCATTTACAAAGCCACGATAAAAAGTGGCCTGTGTGGGTGCATCTTTTAGGCGTGAGCTGGGCTATTTTTTACCGCAGCTGGGAAAAAGACAATTTTTTTAATGGGGCCGGGAAATGGGCCTGCGCTAATATTAAAACTAGCCCACTAACAGAATCACACTTTAACTCACAAATTGTAGGGTCAAATGATTTTTCTGAGCACAGATGCCAGGGCAAGCTGCCATCCATGCCTAGCACACCAAAGATCAGTGTTTCCTCTGGAGAACAGTGGGACACTGGCACATAAAGCAATTCAGTGGCTCTACATTAAAAAAAAAAAATAATAATAATAATAAAAAACAAGCACCTCAATAGAACTGTAATGTTCTCTGAACTAAAGACAGACAAATAAATCAAAATTATACCTGAAGGAAGAGGAGACACTGCTTGACAGCATCCAGAAAAAGGGTTTGCTGAGGCCATCATTTAGACCCTTTATTGTCACCTGGAATTCATTGCCAGAGAATGTAATAAAAGCAGTTAGCTTAGCAGGGTTTAAAAAATGTTTGGACGCTTTCCTAAAAGTCCATACACCATTATCATGATGGACTTGGGAAAATCCACTGCTTATTTCTAGGATAAGCAGTATAAAGTCTGTTTTACTGTTCTGGGATCTTGCCAGGTACTTGTGACCTGGATTGGCCACCGTTGGAAAGAGGATACTGAGCTTGATGGATCTTTGGTCTGTCCCAATATGGCAACACTTATGTTCTTATGAAATTATGTGAAACTACAAAATGTTCTCTCATTCCTGGGACCTCAGTTTCAAAGGAACTAATGACCTTGCTCTTTCAGTGCCTACATTCTGTTCTATAAATAATAAAGAGGGACATGAGGCCTGTGAATTCCAAGGCCGTAATGCCATGCCATGCTATGCTGTGATTAATTGCTAGAGTCTAGCAGTTGATTAGGCAGTCATGTGATATTCTAGTGACATAGAGAATATACCACATCAGCACAGTAAACATTTGGCTGTTGTCTGATACACTACATAAAATAATCCAAATTGCTTCATTCTTATAGTAAACAAGCAATTGTCACACACAAAAAAAAGAGTAAGCCAGCTCCCAAACAAAACAAAACTATAACGCCATAATAGTAACATATTCATATGCATGGTTGAGAAGGGAAGTGGTCACAAGATCTCTTTCCCTACAGATGCAGTAAGTTATAATTAACATTCAGTTCATTAGTGACAAGTTACACTTATCAAATGTTACACTAAATTTGATAATTAAAGATTGTCTAAACTCTAGATTATTTTCAAAGACTTAAGGGACAATTCTATTACTAGACACCCACTGTTATGCACCCCTCGTGAGTTTAAATGGACAAACAAAATAGCACTTATATGCCTAAGCACCCTAAGAGCTTCTGTAAGAATGCGCATAAGTGCTATAGAGCATAACTGAAAAAGGGGGCATAGACATGGGTGATGCATGGGCAGGGCTCCCAATTAGACATGTAATTTGTGTGTAGAGGAGTAGCTTAATGGTTAGTGTAGTGGTCTGAGCACCTGGGGAACTGGGTTCGATTCCCACTGTAGCTTCTTGTGACTCTGGGCAAGTCACTCAATCCTCCATTGCCCCAAGTACAAAAGAAGTACCTGTATATAATATGTAAACTGCTTTGATTGCAAGCACAGAAAGGTGGTATATCAAATTCCATCCCCTTCCCTAACATACAGAACACTGTCAGTTACAAGCATCCATACAACATTTAGGCACCCCCAGTTACAGCAGGTCTATTGCTGGTGTAACTGCAGGCACATAAATGTTAGGTGCACTCAAAGAGGTTTAATTGAGAGGAGATGACATCACATGACAAGACTCAAGCCATAGCCGCCATCTTGATACACTCAAACCAAAGTAAACTATTGGTCCTTGCCAAGGCACACATAGGCGGCCCTTATTTCTAATAAGTGATTGCTATTGTTTTGGGTGACTCAATATGGCAGCAAGTTCCGCCTACTGGATTAGGCCTGATCATGGGCCAAGCACATTCCCGCAGTCTCATGTCAATTAAATCTCCTTGGGTGTGCTGATATCAGGTTATGCTAATATTCCATAATGACACCTGGGTGCCCGGGTGTCATTATAGAACAGACTCCTATCATGCTGAATTGAGGCACCAAACTGGAGGTGCCCACTTATAGAACTGCCCCCTTAGTGGGGACTTTTTTTTGGAGAGGGGCTGGACAAAATTACAGAGATATACATAAACATGGATTCATGAGACAAAGTCAACATGGATTTAGTCAAGGGAAATCTTGCCTCACCAATCTATTTCTATGAGTCTTTGCATGGTCTGTGGAGGGACTATCATTTAGATTTTGATATGAATGTATCCTTAATTAATTGTTTGTTTGTTTGTTGGTTTGTTTTTCTTGTTTATTGATTATGCATGTTTTATTGTTACCCTCTTTGGATAAGGTGGGATACAAATGTGAAAATAAATCATTTTATTTGATGGGGTAAATAAACATATGGATAAAGGTGAGCCGGTCTATATTGTGTATCTGGATTTTCAAAAGGCATTTGACAAAGTACTTCATGAATGACTCCTGAGGAAATTAGAAAGTCATAGGATAGGAAGTAATGTCCTATTGCAGATTAAAAACTGGTTAAAAGATAAAAAACAGAGAGTAGGGTTAAATGCTCAGTATTCTCAATGGGGAAAGGTAGATAGTGGGGTTCCCAAGGCTTCTGTGCTGGGACTGCTGCTTTTTAACATATTTATAAATGATGTAGAGAGGGGAATAACTAGTGAGGTAATTAACTTCCCTGTTTACTAAGCCACGCTAGCGACTGTCACTCAGCAATGCTGACACAGCCCAATTTAAAGCTCAATAGAGTTTGGAAACCTAAACCATTCTGTATCATCTCTTGTGTAACCTTAACTGCTTTGAATGAAAATCTATCTTCTTTGTATTTCGAGCAAAGTCCTAAAAGTGCACTCAAAAATATTCTACATCTCTGCCCCAACCCCACAAGAATGGCCTATACGTACTTTCTTGGTGACTCTAAGTCAAGAAGCTGAACCTAGACAACATGCTAAGTTCTGCCCTGATAATGCCATTTGTTACCTGAAATATCCCCTCTTCCGAGGGTTGCAAAGATTCCCATTCTGCTGAATCCAGGAACTGGTACGGAAAGATATAATGCAGAAATTGGCCATCCAAGTTGACACGGACCCTATGACAAGTAAGAAAAAAAAGAGATAAGGAAGAAAAAGAGAGAAAGGGAGAAAATTGTCCCATACTATTTTATACTAAAAAGGTATTTTGCTTTTATCTGATGAAGGAAGGGTAGTTCTCATAAGCTGTTTAGAAAAGTATTGATTCCAACATAAAAGAACAGAATTGCCTACAACAGTGCTTCTCAACTCGCTCCTGGAGGTACACCTAGCCAGTCAGGTTTTCAGGATTACCACAATGAATATGCATGAGCTAAATTCGCATATAGCAGAGACCCATCACATGCAAATCTGTCTCTTGCATATTAATTATGGTAGTTCTGAAAATCTATCTGGCTTGGTGTGCCTCCAGGAGAGGGCTGGGAAGTACTGGCCTTCAACTTGTTTGTTGACCTTTACATCTACGCTAAAAAGTATGCAGCGTTATGTGGCCCTTTTATAAAGGCATGGTAGGCTCTATGCGCGTGCAGCACATACCAAAATGAGACTACATGCTCTCCTGGTGGTAATTTCAGATATGGCAAGCACCCATACTGCCAGAAGAAATTATTATTTTATTTCCTACCGTGTGCGGTGTTTCTGGCGTTAATCGGCAGTTGGTACACACCGACCGGTCACCACATATGTAGCGTGTGAGCCTTTACTGCTAGATCAATGGGTGGTGTTAAGGGTTCAGGCCGTAAATAGGTGCTCACTGGTTTCAATTTTACCGCAGGCCCTTTTCCCAGCCCATTGAAAAAAATGCCCTTTTTCCTAGACACGGTAAAAACTGGCCCGGCATGCACCAAAAAAACACGCCCACACTTAGTAAAAGGACCCCTTAATATTTTTTCCATTTGGGCCCAGAGTGCACAGTGGTGAAAGCTGTTATTCAGTGTGATAATGCAATATAAACCAATTTACAACTTCTAACTGCCATATCTATGAAACACTTTTATACGATCCAATCCTGTAGCTCGATCTTGAAAATACAACTTACAAAAAAAATTTTCTAAATCAATTTTCAATTGAAAGGGATCATGTAAAGTAGTGGAAACATACAAATAATCTTTAGATAAAACTAATTACTAAAATTCATTACTACACATTCTGTACACTTGAGACTGCTTTACATTATATTACTTACTGAGTGGCTGTAACTTTAATCTGAGGCTTTTTTTCTCCATCTTATATATGAAACAGTGTTTCTCCTCAGGGTACATTGTGTGATTTGCAGTTTGAGTAACAAGTAATTTTATTTGGTTTTGCCTATGTGTTTTGTTACTATATTACCGCTTTGGTTATATTATTTTTGCACATACCATGACAGTAATGAACCTCACTCCTAAGCCAGAGTATGTGGAGTACATAAAAACATAAGAATAGCCATACTGGGTCAGACCAATGGTCCATCTAGCTCAGTATCCTGTTTCCAACAGTGGCCAATCCAGGTCACAAGTACCTGGCAGAAACCCAAAAAGTAGCAACATTCCATGCTATCAATCCCAGGGCAAGCACTGGCTTCCCCATGTCTGTCTCAATAGCTGACTATAGACTTTTGCTCTAGGAATTTGTCCAAACCTTTTTTAAACCCAGATACACTAGCCGCTGTTACTATATCTTCTGGCAAAGAGTTCCAGAGCTTAACTATTCATTGAGTGAAAAAATATTTCCTCCTATTTGTGTTAAAAGTATTTCCATTGATGTCCCCTAGTCTTTGTACATTTTGAAAGACTAAAAACATTGATTCAACTTCTACTCATTCTACACCACTCAGGATTTTGTAGACCTCAATCATATCTTCCCTCAGCCATCTCTTTTTCAAGCTGAAGAGTCCTAACTTCTTTAGCCTTTTCTCACATGAGAGGCATCCCATTCCCTTTATCATTTTGGTGACTCTTCTTTGAACCTTTTCTAATTCTGCCATATGTTTTTTGAGATATAGTGATCAGAATATACTCAAGCCTCCCAGCCACATTACTGGGGCACCAGCTCCCACAGGTTCCACACCTCCATCCATGGACTGGTGAGCCCAAGGCTCCTCTTTACTGCTGAGACTCACACCAATTGTTCACCTTCATACAGGTCCCACCTCACCAGTGGCTCTCCAGCCTTTGTGTTTCCTTTTTTTTCAAGCTGTTGCCATCCAGGTGCTCCACAGAGGTAGTTTACTCAGGCTCCAGGGACCTGGTGGTCCTAAAGAAAGGGTACTCTTCTGGACCCCTCATCTCCACCCTTAATCACCAGGGAAGCCCCTAAGGAGTTGCAGCATTGAGCTCTTCAATCCTGCTGCAGCATCCAGAAATGCTCTCAACTTGCTGGAGGCAGAGAAATACTGGCTAAGCAGCTCATCTGTGTCACCTATTGTACCAAAGGTTGAGCCTGGATAAGAGTTCTTCACTGCCTCCATCTGCTGGTAACCTGTATGCCTGGACTGGTCTGTCAGGGTGAAGTGGAAAACTGATCTGCAGCCTTCCAGAATTAATGGATGGATGGATGGATGAATGGATGGATTGACTGATTTAATACATTTGGTATACCACTCTTGGTTCAACAGATATCTAGGCAGTGTACAATAAAAGAGTACAGAAATCATAGAGGGTCAGCCAAACATATAACAGACATTAAAATTAATAGCAAACTAAAAATGTTGACTCACGGATAAGAAATTAGAATTCGTCAAAAGAAAGGAAAGGAGTAAAAAAGGCATGCTTTAAAAAAAAAAAAAAAGCACACTTCTGCATACATTTTGGAGTTGTATCAAAGTGAAAATATTCTGGAAAAGGATCCATAATTACCTTGAGACTCTCATAGGCCACAGACTAATTCCCTCGTGGAGAGGGGTGTTATTAAACAAAAGGGGGGCCTATGAGCTATCAGACAAGAACATGGATCTATTACTGGGTAAGGCATACGCAGTGGGGAAAAAATGTATACTGAGGCATTGGTTGCAAGAGGAACCACCCACCATCTGGTTTTGGAGGAATAAATTTCATTAGTTGATGTTATGGGAGGCTAGAGCGGCACGCGGCATCCCAAAGAAAAGAAAAGTCTTTATTTCAATTTGGAACAGATATTTACACAGTATCTCACATAAAGCGAGAAGCGCAGTGCTCAATAATCTGCCCCTATTATAAGAGGAGCACAGTGCCAAAAGAAGCAAGACCAATATTTTACACTCTGGTAGGAATAGCATGTGCAGAGGTAGAGGTAATTAACCATGTTGTTTAGAGAACATTTTAAGCGAGTAGAGGGGGAGGGAGGTTGGCGGGGAGGGGGGTATAGGAGTGGGAAGGGTAATGTTCAATGCATAATAGAGGGACATGTGTATTATTAGATAGGAGAACAATCCTTTGAAGGAGCACATTAAGAGGACCCACCAGTAAATATTGTTGGGATAATACCCTGAGTAAAACACGAGTTATAAATATTGGAGTTTCATATAAAAGTTTATTGTTAATAGTTATGCAACTGCACAGTAATTATACATGTACACATTATAGATATAGGAGTAGACAAGAAGGAAGGGATAGGGAAGAAAAGTTTGGAAAACATTGATGATGGACATTTCAGGTTTAGTAATATGTACTAGACTTTGCTGTTATACGATTTATATTGACTGAGATGGAATTGTATACCATGTGACCTCATCAATAAAAAATTGTTGAAACATAAAAAAAAAAAAAGCAGTTGGGCACCCCTGCCTTAGGCCTCAAGCAATAAACAGAACAGAACTGTGAGATGTACAGTCACCACTTCCCTTAACTCTTTCTGTATACAGGGTAGAAAAAACATCCTTAAAGGAGCAGCTGCAAAAGTTTACATCAAGCATGGACATTGTTTAAAAATACTATCTTTTGGAGACCAGACCAGATGAATTCCATGTATATAAAAGGCAGAAGGAAGGCCAAACAACAGCATTCATGGTGATAAGATAAATTGAAGATGGCTATTATATTGTATCTGTCAAAAATTGAAAAAAAAAAAGTATCCAAATGAAGAAAATAAGAACAACATAAGCACTGGCAAATTAGATGCAAAGAACTGATAAGGGAGGCAAAAAGAGAATTTTAAAAAAAAGCTTGCCGCAGAGGCACAAACTCATTCAAAACTTTTCAAGTACATCTGAAGCAAGAAGCCTGTGTGAAGGATTCAGTTGAACAATTAAATGATCAATACTCCTCCAAGAGCTTACCCCCTTCTCCAACCTGCTTCCCAGACCTCAGCAAGATCAACTCCCCTCCTGAAGAGCTTTTCCCTCACTCACCTACCTGAAGCCCACCTTAAGGTCTCTAGTGGTTTAGGAGAGGGTAGTCTGGGTAGGACCAAACCCTTTATTGTTCCTGCTCAAGCTCCAGACTTAAAATGACTGCTGCAATCTCTAGTAGTAGTCTTGTGGTACTTCTGATGAAGTCTTGACCCCCCCCCCCCCCTACCTGTAGTAACTAAAGTCTACCGCTAGAGGCTACACTGCCATTTTAAGCCAGGAACTTGCATGGGCAAGAGTGATTGAGTTCGTGCCTGCCCAGCCTACCCCCAGGGACCATAAGGTAAGCCGGGGGGGTGGGGGAGCTTACAGATAGGTGGGTGAAGAGGAATCTTCAGGGGGATGGGAGATTAAACTCTTGGTGGGAGAGTTTGGGGTGAGGCGGAACATTTTGAAGGGAAAGAAAAAACTGATCAGGCTGTTAGCCAGAAATTATTTCGTTACTGGATGATATTTAGTGCTAATGCCCAGATAGCTGACTAGGTAAAGACTGAGCTGCTTTTTAAACAATCATATCTGCCCAGTTAGCTATTTGGGTGCCAGCACTGAATCTCATTAGTGCCCAGATAAATGCTGGCTCCACCCAGACTCCATCCCCAGATTGCCCCAGCACTAACTGGATAGTGCATAGCCAGTCAATGCTAATATTCAGGGTCTCGACCCAGTTAAGTGCCAATGAATATCAGCGGATAGCCAGGAACAAGCAAGTTAACAGGACAGGAGCTTTTCCTGCCCCATTAAATTGCTTTGAATATTTACTCCTAAATGAATTATTTGATTTGGATTTTAAGGGAGAAGATGTAAGGAAATTATATTTAATAGTGATAACAGAGGAAATTCAACAAATCTCTATAAATCTGGAAGATGTAACAGGGCAAACTGACAAACTAAGGAATAGCAAATCACCTGGACTGAATGTTCTACACCCCAGAATATTGAAAGAACTAAAAAATGAAATTGCAGATCTACTATTAGTAATTTATAACCTATCTTTAAAATCATCTACAGTATCTGAAGATTGGAAGGTGACCAGTATAATGTCAATTTTTTTAAAAGGGTTTTGGGTTGATTCAGGAAGCTACAGATCAGTGAGTCTAAAGCTGGTTCCAGGCAAAGTGGTAGAAATTATTATGAAGAAAAAAACTATCCAACACATAAATATAGTCATGGTGGACCTATTACATTCAGGTATGCTATATGTGAGGCAATGGAGGGTTAAGTGACTTGCCTAAGATCACACGGAGCAGCAGTGGGATTTAAACCAGCCACCTCTGGACTACAAGACCAGTGTGCTAACCAGTAGGCCACTCCTCTAGCCCCACTCTACTAGATCTAGTAGGGTGGGGATGGAGGTAGGGGAGATGGGGGAGAGAGACAGAGAAGCTTGACATGATTGGGGGAAGAGAGAGAGAGAGAGAGAGAGAGATGTTGGACCTATTTGGAGGGTGAACAGGAGAGACATGGGGAGATGTTGGGCCTTGGAGAAAGAGAGTGTGCCAGGAGGGGGAGAGAGTGCAAGAAGAAGGTAGAAAAAGGAGAGTGTACCTGGTGGGTAAGGGGGAGAGGGACAGCACTTGGTATACCCAGTAAATTATGCATAATTTTACATAGTTTAGAATTTATTTATGCAAATTTCCTGAGGTGTAGCCATAGGGCTCTTAAGAACTGCTCAGGTATTCTATGTGGAAATGGAGGATGGGGGATGGGGGATGGGACAGTCAAAGATGAAGGGACAGAAATTATTTTATAAAATAAAGATGCCCACAGAGGTATTAGAGGTAACATATTTAAATCAAAAAAGTAATGGCTTCTATTTCCCCTCAATGTACATTACCGATTTCCCCTCCCTTTCCTGATGCCTTTATAACCACCAATCTAGTTCAATCATTCAGTCAGAGCTAAGCCAAAAATGTTAAAAGGACCAAATGCCAACAGGAAGTGGAATAAAAAAAAAACAGTAGCCTGTTTCAAAATTGTTGTTTTTTTTTCCCTTTATGAACTGAGATGAGTAATGCACACCCAGTTCTGAACATTTCATAAGTACATAAGTATTGCCACACTGGGACAAACCAAAGGTCTATCAAGCCCAGCATCCTGTTTCCAACAGTGGCCAATCCAGGTCACAAATACCTGGCAAGATCCCAAAAAAGCTCAATACATTTTATGCTGCTTATCCCAGAAATAAGCAGTGGATTTTCCACAAGTCAATTTAATAATGGTCTATGGACTTTTCCTTTAGGAAGCCGTCCAGAGCCTTTTTAAACCCCGCTAAGCTAACCGCCTTTACCACATTCTCTAGCAACGAATTCCAGAGTTTAATTACATGTTGAGTGAAGAAACATTTTCTCTGATTCGTATTAAATTTACTACTTTGTAGTGTCATCGGATGCCCCCTAGTCCTAGTATTTTTGGAAAGAGTAAATAAACGATTCACGTCTACCCATTCCACTCCTAATTCTCCAAACGTTGGCTAAAGTTAGATGGATTCTGTACATAACTGTCATTATAAAATACTATCTTAAGTCTACAGTTACACTTCTAACTTTAGGTACATTCACTTACACCAGCTCAAGGGCTGATGTAAATGCTCACAACTAATTGTGTTAGGTTCAAAACCTTTATCTATAGAATAACGCATAAATGCTAGGCACATCCCTTACCTACCCATGCCTTCCCAGGTCCACGTTCCCTTAGAGTTGTGTACTATGGATTTTGCATGCACCAAGGGCGGACTGATCTTTCAGGCAACCGAGCAGTACCTGAGGGTCCAGAGGCTCTAGGGGCCCCAGAGGCTCACCACCACCGCCACACACTACAGCCCATTGAGTCTCAGTGGGCCCTCACTGGTCCCACCTTGAAGGACCCTGGTGGTTTCGTGGCATCTGCGGGGGCAGGAAAGAACAACACTCTTTCCTGCCTGCTGCTGCTATTCTGCTCAGAGCCGCCGTGTTTTAAAAATGGCTGCCGAGACTCCCTGCAGAAGTCTCGCGAGACTGTCTAGACCCATGAAACTATCGCGGGAAGTCTCAGTAACCATTTTGAAAACACTGCGGCACTGGGCAGAATAGCAGTAGTGGGCAGGAAAGAGTGGGGTTCTTTCCTGCCCCCAAAGAAGCCACTAGGTAGGACTGGGAAGGGCCCACTGAGGCTCAGGGGACTGTAATGTGAGGGAGGGAGGTGGCAGCTGCAGCAGTAGGGGGACTGTAAGCGTGGGAGGGTGCTGCGGCAGCGAGGCCTGGAATGTGTGGGAGGGAGCTGGCAGCACAGTGTTGGGGTGGGCCAGTGGGCAGCAGCCAGGGGGGGTCCAATGACCTTTAATGCCTAGGGGCCCAAATCACTGTCAGTCTGCTCTTGGAATGCACAATTTGCAGAATCCTGACTAAGGGCAGTTACACGTGTAACTGCAAATTACTGCCAATTAACATCAATTATTGGTTGTTAATGCCAATTAGTAGATAATTATTAAATTGTTATATGCATAACTGGCACTATTCTATAATTTTCACACACAACTTTGTGTGTAAGTGTAATATTGTGTGCACGAGTTTATAAAATTAAGAGGTTCATATGTTCAGATGGTGCTTTGGCATCCTCATTGCTGGAGGATGTGGTAATAGTGGTTAGCATATCTGAGTTTAAAAAAGGTTTGGACAATTTCCTGGAGGAAACGTCCATAGTCTGCTATTGAGATAGACATGGAGAAGCCACTGCTTACCCTGGGATTGGTAGCATGGCATGTTGCTACTAATTGGGTTTCTGCCGGGTACTTGTGACCTGGATTGGCCATTGTTAAAAACTGGATACTGGGCCAGATGGAGCATTGGTCTGACCAGTATGGCTATTCTTGTATTCTTATGTTGTCCAATTAGAGGCCTACATGCTGGAAGATTCCTGAGCCTTGTGAAAGGCTGAATATGTTAATATTTGGCCTGCAGTACTGCCTCATGCTGCAGATAGTTATTTGGAATGATTCAAATGATACTAGATAGCCAAGGGCTTGGAGATCCCAAGGAAAAAGAAATATGTGCACTTCAAAGGAGAAACAGTGCTTTATGTTTTAAAAAGATAATGAAGAAAAAAAGAAAATCATGAGCTGGGTGTGCTAAGGCACTTACCTGCCAGAGATAAGCAGTGATAGGCGATCAATAGGAGTTTTTCCCTCTACGGCATAGTTCTGGTCCTTAACCAGCGAGTAGACTCTATCCTCACTGCACTTGACAATCTCCTTGAACACATCCATGGGCACTTGCAAGGGCTGATAAAGGGTTTTGTAGAGGGAGTCATACTCTTCCTGGAAGGTGTCCTTACGTAGGCGATACATGAGATGGGCCAATTGAAGCAAGCAGGCCACCACCAGCAGAAGATTCCAAGAAAAAACATCCAGGCCACATGCATCCACCCAGCCCCACAGGGCATAGCAGAAGTAACCTGTGGCCAGAAAGCCAAAAATATAGATTGAGCCAAATATGCCACTCCCTCCCATATAGCCCAGCAGGAGAATAACACTGGCCAAATGGTAAATAGCCCCTTCCATTAGATGATTCCAGCCCTCACATAGAGGAGTATGGAAAATCTGTTCTACTAGTGTCAAGTTATGTTTCATGTTGCCTCCTCTCTCTGTTATTCTTTCCTATATCTGAGCAAAAAAATTATAAAACAATCAAAATAAATCTCCAGGTCCTTTCAGGACTCACTGATTCAACTGAACCTCCAAAGTAGCCTCATGGAATTTTCTTTAAAATAAAACAAAACATAATAAAAAGCGAAAGTTTTCTTTCTTCTCAGCTGCTAGCTGCACTGGGAGCAGGCTTCATGTTTGCTGCTCAGAACCAAACAGGACATACCTCCAGAGAGCAATAAAAAGAAAATGCCAGTTGAAAGGCTGGAGTAAATAGGAAACTGGCATTTAACTAAAGAATGAATTTGAGAAAGCAATGGAAAACACTTTTCTCTCTCTCTCTCTGTTCCTTCTTCTTGATGAGTGTAAATGGAGACTGTGTGTGTGAGGGAGTGAGCAAGACAGAACCAGTGTTTAATCTGGAATGGATACCTCTTGGCAGCAGGCGGGAGTGAGACCCCAACTGGATAACCATGTTTGGAATTGAAACCCAAGGAGGAGACAAGCACTGCCAGAGAGAGAAATGAGAGAGCAAGCGGACAGGCCAGCCTCTTCACATACCTCAAAGAGTGAGCTGATAAGAACAACAGAGGACAGAAGCAAAGACGATAAAACATACGTATCTCTACTTAGTTATTCCTGACGTACTTACCCAGCGTGCACCATAAAGTAAAATTAATTAATTAACCCCCTCTTTTATCATCAAGGGCACAATCCATGTAATGTAGACTGCCAAAGAAATTTCTGGCTGATTCTGAATGCTGAGTTTTCAAAGATCAGATTTTGTCTAGTAAAAGCCTTACAAAGTAAATGGATGTAAAAAAGAAAATAATATCCATACAAAAAAAAGCCACTAATCTATTACTTGAAAACTTATTCCACTTACTGTGATTCCATATTGTAGCAGTGTTTACAGACTACCTAATAAAAATGTTAAAAATATTGAACCAGACTACATAGGAGTCAAGTTTTCAAAACAATTGGGGGTGCTAAATTTAACATACATTACCCTAACTTTGATACAACTAAGGAGTTTGCTCAATATTTGAGGGGCTCAAGTATCCACTGCACCCAAAGAGCAGGAATGTATGTTAGACTGACAGAAGTACCATTAATGTCATCTTGAGGGAAGGCTATTTTCCAGCTCCCCATAATAAAGAATGACAAATTCAACCCCCCAGGTTTCCCACATCTTTTTTTTTTTTTTAACAAAGCCTATTCAAATAGCAGTAACTGCAAAATCAGAATGCATATAGATGCTCTTGATTACTTGTACCACCATCCAGTGGTATATTCATTCAAGGTGCATGTGTTACATATGCACCCCCTCTCAGTCCCTCCCGCCACATCTCTCTCTTCACTTCCCAGCCCCTCAAGGCTCTTACAATTCCCTCTCTCCCCCTACTCCCCCCCATGTCTTAAAATCACCTCCAGGGTTTGCCCATGCAGTGCCAGTGGCACTCAGACTGCCTGTGGCCTGCATTGCGCCTTTCTCTCTGAACCATCCTGCAATTTCTGACACAATTTCCTGTTTTCTGAAGGGCGGAACAGTTCAGAGAGAAATCCCTGGTGCAGGCTGCAGGCAGCCAATGAGTGCAATTCAAACTGCACGGGTGAAGACTGGATGTTATTTTAAGGTATAAGGGAGCAGCAGGAGGAAGATACAGCATGAAATGTACCCCTGTTCAAAATTCCTGGCTACTCCACTACCACCATCTGTAGTGGTATAGGCACAACCAAAGTACGGAATCTGTTAAAGCTGCTTTAATAGATGATTTGGTCAGTTTCATGGAGAAAGTGCCTGCGTTGTTACTGATTTTACTTAACTTGATCATGGCATGTAACAGAGGCTGCCCTTGTATACTGGGGATACCACAACCAGTTGGGTTTTCAGGCTGTCCACAATGAATATGTATGAAATAAATTTACATGCACTTGAAACTTTGCATATACAAATTTACCTCATGTATATTCATTGTGAATATCCTGAAATCTCAAATGGCAGTGGGGTCCCTAGGACAGGTATGGGAAGCCCCCAGTCAATGGATCTTGGTGGGATAGCTTTAAATTGGTTCCATTAATTTTAGAGGGCCCCTCTCAAGTAGTAGTGTTGGAAAGATTTTTTTCAGCTTCCTGTTGAAATACAAGGTCCCACATTATGTATCCTTTCCCCATTTGTTTATTGTGAAACATCTAGCTGACATCATGAGGAAATATGAGTTTAATTTTTATATTTGTATAGTGATGATGCTAACCAGCAGATTCCACTAGGCTCTGACAGAGACATGTCTAACTCAAATCAAGGTCTGGAAGCAATCAGATTTTGGGTGGGCTTATGCTAAATCCTATCAAATGTAAGCTTTAAGGTTGGTTAGAGTCCAGCATCAAATTTGGATAGCTCATTGATTCTAAAATGTTTACTCCTTCCTATAAAAGAGCAGGAATGAAACTGGGGAGTCACTTTATACTAGAGAGTTACATGGGGACAGAAATTTCACCTGTCCCCACCTATCCACACTGGAGTCTCCTCCATTCCCATCCCTGCAAGTAATCTCCTTCATCTCCACACATCCCAGCATGTAGTCTCCTCCATCCCCACCCACCCCTTGTAGTAAAATAACTCAATTTAACAGTAGCCCATGTTGATAACTTCCCCTCTCAGTGCTTATGGGGGTTTCAATGCTATCAACCATATCCATTAATCTTTTTAGTGCTGTTATAATTGCCATGGCACAAGGAGAGGATAGGTAGGCTGGCCTGGCACTACACTTCCAGGAGAACCCCACAGGACCTGCTTCCATCCCCTTTGGAGTCCATGGACCAGGAGGGGATCCCTGTGGATTTCCGCTAACCCTGTTCCTATGCAGCCTCTCTACTTTATACCACACTCTATCCCTAAATATTCACGTCAAATGTTTCCAGGGGTTTGCGTACTGCACATATCATTTGTCAGTTGCAGCCTTGTTTAAACAAGGCCAGCCTGACAACAGTGATCCATGCACCGATCACTTCCTACCTTGATTACTGAAAGAGCATTTAAGTGGGCTTCCTTATATATGGACACCTTCGTACTTGCCAGCCTGCACACTCAGATGAGGGGCTTCTCACAGGCCCACAGTAAATGGCTAAACTACATGAATTGCATTCACTGCACTAGTGCTCTGGACCCTCTGCCTTAGAGAAGCCAGTCTCACTCCAGATTTTGACATTGTATATTTATTGTACTCTTGATTGTTCCTATTTGATGCTATGTTCTAAATTGTTTAAAACCTGATGTACCATGCTTAATATTAATTTAGGTCTTTATTAGCTAAAGTTTGCCTGCTTTTATAATGCCATGTTTTAAAATTCTTTTAATATTGTTACACCATACTGCGAGTACTTCGACAGAAAGGTATGAAAGAAATAAATAGAATGGGTAGAGTTGCAGGAGCACAGTCTGCACCGGGAGGTGTGCCAGGATTAGTGGAAGAAAATGGAATGTGTGTACAAAAGAAGTGCATTAAACTGATGCAGGCAAACACAACAAAGTATGAAACTGACTAGTGTTTATCAGAAGTTAAAATACTAAAGGGCATGTGGAAATATTACGTGCAGACTTTTCCCTGCGAGGGTACTGGAGAATTTTCAAAATGGAAGTATGGGCTTATACTGGAAATATACAAGAGCCCAAGTGTATTAAATGTAATTTTCAGAGAGCGTCCCTGTATCATATGCTATGGGAATGTCCTGAAATTAAGAAGTTTTGGGGTAGGATTCTGGAATTCTGCGAGTCCCTGCTATATAAAAAGCTAAGATTGCTGCCACGAAGCATAGTGTTAGGACTAGGTGGAGGTGGGAAAGATTTGCGACCTATGGAGAGATTATTCCTCTATAAGGCTATTTTGATTGGGAAACAAAGCATACTGCAACATTGGACTCAGGACGTGGGGCCCTCATACTGGCTATGGAGAAATATGTTACATTCACTGGTGACAATGGAGGCACGTAGTGTGCATAATAGTCCAAGAAGTAGACGCTGCTTTTGGGAGGTTTGGGAACCATACGTGCAGGCGCTCTCGGGTAGAGCTCGTAGCTTATTGGTCAACTCACTCACATGATAGGTGGGAGCCGGTTGAGGGGAGGTAAGCGTAATGAAGATACCTGGGTGGGAGGGTAGGAAGGGGTAGGGAGGTGGGGGAGGGGGGGAGGGATGGGGGAGGAAGGGGGGGAATAAAGGTTAATATGGTCTGCATATAATGGTCGTTAGCACTCTGGAATGTTTTGGAGTATCTGCCATGATAATGTAAATGTGTTATTTAATGTTTGTATGATCTTCAATAAAAATGATTAAACATAAAATGGAAGTATGGGCAAACTTCTGTTTTGAAAACTACTTTAGTAAATTTATACACTTTGGGCCTTGTTTACTAAGGTGCGCTGGCATTTTTAGTGCGTGCTAAAAATTAGCACGCACGGTGTAGATGCCCATAAGAATATTATGGGCATCTACATGGTTAGCGTGTGCTAACGCTTAGTGCACGCTAAAAATGCTAGCATGCCTCTAGCATGGCTGAGGGCCCCTCTTACCAAGTTACAACAAAAGGGGGCCTGCACTGGCATTGGTGCATGTTTTTCACACATACCGAGGCCCCCTTTTACCACAGCGGGTAAAAGGGAAGTGTCTCTTTCCTACAGGAAATGGCTATGCAGCAAGTAAAGCACTTGCTGCATGGCCATTTCGGGGGGGGGGGGGGGAGGGGAGGAGCCCTTACCGCACCCATTGAGGATATCCTGAAAACCTGGTCTGCTTGTAGCCCTCAAGGACTGAACTTAGTCAAGCCTGCTAGAAACGAATATGAGCACCTACTTTCCTTTACAGAATACTAGCCTAACTAGGTATGTATGCACCTAACATTTAGGCTTTTACACTTACGCTTGTGTAACTGTGAGCACCTACGTACAGCAGGAATGCATATAATTTACAGTATTCTACTTCTGAATTACATTATTGGTTCTCTCTCATTCCACTCTTGCATGCTTATTTATTACTGTCAGCCAGGAGACACACCATGTAATGAATCACTTTATACAGTATGACTAATATAGTAACCTATGAAATTAGAAACCAATCCACAGGAAAAGTGCTTCCCATAAAAGTTGGCTCATGATGGATCCTTTAAACCTGTGGTGTGAGATACAGCATGAGATGCAGCCCTGTTCAAAATTCCTGGCTAATCCACTGCCCGCCACCCCCCAACACTATGCTGCTGCTGCCCCTCCCACAAACTCCAGTCCCCCTGCCACCCCACCCCACCCCCCCACACATTATAGCTCCCCTACCACCGCAGGTTGCCCCCCATCCCACACACTACAGTCCCCCTGTCTCTCAGTGGGCCCTTTCCAGTCCCTACCCAGAAGGGCCCTGGTGGTCTACCGTTATTTTGTTCAGCACCGCTGTGTTTTCAAAATGGGTGCTGAGACTTACCGAAGTAGTCTCATGGGTCTCAACAGTCTTGCAAGACTGGGAGTCTCAGCAGCCATTTTTAAAACACGGTGGCACCAGGCATAATAGTGCAAGCAGGCAGGAAAGAGCATTGTTCTTTCCTGCCCCTTCAAAGGCCACTAGATCAAAAGGGCCCTTCAAGGTGGGACCGGGGAGGGCCCACTGAGGTACAGGGGGACTGTGTATGGTAGTGGCGGCAAGAGGCTTGGGGGGCTGTGTATGGAGGTGCCTGGTTGCCCGGTCAGTCCACCCCTGCTCCCACCCTCTCTCTGTCATCCAAAAAAAGTACATTTTTTATCTCCCCTCTGTACTCATACTGAGGCAGCCATGGGCATAATATATATAAGAAATCATATTAAGGGTTAATTCTGTTTAAAGGTGCTCAAATACTATTTTAAATTCTCAGTCCTGCAAATGAAGGAATGCCAGATGGTTCAGGTTATTTTCAATGTCTAGCTTGGCCGAGCAAAAGGTTAGAAAGGTCAGTGAGAAATGAAACTCTGTCCCTTGTGAATAATGAAGGCTAGCTCAACATTTGTATACTATTAGGCATATTGAATAGTTTTGCAAGCAGGCATGAGCCAGACATATGACATATTGTAGTTTAAAGATTAGGCAGAAATACTGTTTAGAGAGAGGCAATAGATTAGAATTTAGAAGTTCTTGATATTTAGAATATGTTTTATAAGGATGCTTATTTTAGAATATGTTTTATTCTGTAATTTCTATGTAGAATATTTGTTCAATTCTTTGTCTGACTTTCTAAGCAAAGACTGCAGTGAAGAGGCAAACATGTGTTTTGAATTATCTGCAGTTCTGGCTGGTTTGATGTATGGAGCTGATAGGTGAAAAGAGGTCAGGACTAGTCAGCTCTCTTCTCCTTGATTAATTATAGGTAAAATGTAGAAATGGTCTTGAAAGTAATAACTGATATGTATGCCATTAAGTAAGACTGGCCCTTGACCCCTTTAATGAATACCAGAGTTTAGTTAGCAGTTAGTACTAGGAATATGAGAATAATAAATGTAAGAATATCCATTATCCTCTAAGTGAATCCAGGTTAAGCTATAGATGAGAAATCAATCATAATAACATGCAGGAGTTCTGGAGCCCAAATGTCTGGTTTGAGAGGCCCCAGGTCACAGGTCAGTTTAGGATGTCTGGAACCTATGTAACTGATATTTGTATAGAGCTGATTGGTTGAGGCAAGGTAATCAATCTATTCCTTAACCAATTGGAGAGTAAGGGGGCTAGGCTAGGCTAGATAGAACTGTATTTAAGTGGGAGAAGAAGCAGTTTACGTCAGAAGGAGCTCAGAAGAAAGAGAAGGACAGAAGGAGCTCAGAAGAAAGAGAAGGACAGAAGGAACAGACAGAAGAAGGAGAAGACAGCATAAGAAGAGAAGCAGCTGAGACAGAAGCCACAAAGACACAGAGAGCTGAGAAAGAGAAGAAGAGACTTAATGCTGATGTTCTACTTTGTTTGCTGGCAAATAAAGAAGATTTCTCTCTCATTCTGGTGTGCTGTCTGACTCCTGAAGTATCATAAATTCATGCCTCCATTCCTGCAACAATTCTTGGTGGCAGCGGTGGGATCCTGAATCCTGCATTAATCCCAGCACCCAACTGACTGAAGAACATTCGCCGGGTATGTATTCTGTATTCTGTATTGTAATTCTAGCTAGAAAGTTGTAAACCAGCCCCTCAAAAATTGGGGGAAGGAGAGCCTGATCAACTCTCAGCGAAGGCCCTAGTACCTTCTAGTCGTGGGGACTAGAAGCGAAAACGCTTGAGCTTATCTGTATCTGAGAAATTTGAAATTGTTGGGTGGGATTTTCTGTATGGAATGTGTGATGCGTGAATGATTAACTGAGTGCGGACTTCTTATAGCTGCGTTTCCAATTAACGCGAGTTCAATTGGCCAGCGACGGAAGGAAGCGATTGCTGTCTGTCTACCTAGTGTCTCGAGAGTGCGGACCCCTTACTGCACTTTCAAAAAAATCCCCCCCCTCTTTGTGTGTTGTAACTGTAAGCATTATGGGAGGGAAATCGTCTAGACAAATTGATACTCCCCTAGACTGTATGCTTAAGAACTTCAAAAAAGGATTTTTAATTAATGACTATGGACAGACTTTAAGCTCAAGTACTTTAAGAACTTTGTGTGAAGTTGAGTGGCCATCTATGGGAGTGGGGTGGCCCCCTAGTGGCAGCTTAGATATTGAAGTAATCCGGAAGGTTTACAGTATAGTTGTAGGAGAACCAGAATATTCTGAACAACTCCCTTATATAGATTCCTGGGACAGCCTTGTGACTGATCCTCCCTCTTGGTTGAAAACTTATATGGGATCCCCAGTAAAATTCATGTTAGGCCGTGCTCAAAGAAAGATTAGAAAATCTAAACTAGAAGAGGGAAAGAGCCCCAGGAAGCCTACCACCCAATCGGTGGCTTCCGCCCCTACCCTGCCTGAGAAACCCATACTCTCTGATGACCCCTCAGATCTTGAGCCACCACCTTATGGCCCATTGTTGGGGTTCCGTGCCGCCCCTAGAGATCCACGCCGCCCAGCCCAAGCTTCTCCAGTACAGGCTTCTCCGGATAGTTCCTCCCCCACTGTGCGAACCCCACCACATCCTAGGTTGGACTTTTCAGCCAGTCTCTACCCTCCTCTGCCACATCCTTCCCTGTTAACCTCCGAAGACCCGCTTTGGGCTCCACTCCCTGATTCCTCAACTCCTGACAGCCCAGCCTCTCCCTCTAATACCCCTCCCCACTCATCAGGGGCCCGGCATCCCTTTCAATGGACCGGATCACCTGTGACCACCTCTCAGTCTATGAGTACCCCTCCCCATCCCTCAGGGTTTCAACCTACCTCCCCTGAATGGGTTAGACCCGCTGCAATCACTTTTGAGCATGATAGGAGGGTAGCTCCTAGCTCTACCTCAGATTCCATTCCCACCTCCTTGAGAGTTCTGCCACTCCGTCAGGTAACTACCACTCGACCGGATCCTAATAATCAGGGTCAGGTTATACAGGCACAGGCCTACCAGTATGTACCCTTCACAACCACCGATCTCCTGAATTGGAAGACGCATTACCCCTCTTATACTGAAAAGCCTCAGGCAGTGGTGGACCTAGTGGCTAGCATTATGGCCACCCATAACCCAACCTGGACTGATTGTCAACAACTTCTCCTGACCCTCTTCACAACTGAGGAGAGGCGGAAGATTTTGCAAAATGCTGAGGCCATCACGCGAGAGCGTGTCCCCGGGGGGACACAGGACCCAGAGGGATGGGTTAGAGCTCAGTTTCCTCGCGCAGCTCCAGTTTGGGATCCAAATAATTAGCAGCACTATGAACTGTTGTCTGGCTATTGCCGGGACTTGCTGGAAGGTATGAGGAAAGGCATAAAGAGGCCCATTAATCTGGCAAAGGTCTCTGAAATTCTCCAAGGGGCAGCTGAATCCCCTGGGGCCTTTCTAGAGCGACTAATTGAAGCCTACAGAACATACACCCCATTTGATCCTGAAGCCCTAGAAAACCAGAGAATGGTGAATAGCGCATTGGTGGCCCAGAGTATGCCAGATATCCGGAAGAAGTTGCAGCGTCAGGAGGGATTCGCAGGGATGAATACCACCCAGCTAATTGAGATCGCAACCAAGGTTTTCATTAATAGAGATCAGGAGGTGCGCCGAGAGGCTGACCGGAAGATGCAGAAGAAGGCCGACCTTTTAGCGGCAGCCATTACTAATTCCACCCTTAATCGAGGTCGACCTCTAGCTAATGGGAAGCCAAAGTAGGACCCCGGACCACCAGCCAGGCCCCGAGATTCCTTCAATCAATCCCGGCCAAGGGGGGAGAATCCCAGACCAAGATTGGAGAGGGATCAGTGTGCCTACTGTAAGGAGAGAGGGCACTGGAAAGATGAATGCCCCCAGAGGCGCCAGGGACTGAGAAGGGGACCAGGAGATCGAGGAAGCCGAGGCCGAGTTCGAGAGGGAAGATATGAGCCTGCTGAATCTGACATCATCAGGATAGCCGAGATGGCAGAATGGGACGAATAGGACAGACCGGGTTCCTACAAACTGGGCTCCCAGGAACCTATGGTCAAGTTAACTATAGGGAGCCGCTCAATTCCATTCATGATTGATACAGGAGCTGAACATTCTGTTGTGACGGAGCGATTAGCGCCTGTGTCTGGAAAAACTGTCCGAGTGGTGGGAGCCACGGGGGTGCAGAACCGGAGGCCCTTCCTGACAACCCGTAGATGCCAATTAGGCTCACACACAGTCACTCATGAATTCCTGTATATGCCAGACTGTCCAATCCCTTTGTTAGGTCGAGACCTGCTGTCCAAGCTTAGGGCCCAAATTTCCTTTGACTCTGATGGCCAGACTTCGGTCTCCTTTCGGCCCCCGACATCCAGCCCTAAGGGTATATTGAGTTTCTGCTGCCCTCTTGAAGAAGAATGGCGGCTGCATCAGTCACATGGCCAAGTTGACCTACCCCTGGCAGACAGCTTTCAGGTCAGTGGGGTATGGGCAGAAGATAATCCCCCAGGGTTGGCCCGAAATATTCCTCCTGTCCATGTAGACTTACTTCCAAGTGCCCGGCCAATCCATCTTCGCCAATACCCAATTCCCCGAAAGGCTCTGGAAGGGATCCAAGCACACCTGAATCGTTTGTTATCCCATGGAATTATTCGACCTTGCCAGTCTCCATGGAATACGCCACTGTTGCCAGTTCAGAAGCCAGGGACTGAGGACTACCGGCCAGTCCAAGACTTACGAGTGGTCAACAAATCTACTATCTCATTACACCCTGTAGTGCCTAACCCATATGTCCTGTTAGGATTGATACCTTCTGGAGCTACCCATTTCACGACACTAGATCTAAAAGATGCCTTCTTTTGTATTCGGGTGGCCCCCGCCAGTCAACTGCTTTTTGCCTTTCAATGGGAAAACCCAGTAACAGGAAGGAAGCTTCAGTATACATGGACCCGCCTGCCACAGGGGTTCAAGAATTCCCCCACCATTTTTGGGACTGCCCTAGGACAAGACCTTAAGACTTTTAAATCTGAGCCTTCCAGGCGAGTTTTACTCCAGTATGTAGATGACCTCCTGATTGCAGCAGTGACTCAGGAAGAGTGTTTTGAGGCTACCAGAGAATTGCTGGAGCTACTCTTGGATGCAGGCTATAAGGTCTCACGCTCAAAGGCCCAACTCTGTCAGTCAGAAGTGAAGTATCTGGGTTTTTGTATTTCCCAGGGAAGTCGGAGACTGGATGTCAGTAGGAAGCAAGCAGTTGCTGCAATTCCCCAACCCAAGTCCAGAAGGGAAGTTAGGGAGTTTCTGGGAGCAGCTGGATTCTGCAGAATTTGGATTCCAAATTTTGCATTGATGGCGAAACCCCTTTACCAAGCCACAAAGGGGGGTGAAAAGGAACCATTTGAATGGGGACCTACTGCTCAACAGTCCTTCATTGCCATAAAGAAAGCCCTACTCCAAGCCCCTGCGTTAGGCCTTCCTGATGTGGAGAAACCTTTCTCACTGTATGTCCATGAGCGACAGGGGGTTGCTCTGGGTGTGCTGACCCAGATGATGGGATCCTGGCAGAGGCCTGTTGCATACCTGTCTAAACAGCTGGATGGAGTGGCTAAAGGATGGCCAGCCTGCATGAGGGCCATTGCAGCAACAGCCTTACTGGTCCAGGAAGCTGATAAGCTGACCTTGGGGCAAGAACTGGTTGTTAAAGTCCCCCACGCAGTTCTTACCCTCATGGAGTATAAGGGCAACCACTGGTTTACAAATAACCGCATGGTTAAGTACCAAGCTAGTTTGTGTGAGAATCCACGGATACACCTGGAAACAGTGGCTACATTCAATCCCGCCACTCTTTTGCCAGCATCTGAGGGACCACCGGATCATGATTGTATCCAAACCATGGATGAAGTGTATTCCAGTCGACCAGATCTTAAAGATGTTCCGTGGAGGGACCCAGATGTAATTTATTTCACAGATGGAAGCAGTTACGTGGAGAACTCTAAGCGATTGGCAGGCTATGCTGTGGTGACAGAAGACAAGGTGATAGAAGCAAGAGCCCTACCCCAAGGAACTTCAGCCCAGAAAGCAGAACTTGTGGCCCTCATACGAGCTCTGGAGTTAGCAGCAGGACTAGTGACCAACATTTATACTGATTCCAAGTATGCCTTTACAACTCTACATGCTCATGGAGCTTTGTATAAGGAAAAGGGACTCATAAATGCCGCAGGCCAACCTGTTAAGTATGGACCCGAAATACTTCAGCTGCTAGAGGCTGTGTGGGCCCCTAAGAAGGTAGCTGTTATTCACTGCAGGGGACACCAAAGAATAGATACTCCAGTGGCCCGAGGGAACCGCCATGCTGATCGGGTGGCCAAGGAAGCTGCTCGAGGACCCCCAGCAAGTACTGTGACCCCCCTGTTCCAAATTCGATTGCAAGAATGGACGCCTATGTATACCCAAATGGAAGAGAAATGGGCTCAAGAGGAAGGTGCAGTAAGGAGACCTGATGGCTGGTTACATCTCCCTGATACCAGAGTTCTGGTGCCACGCCACCTAGCTTGGCCTGTAGTGTCTCAAGCTCATGACCTATCACACTTAGGGAAAACAGCACTAGCCCGCCTACTCAGTCGAGTAGTGGTGCTGGAAGGATTGGATAGTCTGGTTGCCACTGCCTCAGCCCGATGTACTCTCTGTGCCCAGAATAATGCTCGTCAGGGACCCCGTATTCCACCAGGAGTTCAGTCTAGGGGACTAACACCCTTTGAGTCTCTAGTTATAGACTTCACAGAAATGCCCAGGAGCGGTAGGCTCCGATACCTCTTGGTCATGGTCTGTACCTTTTCTGGGTGGGTGGAAGCATATCCTACAGTTACTGAGAAAGCCACAGAAGTAGCTCGAGCCCTCCTTAGGGATGTCATCCCCAGGTATGGATTGCCCCTTGCCATAGGTTCAGATAATGGTCCCGCCTTTGTTGAAGCTACACTTCAGGCCCTGTCCCGCGCATTGCGCATTACCTGGAAATTGCATTGTGCCTATCGTCCCCAGAGTTCAGGGCAGGTTGAGCGGGCAAACAGAACCTTGAAAAATAGCCTAGCAAAGATTTGTCAGGAAACCCAACTGAAATGGCCACAGGCACTGCCACTAGCCCTCTTCCGCCTCCGATGCACCCCAACTAAAGGAACAGCCCTCTCTCCCTTTGAAATTGTGTATGGGAAGCCCCCAGCCATTTTGCAGGGAATTAAGGGAGACATAGGGATTTTAGGGTCTGCCCAGGTGCAGGAGCAGGTAGCCCTCTTGGGCAAGATAATTTCTGAACTTCAGTCTTATGTGAGAGAAATAAACCCTGTCCCCTTCCAGGCTCAGGTACATTCCTTCCTGCCAGGGGATAGAGTTTGGGTGAAAGACTGGAGGCTCCAGCCTTTGGGGCCCCGATGGAAAGGACCTTTTACTGTTTTGCTTTCTACCCCTACAGCTGTGAAGGTCGCAGGGATAACTCCATGGGTCCATTGGTCTCGAATTAAGTCTGCTGACCAGACTGAGCCCAGCACGGATCAGACGGAGCCTAGACAGTGGAGAGCAGAAAGTGATCCAGCGGAGCCATTGAAGTTGCGCTTGACCCGAACCAAAGAATCTACTAGCTGAAAAGAAGGGTCAACTGCATACTGCAGGAGCTGCTGAACTTCGGCTTCACACTGAGACTCTTTCTGTCCAGATTCTGGCTTTCTTGGAATTTGAAAGCTTGATCCTTGTCAGTTGAGGGTCTATCCCAACTGGTATAAGAACTCAAAGACTGAGAACATTATATGAGAGTAATCTGTGATTAGCACAGACTGTTGAAATATTATTGCTTAATTAGTTTGCTGTATTTGTTTTAGATTAGGAAGAAAGAAAATGTTAGTAGTTTGGATGCTTTTGTTGTTTTCTACTCCTTGCCTCCTTGTTCCTAAAACCCCAACTCGCTCCAACCTTTGGTTACACTCTGTCCAGGAACTAATTAGCCAGGCAAAGATTACTTCCCCTTGTATTGTGTGTTCCCGATTTTCTCCTTATACTACAGATGTCCCAGCTGTTCCTGTCCCTGTGCAGCTCCCAGCTCTTATACCTCCCTACTTTTCGAGTTCAGGCCCTTGGAGCCAGGATTATACTTGGTGGTCCTTTTATAATGCTACTTCCCCTTCTGATTCTTCTCTAAGGCCAGTTTTTACGTCTCCCTATCCAGCTTCTGGAGTGTTTTGTTTAACAAGAGACATCTCAACTGTTCTTCCCATTCCCTGTAATTATACTAATGTTCTCCCAGAGAAGGAGGAACCTGTGTGGGTAGTTTCTCCAGGTACTCCTATGTGTCCTACTACCATACCTGTAGATTATGACCAAGGTGATTATCTGGCTCCTAACTATACTACTGAGAAGACTATAGTGTCCCATCCTATTTTCTACTTTCATAAGTCCCCGGGGTATGAAGGGGTTGCATCATATGAGCGGTCTGTCACAATTGGGGATTGGCACCTATGGTGTACAAAGTCTCCATTTCTTCTTCGTTCCCCCTGGGATAGGGGCTCGCATTATGGGCATCCTAATCTCCATCCTGTGCCTACATTTATTGGGAACTTTCGTCGCCCTCTCCTTGGTCATTACTGGCTCTGTGATAATGTCCTCCACATGATTCTTCCCCCCACCTATGATTTTTGTGTATTGGTAACTTTGAATTATTTTCCTAAAGTTATTCCTCTTCTCAAACCACCATCCCCGCACCGCTCTAAGCGAGAGGCCTTGTCCTTACCCTCCTCCGTTGCCACAGAGGATGAGGCGATTGAATTAGCCCTCCAGTATATTAACTCTACTTATCCTCTGACTAAAAAGAGACTTGTAGCCCTTTCTGCTACGGCCTGGATTCCAATTGGGGGCCCGGTAGCGGGTATTACTGAACTAGGTATGGCCACCCGGAGACTTCAGTCTCTACTCCATGTTTTAGTTCATGAGCTGAACGTGGTAGTCAATGCATTGCAGGATCAAATTAATGAATTAAGTATAGTTTCTCGGTATAACCGTATGGGTCTTGACTATCTCTTTGCAGCCCAAGGTGGTCTCTGCACAGTGCTAAATTCTTCAGAGTGCTGTACTATTGTCATAAATAGGACGCATGTAGTTAGGCATGCCATGGATAAAGTCCTACAGTTGGCCAGCCTTAATGTGGAAGATTACCGAGGAGGATTAGACCTTACCTCCTGGTGGTGGTCATTGACCTCCTGGATACGTCCCTTGTTCATTTCCCTAATAGTCTTAGTTCTAGCAGGGTTGTTGTTTTGTTTCCTGGCCTCATGTGCTTCGGCAGTATGCCGTCGAACCTTAACAAGTAGGGTAATGGTGGTTCATAAGTCTATTCCCAGTTAGGATCACTATAATCTCCAGAGTTTGAGTTGTGAGACTTATCTCTGCATAAGCTGATTTTAGTCTCAAAGGGGGGAATGAGGCAGCCATGGGCATAATATATATAAGAAATCATATTAAGGGTTAATTCTGTTTAAAGGTGCTCAAATACTATTTTAAATTCTCAGTCCTGCAAATGAAGGAATGCCAGATGGTTCAGGTTATTTTCAATGTCTAGCTTGGCCGAGCAAAAGGTTAGAAAGGTCAGTGAGAAA
This sequence comes from Microcaecilia unicolor, assembly GCF_901765095.1. Taxonomy (NCBI): domain Eukaryota; kingdom Metazoa; phylum Chordata; class Amphibia; order Gymnophiona; family Siphonopidae; genus Microcaecilia; species Microcaecilia unicolor. Next base: position 253,755,957 of record NC_044035.1, on the reverse strand, counting down.
TGAAACTCTGTCCCTTGTGAATAATGAAGGCTAGCTCAACATTTGTATACTATTAGGCATATTGAATAGTTTTGCAAGCAGGCATGAGCCAGACATATGACATATTGTAGTTTAAAGATTAGGCAGAAATACTGTTTAGAGAGAGGCAATAGATTAGAATTTAGAAGTTCTTGATATTTAGAATATGTTTTATAAGGATGCTTATTTTAGAATATGTTTTATTCTGTAATTTCTATGTAGAATATTTGTTCAATTCTTTGTCTGACTTTCTAAGCAAAGACTGCAGTGAAGAGGCAAACATGTGTTTTGAATTATCTGCAGTTCTGGCTGGTTTGATGTATGGAGCTGATAGGTGAAAAGAGGTCAGGACTAGTCAGCTCTCTTCTCCTTGATTAATTATAGGTAAAATGTAGAAATGGTCTTGAAAGTAATAACTGATATGTATGCCATTAAGTAAGACTGGCCCTTGACCCCTTTAATGAATACCAGAGTTTAGTTAGCAGTTAGTACTAGGAATATGAGAATAATAAATGTAAGAATATCCATTATCCTCTAAGTGAATCCAGGTTAAGCTATAGATGAGAAATCAATCATAATAACATGCAGGAGTTCTGGAGCCCAAATGTCTGGTTTGAGAGGCCCCAGGTCACAGGTCAGTTTAGGATGTCTGGAACCTATGTAACTGATATTTGTATAGAGCTGATTGGTTGAGGCAAGGTAATCAATCTATTCCTTAACCAATTGGAGAGTAAGGGGGCTAGGCTAGGCTAGATAGAACTGTATTTAAGTGGGAGAAGAAGCAGTTTACGTCAGAAGGAGCTCAGAAGAAAGAGAAGGACAGAAGGAGCTCAGAAGAAAGAGAAGGACAGAAGGAACAGACAGAAGAAGGAGAAGACAGCATAAGAAGAGAAGCAGCTGAGACAGAAGCCACAAAGACACAGAGAGCTGAGAAAGAGAAGAAGAGACTTAATGCTGATGTTCTACTTTGTTTGCTGGCAAATAAAGAAGATTTCTCTCTCATTCTGGTGTGCTGTCTGACTCCTGAAGTATCATAAATTCATGCCTCCATTCCTGCAACAATACCACTAGCTCTGTTCATAGATGCTGCAGCTGCTCAGCTCTAGAAGCTAGGGAGGCTCAATTGCTCCTTTGCACCACCTGCACATGCTGTTGTGCTCAGTGTAGCTTCTGTGTCTGCTCCATCTCCCCCCTCCCCCCCCCCACACACACACACTAAAAAAAAAAAAAAGCCATGACCTGAGGATTCACAAGCTCCCCTGAAGGCATCATTGACCCCCCCCCCCCCCCCCACACTCCCTATTTTTATTTATTGCATTTGTATCCCACCTTTTTGCAGGCTCAATGTGGCTTACAATACATCATGGGTACTGGAAATAGAAGTGAATATACATTAGGTTTATCCAAACAACTGCAACAATGTAAAAGTTTTCTTTTTTACCCCCACCTCTCCCTCTTCTCATCCTCTCTTTGCTTGTTGCCTCCTTCTCTCTCCACAATGAGATTCAAAAAAAAATCATTTTTCTCACTCATAGAGGCATATTTTCAAAGCACTTAGATGTACAAAGTTACAAAGAAATTAATGGAACTTTGTAAGTCTAAGTGTTTTTGAAAATGAACCCCTTAGTCTCCTCTGTACCCCCTCCCCATTCCTGCTGTCCTTCCATCCCTCCTCATCACCCTCATTCACTCCCTATCATTCCAATGATGACCACCAACAGTATTAAAAAAATAAAAAAACAGCCATTTATCTCCCTTTTGTACCTCCAGCCTCAGCCTTCGTATTCTCACCATCCCTTCTTTCATCTTACCCCCACCCATTCTCTATATGATTCAAGGACAAGGAACCCAAAAGAAAAAAAAAAAGCTACATTTTCTTATTAGAAATGGCCCATAGGCAGGGCCAAATCAGTGGCCACTTGAGTCAGCCACTCAGCCTGAAGTGTTTAGGAAGGCATAGCTTTGGGACTCCCCTCTCTCCCCACTCCTAGCTGCTATTCTGCTTGTGAGGATGGGTGCTCACTACACAAAGCTGCAATCAGCATGAGGAGCTAAGGAGGTGGTGCCATAGTAACATAGTAAATGACGGCAGATAAAGACCTGTACGGTCCATCCAGTCTGCCCAACAAGATAAACTCATTTTACATGGTATATGATTCTTTATACCCAAGTTTGATTTGTCCTTGCCATTCTCAGGGCACAGACCTGCAAGTCATCTTGAGAATGATTTGAAAAGGTGGTCACAAAGGAATAAAATGATAACATTTAGAAAGCAATTTTTAAAACAAGCAGCTAATGCACGTTTCACCGCATAGTAGACATTGTGGGCCCACCCTGTCTCCTACTGCAACAGAAAAGCAGCCACAGCTGCAAAAAGCACGTGTTAACTGGCTAATGTGGAAATGGGTGGGAACCTGTGACATCTGTGGGCGGAGGAAGGTTGACTGACAGCTAGCACACAGATCAGTACTGCATGCTATCATGACTACCGATAGCGCAGATATTTTCTTAAGGTAAACTTAAGTGCCACAGCACTACTGACAATTCGGTAGCATGTGCTAGCTGCCAGTGAAGGTGCGATGGTACTCCCTCTCCACATTTTTTCACCCCAGACATCATTTTTCCTTTAGATCCCCCATCTCTCTCCTTCCACCCCTCAAGTCACAAGCCCCTCCCCCAATATCACACTTCTAATCCCCCCCCCCCCCCCCAACAGTCAATCTCCTTCCAATCCTTGTCACACAGGACTGCACCGGGATCCAAAACGGCCCCCATGACTACTAGAAGTCAGTATGCAATACTCCAGTAGTATAGCGAGATGACTGCAAGGGGTCATGGTGGCCATTCTGGATCCTTAGCACAATCCCAGGCAGATAAAGAGAGGTTCCACTACCTCTGACCACCATGGAGACCCGAAGGTAGGTCTGGTGGGGGGTGGGGGGATCAGGAGAAAAAGTGATGTCGGGGAGGACACACCACCACAGCTACGAGACTTATTTTCTACACTTGCACCATGTTACATGCGGTGGGAGATAGTACAGGTGCATCTGCCACTGCATGTAACAGTGCCATGCCATGTCTGCCCTGTGCGGTAAAGGCAGGGTAGATGCTGGACAGACCCTGTGCACTTACCACAAAGGCTTTGCACTTACTGTACATTATTTTTTACTGTTAACATGTAGTAAATGCAAAAAAACTTACCACACTTTAGAAAAAGGGTTCCAAAATTAGGCATGCGAAGTTTCATTCAGCAAGAATACCATGACAAAATTGCAACTGACTAAAATTCTTGGATGCTATTCAGCTCTTCTACTTTCCAGAGCATAAAGATCCCAGGCAGCCTCCCAAGGACATGAACACTAGGATAAGAAACAGCAAGCGCTTGGCACATTTTCAGTTAGGCCAGCAGATGAGACGTGTCTAACATAACTGATGCTCACAGGGTGCATCATAAAAGCCATCAGCCAGGGCACACATTCTCTTGCTACAATAACCACTTTTACTTATCCAAAAGGTGCAGGCAAACAAAATTCCTGAAACTCTTCGAAAGGTAAGCCATCTTCCTGAGTGGATAGCATTTACAGAACAACAAAAGGTGGGGTGAACGGAACTGGATTATTTTCAATTTTTTAGCTAGGATGACAAGGACAGAAAAAAAAAAAAAAAAAAAAAAAGACACAAATATTTTTAGAAATTTTATTGATAAAATAGCTTATCTGCCAGATAATATAATTCCTAGTTACAGCATGAGCCACTCATCACAATTCAAACAACAGAAAATAAGGATCAGATGTACCAGTCCCTTAGTACAAGTAGATCAAAATACCAAAAGGGACACAGGGTATTTTTTTTTTTTTTTTGGTACAAACATGACATGACAAACAGAAACACACAATTCTCTCTTCGACATTAATAAAATATTGCTCAGAAATAAGTCGCTCTTTCATTTCAGTCAAAATCATCATCCAACAGCAGCATATACCCTGGAAGAGAAAGAGAATAAGAAATATGTACTTTATTCAGGGAACTTTTCTCAACGTTAAGGATTTTAATTTAGTTTCTTCCAAGGAGGTCAGTACTACCATCCATACTGGAGTCTAACTGAACAAACTTTCATAGAAAACACTAGGCTCAGACCTAGAATAGGCAGTCCCAAGCCTGTCGTATTGATCCCTCAGATAGCTGTGTTTTTAGGGTATCCATACAAATATGAGATACATTTGTATAGTGTGGATCTCCAATGTATGGAAAAATCATCTTAAAGTCACTGTGAATATCTTGAAAATCCTACTGGATGTGAGGTCAGCAGCGTGAGCGAGAGAAGCAGTGACCTAGGAACTAATAAGAGGACTAGCCAATTGGGGATGGCCTTAAACAAACCCTCATGATCATCATTTACCGATATATGCGTGCCCTAACAAGACTTGCTGAGGAAAAGCATGAGGAGAATGTCAGAGAAGGCTGGGACTTTTTAATTTTTTTTTAGAGATCAAAATAAAAAAATTCAAGATCTTACATCCCTCCTTGTGAGACAGAGACTGCTTTTTTCCTCTCTTCTTCCAATTTCACAAGTTGCATGTTGGTCAAGAGAGACACTCTTCCAAAAAACTGACCCTACCAACACCACTCATAAGAAAAAGTGCCTCTTAGTAACAGCAGTATTCCTCTCACCTTAGCCACAATTTTACCTTCTACTTATTAGTCTCAAGTGAGCCATCATTACAGTTTTCCTAAAGGTCACTATGCAGGGAATTGAGGCCTGGCCATATGCTCCCTTGGCTACATATTACACCATGTTGGATTCTTAGTGTTGCATTAAGATCCAGTAATAAAATGTGACCCACTGAGCAAAAGGTATCAAAAGTGAGGTTACAAATAGGAGACAAAGGCTATCTAGGTTGCAGAAATATATCTGAGCAACTCATTAATGAAATGTAAGTAAATATTTTTGATCAGTTTACATTTAGATTACTTGTTCAACCTTTAGTGTTATCACAACTAGACTATTGTAATTCTGCCTATATTGGTTGTTCAAAATCTCTGAAACGCACGTTGCAGTCGGTACAGAATGCAGCTGTTAATCATATTTAGGTTCAGAATAAATCAGCCTAACACCATTGTTTTTAGAATTGCACTGGCTTCCTATAGATGCTAGATTACATTTTAAGATCTGTACTTTAACTCAGAAGGCGTTGTATTATGCAGACTTATTTTCAGTGTTTAACTGGAAATGTAGCACACGGTCTCAGGAACCACTTACATACATTGAATTATTCAGGTACATGCGGGCTAGAAGACTTAGATATAATGTAATGTTAAGTAGAAATGTCAAATTTTTATCTGTAACTTCCTATGGATTACAGAGATATAGAAGTTTGCTAAATTTCAAATGCATTTTTCCAAAAATCATACTTTTTTAAACTGATAAACATTTTTCATTTTTAAAGACATACCCGGGGCTGAAATGTTGCAGGATTATGCAGTTGATATCCCACTATCTTGCAATATATATAAGTCACATACACCATTTTTGGTACCTTTTCACTCAGCAGGTCACAAATGTATTCAGCAAATTCACAAGAAGTAGTAAGATTTCAAAGGGGGGGCGGGGAGGTGTCAAAACTTGCTTGCACTCAAGTGGTAGCAGGGGAGGACAATTAATGGCAGTACCATAGTACCTTGTAGTGAACTTACCAAGCACGCAAAGCTCCTGCTTCCCTCTGCACCTATACTTTAAATCCCAAGGCTCTCATACACTCCTTGTGAGCCTCAATGAGCGCTTGGCAGTTCTCCTCTCCTTTCTCTATGATACTGGAAAGCGAAAAAAACAAAAAAAACCTGGTTTTACACATCTGATAAAACAAAATCCTAACTATGAAGGTCAACAAGTAAATATGCTTTGAAAGGTATTGGTGCTCACTAACAGTAATAATAATTAAAAAAAAAAACCCTGATATATTAGTGGGCAAATTGAAAAATACATATGCAAAACCAATTAGAATCAGCTGAAGCCAGGTATGCATGCATGCATGAAATATGTTTAACACCATATTAAAGGCTCAGGAAAATCTGACAATTTTAGATAACACTTTGTCACTTTCAGTTGCACGTACTAGGTTTGGGTGTGAGAGTCTTGAGCAATGTTTGTCTGTATATTTTCAACAGGTAAAGTGGATAGGTTTCCTATACAACCCAGGGTGTTGCCTGTGTGACATGCTGAGATGTCTTCTAATGCATTTATGCTGATGTTATGCTTTTTGCCTCATTTCCTACTTCACTGGGCCCACAATATATCAATATGGCTTCTTGCCTATGGCCAATAGTGCACTAGTTATGACAAAATGATCTGGCTGTGAATCTGACAAAGATGGAGGCATGTTTTGCGCGTAGGAAACCTTGCATCCATCCCTTGTCAATCCTGTGTCTAGATTTTGCAGTTCTCCTTAAATCTCAAATTTGTTATGCAAGGGGCTGCTATACCATGTAGACTCTCAATTAACAACGAAGCCATATGATAGGAAAATGGGACAAGTTGCTGTGGTGACCAAGACCTTTTCTGTCCAGCCAAGACTTCCATAAAATATTTCAAGTTATATTCTTTCTGGCATGGGACTATTGTAATATAGTTCACTGTTCTCCTGTACCCTGAAAGTGCTTCAATTAGTTTAAAATGCTGTGGTGCATGTCATGGAACACAAAATCCCATGGTTTCACCAACTATTTGGTTGCTAATTAAGCACAAAGATTTAAGTTCAAACTGCTAAACCTTGTATTAAAAAAAAAAAAAAACTTTGTTCTCATTAGGCCTTTGCACTTCTCTTAAGACTACACTTGAGGAACCCTGGGTGCAGCAACTATACACTGCCCCTACATTTTCACAGTATCTATACTGTGGAATATGTTCTCTATTGATTTCAGGTCTACACTGGATGTTAAGTTACTTTAGAAAGCAGATGAAGGAATGATTATTTTCCTCAAAATGTCTAGCAGCATTATCTAGAATTGCTATTGATAGACAGGAAATCAATTGTTTTTAGATAAATAAATATCAGGGGTTTTGTCAGACCCCCATGGATAACAGGCCAATTTTCAAAACAGCCAGCTAATAGATAAAGCAAATTTTCTGTGGCCACATAGGTAGCAACTGAAAAATTGCTTAAACTTACCAGATCTAAGACAACTAAGTAAATGGAGAGAACCACATGTCTACAGATTGCAAAATTGTGGGAAAATTAGGTTCTTACACCTTGGTAATTTTCTTTCCTTTAGTCACAGCAGATGAATCCATTAACTGATGGGTTGTATCCACCTACCAGCAGGTGGAGATAGAGAACACTGAAAGACCATAGTGCCTCTACGACGGCTAGCCCCAACTGCCTTCAGTATTTGAGATTTCCAAAGCAGAGTGAACCATAAAGGTATAATAACATAAACTTTCCTCACAGCGAACAATCGCCCCATAACAGGAGCATCAAAGGAGGGACGATCTCAACCTCCTGTAGTAGAACATCATGTAGAAACTCTGATAACTGTTTTCCAACTTCTCCCAATGAGATATATATTTGCATGAAAGATCTGAACAAAAAACAAAGTCAGACAGGGAGGGATCATGGATTCATCTGCTGTGACTAAAGGAAAGAAAATTACCAAGGTAAGAACCTAAATTTCCCCTTCCTTGTCATCAGCAGCAGATGAATCTATTAACTGATGGGATGTACAAAAGCAATCCCTACTTAGGGTGGGAACAGGTCACACCATGAGCCAATACTTGAGCTCCAAAAACAGCATCCTGCTTCGCTGTAACATCCAGCCTGTAATGCCGGGCAAAAGAGAACTGAGAAGCCCAAGTAGCCGCACTACAGAGCTCTTGAAGAGAGTGCACCCGTTTCAGCCCACGAGGAGGAGATGGCTCTCGTGGAATGCACCTTAAACGCTTCAGGCGGAGACCGACCTGAAAGCAGATATGCAGCAAAAATGACTTCCTTCAGCCAACGGGCTATAGTGGCCTTAGACGCCGGGCCTCAACGCCGAGGACCTACCAACAAGACAAAAAGGTGATCAGAAGTCCTAAGTCATTTGACATCTGTAGATACTGCAACAGCAAATACTGAAGGCAGTTGGGACTAGCTGTCCTAGAGGCACTATGGTCTTTCACTGTTCTCTATCTCCACCTGCTGGTAGGCGGATACAACCCATCAGTTAATGGATTCATCTGCTGCTGATGACAAGGAATGAACATTTTTTTAAAGGTCATGTGACAGAACCATGTATTTTAAGCCTGTAAAACTGCCTTTATCAAATCTGAAATGCATTTTTCTAGTTTGGCCAGCAGATGGTGCATGTTTATGTTAAAGCTGTTATACACAAGTAAATGCCCTCTTTTAGTTTCACTCAGTGAAGAAGTGATCTATAGTACTGTGAGCAGTATACCTCTAAACTTGTTGACTGGCTTTGATTGGCCTGGAGTTTGAAATTACCCAGCAGTTGTTGCTGGCTGTTGCTTCAGCCTTAGCCCGGGAGAAAAGAGACGGATCTTTGCTGAGGCTCAGTGAATTTTAAGTCCTGATCTTCCCAGGTACTGCTGAGACAGTATACAAATGTTTAGATAGCTTTATAATTGTTCATATTTCATTACCTGTTAATGGTTGCTGATTGCACTATTTTGTTCCACTGTTCGATTTTTAAAAGGCAATAAACAATATTTAGTTTATTGCCTATCTGGACTGATAAATAATCCTGGTGGTTTGTATGTCAGGTCTGCGAGTGCTTTCTGGGAACTGTGGGACTACTGGGAGTGTGGCCTCAGTAACCTAGAAATCACTGGGGATAACTTGAGAGCAGGAGACTCGCCTAGAGGTAGTTGTGATCCAGTCATGGAAGAAGGGTGCTAGTGTAGAGTACAAGCGGCAGGTGCAGGCAGACCTTAGCTGTGCTGGGGGACAGACCCTCTAAGTGGCCGTGGGCTAACCCTAGGCAGGTGGCTAGGTGTTTCCTGACAGGTCAAAAGCTTTTTGGGGGAAGGGGAACACTTAACTACTAGCCTTCCCTACCCACCCATGCGAGTTTGAGTATCCCTCCTTGGGGTCCCACCTCAGTCTCACCAGCAGTAGCGAGACTGGGGCGGGGGGAGAAAGACCCCAGCAGCAAAAAGAATAAAGAGTTTATCTGATTTCCTTATTCCCTCTGTACTGTTCAGTTACTTCAACATGTGTCCCACATCCAATTTGTAAAAAGGCAACTGCTTTACCCTCATTAAGATCCTGAGAAACAGCCAATAACGAGGTTGGAGCAGGCTTTTACACCAGGTCAGAATTTAGAGGGGAGTTTGTGGGTTTCTAGAACAAAGGAAGCCTCTAGGCAACAAGGGGATAATCCATTTGTGGTTCACTTATTAAATGTATGGGAAGCGATGAAAGGAAAGCTTCGGGGAGGTAGAAAAATCTCAACTCTTGCTAAGATCACGCAGGAGCCAGAATTCCCAGCTGGGGGGGAGGGGGGAGTGTTTAGGGAATAGGATCGGAAAGGCCTGCAAAAATTTCGGGACTTCTTGGACGAAGGGAAAATGAGGGAGTTTGGGGAACTTCAGAGGTCATTTGGACTACCAGATATGGACCTATTTGCATATATTCAGATTAAAACATTCATAAGAGGGTAAGGATGGCTTAAGAATGACCCTCTAGAAGGGGAGGTATTGGAAACCTTATGGGAAACACTTGGTACAGGGAGGGGAGGCATTTCCAGACTATATCTACATACTAGTAAAAAAGGCCCGTTTCTGTATGAAATGAAACGGGCGCTAGCAAGGTCCCCCCCCTCCCTCGGTCTCTCCCTGTGTCCCCTCCGAGTTGCATGCGGTCCTCCCTCCCCTCTGTTTGTAGACAGGAGTGGACGTAAGGCTATGTAGTGCAGTGAAAGCAAGGAAGGCAATTTGGTTAATCTCTGTTTCCCCTGCCCCGTGCAGCCGTCATCGTCATACACTCAAAAGAAAGCAAAGCTGTGAGGTGCTGCATCCATGTTGTCGTTGAGGTGTTGGCGTGACGGCGAGCGGCTGCGGCAATGACCATGGGGGAGGAGGGTGGGTGAGGGAGGGCAAGCAAGGAAGGCAATTTGGTTAATCTCTGTTTCCTGTGGCCCGTGCAGCCGTCATTGCCATACACTGCAAAGAAAGCAAACCTGTGAGGTGTGGAGGAGGGTGTTTGAGGGGGATTGTGGGTGGGGGGAGGGGGTGCAGTGGCGACTCGGGAGGGGGGAGGGAGAGAGCAGCGGGTCCAGTAGCGACGGGGAGGGTGCGGGGAGAGAGGGTGTTTGTCATGCACGTCATTGTGATTCTCTGTTTGCCCATGAGTGTAAGTCCCTCCCTCGCACCCTTCGACGTTGAGTCTGTCTGGCTGTCTCCTTCCCGAAGCGGTTTTGTCCCGTTTTTGTGCGCTTGTTTTGGGCGCCATTTTGGTTTCGTCGGCGCACTGGCAGCCGATTGTCAGGCAGGGGGAGGAGTAGGGAAACACACTCCGCATGTTTCCCTACTCCTCCCTTTCCATTGCGTTCCTTTCGTTCAGCGATCAGTTCACTGTAATTGTTCCGCCCTCGACGTCATCACGTTTGACGCGAGGGCATGGCACAGAGACGTGGTCAGTGGGGTGGCTTCACCACCACGAACTAATGAACCCTTCAGGGAAGTGGGTGGAGCTTCAGGCTTCATTAGAACGTTGGGGTTGCAAATTATGTCTGGATGGGGCGTGGCTGAGGGCGGGTGTGAGAGTGAGTGGTGCTGACAGGCTACAACAGTACAGGGCTTCAGTGTTTCCCTGCCACACAGTGAGCTTCAGAATTGGAGGTGAGAATTATTTATATAGATTAGAGGGAAATCACAACTAAACTAGCATACATGAGGGCTTGGGAGCAGGATTTACAATGTGATGAGTATGACAGAATGGGAGAGGATTTGTTTTGAAGTGAAAAAGGCGTCAGTGTGTGTGCTAATTAAAGAGAACGCCTATAAGGTGCTCAGCAGGTGGTATTATACGCCTGATAAGGTAAAAAAATGTTCCCTTCAGCTTCTGATCAGTGTTGGAGATGTGGATCAGAGCAAGGAAGCTACTTTCATATTTGGTGGTCATGTAGGTCAATTGTGCCCTTTTGGGAAGAACTAACTAGCAAATTATCAGTAGTATTGGAAGTTTTGTTTCCCAAGGACCCGAAATGGTGCCTATTGGGGTGGGGTAACAAAAGAGGCCAGAAATGGCATCGTAGACTTAAAAGAAAAGCCTTGAAAAGGAAAGCATTGGGAGGGGGGAGGTAGGGAAGGGGAGGGGGTAACGAGGGAAGGGGAAGGTCTATGTTGTTAATGAATGTATACAAACTTTACACTTGTAACCTTAAGTGCTGTTTTTCAGAAAAGATGTGTTCAGGTTGATTTGAGTGAAAGTTTTGTAATGTTATTAGAAACTTGAATAAAAAAATATTTAAATTAAAAAAAAAAAAAAAAAAAGATTCTGAGAAACAGGTAAAAAGATAGTCTGATTCTGATGGAAACATGGGAAGATTGGAACCAGTCTAAGCACAACTTTGTATTTGCTACAGAACAAAAAAAGTTCTCTACAGGACAAGTCCTGTAATTCTGAAAATTGTCTAGCTGAACAAATAGCTACAAGAAAGCCTGTCTTAATGGTGATATCTTTAAAGGTTGCAGAATCAAGAGGTTCAAAAGGAGGCGGAACTAAAAAAGACCAACTAAAGAAAAGGTGCTGAGAAAGGAAATGCTAAGTGGAAAACTTCACTGGTGAGTATTTTACCTACCGGGATTAGGTAGACTTGGGATTGAATAGGTTATTCCAGTGTCTTTACTTTCAATTACTATGATTATTTAGCAAAGACAGGAAACAGTTTAACCTTTAAAGTCACTGTTAGAATTTCACATAAAAACAGTTTTAGAGTATAGTTTGCCATTTCAAGTTGCAGTTAAAGCAGTTTCATAGCATCAGTATATAGCACAGCTAGCAGTTTAGAGTTTAGTTCCCCCCAACCCACCCCTGGCCTGCTTTGATTTATAGGCTTTTAAACCAGTTAGGAAGCTAGGTGGTTTGCTTAGGGCATCTTCATTAGCTCTTAGTAATGCAGGGTTTTGAGGGAAACCTACAGCTTTCTATTTATTTCTCTATTTTCTCCCCCTATATCTAGAGTCCCCTCTCTGTTTCCCTAGTCGGGCATCCAGGACTCCATTGTCTTCCTAATTCCCCCGGGGCCAAGGTGGTCTAGCATCTCATATCTGTATCCCCATTCTTTTATGGTCCAGCACTGCCCCCACCCATGTCCCTATCTCCCACCATGGAACCATCAGACCACTCTTTTAACATGATGCCCCCTTCTCCCACCCTACCATCTGCAAACACCAGCCTTCACCATCTCTCTCCTTTGTCTATCTTATAACCCCCCCCCCCCCCCTCAAGACCAGCATCTCCTCTCTGTTCCCTACCCCTCTCCATGTTCAGCATCCCCCTTAACCTTTCCCTCCCCTCTCCTCCTGATGTCACTCCTCTGACTTGGTCAATCATTTTTAGCCTAATGGTTAGTGCGGTGGCCTGACAAAGCAGGGGAACTGGGGTTCAATTCTCACTGCAGCTTCCCTTGTGACTCTGGGCAAATCACCTGTCAAAGGTACAAAATAAGTACCTGTACTTAATATGTAAACTGCTTTCACTGTAGCCATAGAAAGGTGGTATATCAAATCTCATGCCCTTTCCCTTCTCCGTCCCCATATCTCTTTTCCACCCCACCCCCCAGCTACAGAGTCTGATCTTCCCCATATGGTCCAGTACTTCCCTCTCTCCCTGCCAGAGCAACATCCGTTAGCCCTGAAAGCAGTAGAATCTCACCCTTCCAACATATACTTCTTTTGGGGGCGGGGTGTATCAGAGATTCTACGGCTCCCAGGGTTGGAAGAGGTTCTAAGCAGGCCTAGTTGTGCATGTTCCCATTTTAGACTGCCGTCTGCTGCAATTGCAAGCTATTTTGTCTGCTCAGTGTGCCTGATAAAAGGTAAAGAGCAAGAACAGCTGCAATAGCTAGGAAGGTGCTGGATCCAGAGGACAACAAATGGCAGGCAGCTCAGAAATCCAGGGGTGAAAATGCCCTCCCCCCCCCCCCCTTGGTCCCTCCCACGTTGGAGAAGGCATAGACTGGGGAGGGATGCTGAATTGCAAGTGGGGGTGGGGTGGGGGGGAGAACATAGCTTTTTGATTCCAGGGTTCACCATTACACAAGCAGACAGGGTCAAGTCAATTACCAAGAGTCCCGTGCTTTCTTTGTCTCCGGACAGGCACAGCATGGTTTTAGGGGCTTCTTCTCCTGGGCTTCAGGACTCCCAATTTGGGACTCACAGCTTGCAGAAATTAAGTTTGACATCTTCAGGGTCAGATGAGATTACTAAGAACACAAAAATAGCTATTACATATGGTCCAAAACTAGCATCATTCCACTTTTCAGATGAATTCAGGAAATAACTTACAGAAATTTTGACTGAATAGTCCTTACTAGTGAGAGCAGGGCCACCAACAGGTACTGCCGCTCTTGGGGTAGGACCACCCCACCTACCATCTGGGCTGCTGACACACCCCTCCCCCCCCCCCCCCCCCCCCCCACACACACACACTCGGGCTGCTGCTCCACCCCCTTACCTTCTTGTGTCTGCTCCTGTGTGACGGGAACCGAATTATCACATTAAAGGAATCATCCAAGTCCTGGCACACAGTGTACAATATGTTTGCTACACCAACTGCAATGCTATCCATCCCATTCTCTGCTCATGTTCTATCTAGTTCCTGTCTCCCAACACAAAAAGCACTTAAAGCACAAGTTATCATATGCTAACCATTAAACCACCACAGTAACAATTGGCACACTTGTGCAGATGCAGTTAACATTTGCTAATTTGCATATTAAGTGCTTAACACACCTTAGTAAAAAGACCTCCAAAAAAATGGAGAGTGTGTTTTGGACTATTTTTAACTCCTTTATTGCGGGTGTATAGGAAAAGATTTAGATTTCTATTTTAAAAGTTCTCTTGCCCCTGATGCAGTGTTTAGAAAACATGTTTTTGGTCAGTTGATTTAAAATGAAATCGATTTATAAAAGACATTTTCTTGGATTAAAGTTTATTCACAAGGTCTGCTGGGTTTTTTGTTTGTTTGTTTTACTTTTGCTATAGTTTTCATGGACCTCCGCTTCCGTTTATGTCTTCAGCAACTGTGGTAACTGCCTAACGGCAATGCTAGTGCATTTACCCTCAGATTCTGCACAGGTGCCAGAACAAGTAACATGTGCACCTAAATTTCAAAGCATGCAACTCCACAGGGAGTGTGGCCATGGGAGGGGCATGGCTGGGTCAGGGGCATTCCCAGAATTTAAGCATGATGTTATAGAACACCTAGACTCACGCGCTTAACTGCCATCAGTTGGGCACCAGCTTTTGACAGGTGTAAGTGCTCACACCCAAAGTTAGGTGCAAAATGCATGTTAAGCTTGTATTCTATAAAGGAAGCTCTGTGCAGAGCACCCTTGACCTTGACTGTCATGCTCTGCCTCCTTATCTGTTCATGTGCAGAATCTACACCCTCCCTCTCAAGCTCCTTTTACTGCTCCAATGGCATAGCCAGACAGCAAATTTTGAGTGGGCCTCAGCTCAAAGCAGGTGGGCACAAAAGTTTCTCTCTGCCTCCTCTCTCCCCCCACAGGCACCTTCCAACTCAAAACATAAATACGTTAGCTAATGAGGATCCTCAAGGTCTGTCAGCTAAAGATTTCCCCCAAAGGCAGCCAAGAACCCCCTTTTACCAAGCTTGTCAGGCAGTAGCAATGTCCCTGAACCACCAATGCCGACACCCCACGTGTGATTAGTTGTCGGTGGCTCAAGAATGCTGCCGCCGACTGTAGAGCTTAGTAGAAGGGATTTCTGGCCAACTTTGGAGGAAGTCCTCAGCTGGCAGTGCTTAGGGATCCTTACCAGCTACAGCTGGTGTTAGACATGCTGCAGCCCAGGTCAGAAAATAAAGCCCCCCCCCCCCCCCCCCAAGCGATCCTCTCTCCTCCCTGCCTCTCCTCCAAGCGTCCCACCTGCCACTATCACACTGACAGACCCACAACCAAATACAGTACAAAAAATCACAAATTAGAAATAAAAATATGTAGACCAAATCTGAACTGGGAACTTAAGACTCAGCATGTACTGCAACACTGAAGAAATAAAAACAGAAAATGCATTTTCTTTTCTAGTGAATGCAATACAATGACATCTGCTATGTACGTTTCCCAAAACTAACATATTTCAGTTAATAAAGTCAAAATAAAATGCTTTTTTCTACCTTAGTCTGAACATTTTACTTTTCCATCATGTTGGTTCCATCTTCTTTTCCGCTTTCCTGTCTGTCCTCTGTTAAATTCTCCTTCAAGCGGCTGCTATCCACTTCTTTTCTCCTCTCTCCTGTCTTTTTCCATTTCCTCACTATATTTGTGTCTGACATATTGATCTTTCCTTTCTGGCTCTTTCCTGCCTCTCTGTCCACTCAAAATTCATCCTTCTTTTTACTTTTCAGCTACCTATCAAATTCCTATTTCTTTTTCGCACGAAATAGCTTTTCATCTCTCTCCTTCCCCAGCTTTCCACTTCCTTTCATCTTTAATCAACTAACCATTACCATATTTCTATTCTATGTAATCACTATCCTCCTCTCAGTCATTCTACTCTCCCACATGGTTCTACTATTCCCAGCCTCTTCCTCCCTCTACCCTTCTAGCTGAACATCTGCTCCCTCTTTCTCCCCACCCTCATAACCTGATATCTTCCTGTCCTTTCTCTTCCCTGACCCCAATGCAGCATCACTCCCTCCCTTCTACCGCCCAACAATTCTCCCTCTTTCTTTCCTCCCTCCCATTGTCCAGCCTTTCTCTAGCATATCCTTGGTCCGGAGAAGCAAGTTGGACTTGGCTAGGGAGGCTCCTGTGGTCCTGCAGCTTCCTCCATCCTTTAGCAATGGCAGCGATTCCTACATGCTGCCTGCACCTGACCCTGAAGCCTTCTCTGCTGCATTCCACCCAGGCCAAAATAGGAACTTATGTCAAAAGAGGGCAGGATGAAGCAGAAAGAAGGTTTCCAGATCAGCTGCAAGTAGTCTGTAGAATCGCTGCTGACTAAACTTTGAAGGTAGACACTCATTAAGGGAGGGAGCTGCAGGACAGAGACAGCCTTCATAGAAGAGCCCAGCTTGCTTCCCCCATGCCGATGCTGTCAAGTTTGCACTGTGGCTACACCAGTGGCGTAGCCAAGGGTGGGCCTGGATGGGCCCAGTCCCATCCACTTTGGGCTAAGGCCCACCCAGTAGCAGCACACCTATGATGTGGCTGGCAGGGATCCCTAAGCCTCATCAGCCAAAAACTCCCAACAACTGTCCCTCCTGCATACCTTGTAAATAGCAAATCTTCGCCTGCAGCGAGCAACGACTGATACATACTATTTGCACCGGCCCCACAGCCTCTCCTCTGACGTATTCCCACCTATGCGGAAACAGGAAGTTGCATCAGAGAGAAGGCTGTGGGGCCAACATGAGCAATGTGTATTAGTTGCTGCATACGAGGGAGGGAGGATGTTTGAGAGACCAAATGGCATGCAGGCGAGAGAGGGAGAGACCAAATCACTTGTGGGATAGGGCAAAAATTGGGTGTCTGGCTACGCCCCTGGGCTACACCCCTATACTCCAGCAGCAGAACCTGGTAGGTTCCAACTACAGCCAATAGGAAATGCGCAAGAAGTAATGGAATGGAAATGCAAATCCAGCTCCAAGTGGCACCTGAGCTCTCTCATGATTGGCCATGTCTGATTATATTCCAGCCCCAACCAGTTTCAGCCATCCACTAAAACTAGATGTTTGTGCACAAAAACACCTACAAATGTGTCTGAATTAAAGCAAAGAACAAGAGTGAGATAAGATTCCTCAACAGTGATGTGAAAGACTGATATCAAACTATAGGAAACGATTGGTTGCAATTATTGCTGCACACGCTGATGTAACCAGTTAAGTTTGCAGGGCAGTTGATTTTTCACATGGGTGATATGGATGTGGGATAACTTTGTTCCTTAAACAAAGTAACAATGCAAGATTCCCTTTGTCTAATATTACATTTTGTTTCAAATTCAAGCACCATTCAGTGTGACATATATGCAACAATAGGGGAAACCTGGAGGGGGGAGGGGGACTTTTTCACATCACTATACTTCCAGTAGAGAACAAGCCAGACTGCTACAGATTCCTACACAGAACCTGTATGTTAACAGAATCCTTCACTGTGGTTACACATACAAAACAGACTATCACCCAGTAAAGAGTAAGGCTGCAAATTAAAAATGAATATGCAGACAAAAAAATAAATACATTTAACCCAAAAACCTAGACTCAGGGAACTGGTGCACTGAAGAAAGAACATAATACAAAATGTTCATATTTAAATATGATATATTCATTCTCTAAAAACTGAAAGTAGTTTGGTACCTTTGTCTGATCATTATTTTTCCAGCTGGGTTGCTCCTGGTCCTGTCCCTCTTGTTAGTTCTCTCCTACATCATTTTCTAGAATCTCACTTCCATTTTCGGTTTCTTTACTCTCACTGTCATCATCCCTTCTTGTCCCCCCACATCTCTCTGGAAGGATCAATCGTTTTCTTCATGTCTCTTATCTGCATTTTGTCTTCCTATATTAATTATATTCCTCCTTCTCCTGCCTCAGTCTTTAGTCTCTCTCTCTCTCTTCACCTTTCAATTATTTACCAACCTTCCATTTTCTACTCTTACATCTTGTTCTCCCAGTCCCCCCCCCCCCACATCCTTCACCCATGTTCTAGTCCCACATTCCCATTCTCTGTATTTAACCCCACGTCTCATCTTCCTTCTGTGCCTCTTGTCCCTTCAACAGTCCCATCTCTTTCTCTATTACTCATTTTCTCTTCATTTCTAGTCCCTTTCTTAAGTCTTGCACCCTACCTGAAAATGTGTTAACCATGTCACTGTTTTTCTGTTTTTTTGAAAATTCCTTGCTTAGAGTTTATATATGATATTGATGATGTGTCATTCCTACCTCCCTGCGCATTTTAGGAATTTAAGTTTTCATTTGCAACACCACATCTTATTTGGTTTTGTTTGTTTTTAATTATGTTTTTAATTTTGCTTAATTTGTAATTACTTTTTGTGGAAACATTTCATGCATTTTTGTATTTATAAATTTATTTGATGTCTTTTTTTTTAATTATAATTCATGCTTTTATAGATGTCTTCTACGTTAATATATCTATAATATTCTTTTATGATCATTGTTGTTTACAGTTTACAGTCATATTTATGTTTTATATTTGGCTTTGTAGACTCCTGAAGAAGGCGCTATGTCGCCGAAACACGGCTGTGTCGAGTCGACCTGTTATAATAAACATACTTTTTTCAAATATATTTGGTTTTATTGATTGGATATTTATTGGTTTTATTGATTGGAAAGAGCCTATCTTCCCCCACTCTTCTCTTTTTTTCTTCTTGCACCCTACCTGGTCATTTCCTCTTTTACCTCCCCTATTTCCACTCACCTCCTTGAGAGGCCTGCCCCTTCCTTTGCCTTTCACCCTGTGTTCCTTTCAACTGCTTCCCAACCACCACCCCCTCCCCCCATCTGTCCAAAGCCTTCAAAGGCTTTCAAATCATGCCCTCCCTATCTTTCTGCAGTCTCACAGCAATCTCATATCCCTCACCCAATCTCTGCTTAATTTATTGGTCTTCACTACTCCCCACTTAATCTCCAAAACTCCACTCTCACCCTACCCAATCCCAAATCTTTACTTATAAACCCATCCAAACCCTAAATCCCCACTTACTCTGCCAATATCCAGTCAATCCTAGAGCCGATCTTTTGGACGCCCACCTAGTTCCAGAGTCTCTGCATACATCTAAGTCCCTGCTCTTCCACATCACCATGTCTTCAGTATCTGCCCCTTCTGCCTTTCCTTCTCCCCATCCCCAACACCCACCTACTTACTCCTCCAATATTTACTGATCTTGCTTTCCCCCCCTCATGCCAGCATCCATCCCTCTGCTCCTCCTTCTCCATCCTTCCCTGCATATAACCTTTTCTTCTTTCTCCTCCTTATCACCCCCCAGCACCAGGGCCATGGGCTGCTACTGTTTGTTTTTTTTAAATGAACAAAATAAAGGCCTGTAGCGCAACACTGAAATCCACAATACAGCACTGCAAATAAGAAAGGGGGCTCACACCACAATCAGACCCACCACAATCAACTTTTAAGGAGTACAAAAATGTTATAGGATAGAGTCCAGGAAATAGTCCACAGCGTTAAAAACATCTAAATGTATTTTAAAAAAAACAGGTGGGGGGGAATATATGTAAAGAGTCCGCATCTCAAGGATTGTGGAACAAAAAAGTGAACTTTTAAAAGGTTTACTAAGAGGATTCCACAGTATCCTTTGTTTACCTTTTGAAGCTCTGGAGCACTTACAAAAACATTAACCCTCTCCCCTTCACAGACCCCTCAAAAACTCCCCCCCCCCCCATTCCCTCGATCCCCTAACAGAGAGAATGCAAAACCAAGCAGGTTTAAAAATATAAAACTTGACAAGCTTGCTATTGTTTTGGACAAACCAATATGGCAGCAAGCTCTGCCCACTGGCTTCAGCCCAGATAATGAACCAGATAGAGGACGGCATGAGACTGCCATTAAACCTCCTTGGTCCCAACCCCAGTACACACAAGCATCAGCCTCCTTCCAGTTCAAGTCTCCCACCATTAGTGCTTTACCATTAGCCCATTTCCAGCTAGTTCCCCTGCCCCAGCATTAGCCCCCCCTTCAAGCCAGCTTTCCCCTCTCCCACAGCACCACTGTATGTCCCCTTCTAGCCAGCCCCTCAAATAATCCTCCTTTAAACAGCAGCGAGAATGTATTCCTTTGATACCAATCCCATCCTCATAGTGTTCAGAAGCATTGTAAATTACAGCGTACTAGTCAACCAAATGCACCCTCTCTCTCATCGACTGGTACAAACAAGCTGATGGAGGTCTGCCTATATTGGTTAAAGGGATACCCAGGGTATTTTTCAGGGTGTACTCAGGGGTACCAAGTACTGGCACCTTTTTTACTGCCTGTTTTCATGGAAGAAAATCCTGGAGAAAGACCACGATTGATTGGCTAAAGTACATATGAGAATGGAAAGGATATATCACTGTTCACAGAAGAGAGTGCTTATGAACAACTTGAAAATTTTGAAGGTGGACAAATCCATGGTACTGGACGGGATCCATCCCAGGATATTGAGGGAGCTCACAGAGGTTCCGGCGAGTCCTCTTAAAGATTTAATAAATTCTTGGAGACAGGGGAGGTTCTATAGGATTGGAGCAGTGCGGATGTGGTCCCTCTTCACAAACATGGTGATAGAGAAGCAGCTAGAAACTACAGCCTGGAAAGCCTCACTTCAGGTATTGGAAAAGTAATGGTAGCGATGCTGAAAGGATAGTGAATTTCCTGGAATCCAATAAGTTGAAAGATCCAAGACAACATGGTTTTACTAAAAGTAAATCATGCCAAACGAATATCATTGAATTGTTTGACTGGGTGACTACAGAATTGGATCGAGGATGTGCAACAGATGTAATCTACTTAGATTTCAGCAAAGCCTTTGACACGGTTCCTCATAGGAGGCTCTTGAATAAACTTGATAGGCTGAAGATAGGACCCAAAGTGGTGAAGTGGATTAGGAATTGGTTGATAGACAGACACCAGAGGGTGGTAGTTAATGAAATTCACTCGGAGGTAAAGGTGAGTAGTGCAGTGCCTCAAGGGTCGGCGCTGGGGCCGATTCTGTTCAATATATTTGTGAGAGACATTGCTGAAGGGTTAGAAGGTAAAGTTTGCCTTTTTGCGGATGATACCAAGATTTGTAACAGAGTGGACACCCCGGAGGGAGTAGAAAACATGAAAAAGGATCTGCAGAAACTAGAAGAATGGTCTAATGTTTGGCAATTAAAATTCAATGCAAAGAAATGCACTTATGGAGTAGAAATCCATAAGAGACGTATGTTTTAGGAGCTGAGAGTTGAGAGTCTGATATGCACAGACAGGGAGAAGGCTCTTGGGGGTGATAGTATCTGAGGATCTGAAAGCAACAAAACAGTGTGACAAGGCAGTGACTGTAGTAGCCAGAAGGATGCTAGGTTGTATAGAGAGAAGTGTAACCAGCAGAAGAAAGAAGGTGTTGATGCCCTTGTACAAGTCATTGGTGAGGCACCACCTGGAGTATTGTATTCAGTTTTGGAGGCAAAGAAAAGCTACAAAAATGGCATGGGATTTGCGTTACAAGACATACGAGGAGACACTGAACCGAACATGTACTGTATACCCTGGAGGAAAGGAGAAACAGGGGTGATATGATACAGTCGTTCAAATATTTGAAAGCTATTAATCCACAAACACACCTTTTCCAGAGACAGGAAGGCGGTAGAACTAGAGAAAATTAATTGAGGTTGAAGGGGGGTAGACTCAGGAAAAATGTCAGGAAGTATTTTTTCACAGAGTGGTAGATACTTAGAATGCCCTCCCACAGGAGGAGGTGGAGATGAAAAAGGTAACAGAATTCAAAGATGTATGGGATAAACACAAAAGAAGCCTGTTCAGAAGGAATGGATCCACAGAACCTTAGCGTATATTGCGTGCAACATAGGTAATTGGGAAGCAAAGCTAGTGCTGGGAAGACTTCTAAGGTCTGTGCTCTGAAAATGGGAAGGACAAATCAAGGTCAGGTATACATATAAAGTATCACATAATGAGTTTATCTTTTGGGCAGAATGGATGGACCGTACAGGTCTTTATCTGCCGTCATCTACTATGTTACTATGCTAAAATTAATCCATTGTCCCTGGGTATTAAAGAGCCCAGATTTTACACAGTAAATACTGCCTTTTCACAGATGTTGTGGCTGGTTGCAGGGGGGCTTGCTATTGTAGGACAGGGCCCTTAGTGATTACCCCACCCCTGGGGGATGGCCTGGTGTTTGGCAATCAGCACCTTTTTTTACTAGGAAAAAAAAATACACTGGGGAAATCTATTTACTCATAACATAACTGGTATGACTTTAATCCATGGATGAATTTAAGTCATCAACAATCTCAAAATTCAGTTTAGCTCTCCTTTCTTCCGCAGTCCTTCCTCTCTATTGTGGTGCCAACAAAATGCTTGAAAACAGTATGGGTCAACTACCATACAGACCCATGTACCTGCAGATTTTTCAGTAACTTTAGTGCTTTAAAAACAAAACAAAACATGGTCAGACAAGCATCATATTAAGGGGTCTTTTACTAAAGGTTAGTGCAAGTTATCTACCACAGGACCCATTCTACTCTTACAAACCCTGCTGCAGATAATTCGCACTAATCTTTAGTAAAAGATCCCTTAAGTTTTGCTGGTGCATTTTTCAATGTAAATTCTTTTAAGCATCAGGAACAAATTTCCACTGGTACCATTACTAGCAGCACCCCCCCCCCCCCCCCCACACACACACACACACACTGCTGCCAAGTTGCCCAGTTCCAGGAGGGAGGCTTTTTGGCCAGTCCTGGCTTTAAACTTAGCAATGTTAATATTTGTAGCCTGATTCTATCCACTGAAATCAGTGTTTCAGGTTCCATAATGCATCGAGATGGGCTTGTCAGAAAGCCTCTCTCCTGGAACTGGGTAATATGGGAGCTCTGATGACTTTTAAATAATTGTTGTCCCCAAAATCACAAGTTCATATGGTCACTCACTGCATTACTAATTTACAGTAAAATTCCTTGAACAAAATTATTGTTGTAAGTCCCCTTGGTGGGGAAAGACACAAGTAACTGAAACTTCAAAAGATCTGGACGCACCAGCTTAGAAGTGAATGATTTAACAAATAACTGGCACACAATTATCTATGCTACAAGACTGAAACTAACTCAGGAAAATCAATGTATTTCTTTCTTCATTGGGCTAATCCTAAATAGGAGACAAATCTTAATAAGGCAGAAACACATTGCTTTCCATTGATATAAAAACCTAGTACAAGACTATGCTACTTTGCCATGCTTTCACCCCCGTCTGTCCCTAGAGCTGCTGGACACCGATTTTTCATAAGCCTAAAATAAAACAGTCCAAGGCAGGGACCACAGAGAAACGGAAACGCTGTGTTGACAGCTGTACTGCCCTTAGGCATAGGAATAGCCATACTGGGTCAGACCAATGGTCCATCTAGCCCAGTATCCTGTTTCCAGCAGTGGCCAATCCATATAAACAAGTCAGCACTAATGCTGTGTCACAGTCACAGAGACTCTTTCCTGTCAGAATGGAAAGGAAGGCTGCTCACTGCCCAAACTCAGGTGGCGGCACTTACTCGCTGCTCCCTCAGCTGCCCAAGTAGAGAACACGAGAACGCAGCAAACATATGCCATGCTTCGTTAAGCACCGATAGTCCACGTTTCTCTCCTGAACCAAAGGTACCGTCACACGCATTCGACAGTACTCACACACACTCTCTCACATGCCGAGCACCCCTCCTCACACGCATTCGGAGATCGGCACCCCTCCGCATGATCTGCCATCTCTCTCTAGCTTCCACTCTCCTCGTCCGCGATACAGCATCTCTCCCTCAACCCCACCCCACATCAAACTCATACCTGAAGTCGCCCACTAACAATCCCTACAGCTTTCCTTCTCCGGTGCTCCGTCCCCTATGATACTGTATTACACACATTACACAACTTCTCTCTGTACATCTGATCCCGCCTTGCCGGAAGCAGAAGTTGCGTCAGAGGAGTGCGCAGCATGGCCGAAAAATAGTGGAAGTATTATGGATTGATTTAAATAAAATGAAGACACCACCTTAGGAAGAAATCGTAGGGGTGGTCGAAAGAGTATCTTATTATGCAATATTTGGGTATATGGATCATAGTGTACCAGCGCTTGAAACTCATCAATATGGCGTGCTGGTGTGATTTATAATCAAAAAGACCTTTTTCCGTGTGATATAGTTAGCGCAGCCGCACTTGCTTTCTGCCGGGGCTGACGAAACTTCTACCAAGGAAATTCAAGGGCACACTGTCACTGATACATCCACGTGCTAGCAGCAGTACCAGAGGAGGTCATCGATCTGATCTATAGCGCAGGCGTGTGGCAATTTTCTCCACGTGCCGCCTGATCGCTGCTTCGCTGGCTGCTCGTGGAGGTTGTTGAAACCAAGGAGGGTGGATAAAATAGGAGACGAAGTGACAGTGAGCCTATTTAGCCCATTATGTGAGCTGAAGTCAGTAGGCGGAGCTTGCCGTGGTTTTAGTACAGCTAAAACAATAGTAAACGCTATTGAAAACAATAGCAAAAGATGATTAGAAATAAGGGACTGCCTATGCCCGATCCATCTGTAAGAAGTCTAAAGCTGTTCCAGTTGGATAGGCAGTGCCTTACAAGGTGGTAGACAACAGATTTTGTTTTGTTCTTTACTTATTGTACTGCTTTTTAATTTATTTGAAATCTTCCCATATCTTCTATATATATATAAAAGGCAACCCCATCTTCTATCTATATATATAAAAGGCAACCCCAACGTTCTATGAAGCCTCCAGCCGGATGTGTGAAGCGCCAGAGATATCCGGTTTCCCCATGAGTGAAGGAAAACAGCACAGCACGAAATCCCTCTCTCTGTAACAGTGAAGGACTCAGAGGGGGGAGGAGAGAGATGCCCTCACTCTCTCTGTAACACAAACACAGCACAGCAGGAAACTTAACACTGAAGGAATACAGATGGCCAAATTTCAGTGAGGGTATCCTTTGTTTCCTGATGGGCTCATCTTAAGTGTTGCTGTAATCTGCCTTTGAAGCCTGGTGTTATAAAGATGGAATATATTGAAATTAAATGCAAGTAAAATTAAACTCTCCTTTCATTGGGGCACTTGGAATCTCTGTTTTGTAGAAGTCCACATGTTACATATACAGAAATAGATTATTTTGTTTTGAACATGGTTCAGGGGCAAGTGGTTTTATAAGTCAAACTAAAAATAATATTTCTTGTTTAAACATAACAAAGTGGGCTATAAGCCCCTAAAGCAGTCCATTGGTTTTCTTATATTTTGTTTTTGTGATGACTTATACTGTGCCAAAACTGAAAACTTTTATCTCTATCTGGTCGATAATAAAAAGAGCTCATTGTGAACACTATCCACCCTAAACAACTGTTTTGTGGCTGTATATGAGGAATTGTGATATTGAATAAATAAGTGTATATTTGTGTCCCTAGTCATGCATCCAAAGTTTATATAATCTTTCAAAGAAAGCCAGTTAATTGTTAAACTTACTAGTGGAATGTAATCACAGAGGTATGGTATGGTCGCATTTTTTTTTTGTTACATTTGTACCCCGCGCTTTCCCACTCATGGTAGGCTCAATGCGGCTTACATGGGGCAATGGAGGGTTAAGTGACTTGCCCAGAGTCACAAGGAGCTGCCTGTGCCTGAAGTGGGAATCGAACTCAGTTTTTCAGTTCCCCAGGACCAAAGTCCACCACCCTAACCACTAGGCCACTCCTCCAATACTAGGGCCCAGCTAAGGAACAAGTTATTTTGAGTTAGTCTTCACTGGACCAAACTTGCTTTCCTTGTGCCATCACCATCCAGCTGGATAAGCAGTGTCTTACAAGATGGAGGATAAAGGATTTTGGTTTTTTTTTTACATTTATATCACACATTATCCCAAGCAGAAGTCAGGTTCGATGTGGCTCACATTTGAAAATACGAGACAGAATAATAGAATTCAGTTATATCATGGGAGCAAATAGATGGATATGTCTGAAACATTTAACAAAGTTGAGATTAGCATATATATAAAACTGGGCACTTAAAAGTCTGTCCTTTAATGATGCCGCAAATTCAGAAATCATAGCCATAAACAGCTTCTACAGAATACATCCAAAACTTAATTTTTATTTTCTCATTTCCATTTTCCAAAATTCCAGACAGCAGATGTACAGATCAGTAGGACCCAAAGCAGTTCAAAACAAGTAAAGTCAGGACAACACAGTTTATACCTAATTGTTCAGGCATCCTTAGGATTCACCTTTGGGTTTAAAAAGCAAATCCATGTGCTGTAAGGACTAAATAAATGAATTAAAACAAAGTTTAAAGCAAATGCCCTTAATATATACTTGTTTGTAGCAATAATAAAACAGCTCCACCACCCCTACTCACCAATCTGGCCACTGTCTTGACCTCGTCCTCTCCTCTACCTGCTCACCCTCCAATTTCTGTGCCTCAGCTCTTCCTCTCTCTGAACATCACCTGATCACCGTCACACTTCATCACCCTCCCCCGCAGTCCCGCCCAACACTAACCACTACTTCCAGGAATCTCCAGGCTGTCGACCCTCCCACCTTAACCTCTAGTATCTCTAATCTCCTCCCTTCCATCATGTCCTCCGAGTCTGTTGACAAGGCTGTCTCCACTTATTATGCCACTCCTCTGCTCTGGACACCCTTACACCATCCATCTCCCGTCCCACAATGCGTACTAACCCCCAGCCCTGGCTGACCCCTTACGCCCGATCGGCTGAATACCTCTGGAGGAAATCACGCACCCACACTGATTTCATTCATTCATTACAAATTCATGCTATCCTCCTTCCAGTCATCCCTATTCCTCGCCAAACAGGACTATTACACCCAACTGACTAATTCCCTCAGCTCTAACCCTCGTCGTCTCTTCGCCACCCTTAACTCCCTCCTCAAAGTGCCCTCCGCTCCCCCCCCCCCCCACACTCTCCTCAATCACTGGCTGACTACTTCCGCGACAAAGTGCAGAAGATCAACCTCGAATTCACCACCAAACCATCTCCTCCTCTTCACCCTATAACCCACTCCCTCAACCAACCAACCAACCCAGGCCTCCTTCTCCTCTTTTCCTGATATTACCAAAGAGGAAACCGCCCATCTTCTTTCCTCCTCGAAATGCACCACCTGTTCCTCTGACCCCATCCCCACCAACTTACTTAACTCCATCTCTCCTACTGTCACCCCCCCACATCCGTCATATCCTCAACCTCTCTCTATCCACTGCAACTGTCCCTGACTCCTTCAAGCATGCTGTAGTCACACCACTCCTCAAAAACCATCACTTGACCCTACCCGTCCCTCCAACTACCGCCCCATTTCCCTCCTACCCTTCCTCTCCAAGATACTTGAACGCGCCGTTCAAAGCCGTTGCCTTGATTTTCTCTCCTCTCATGCCATCCTCGATCCGCTTCAATCCGGCTTTCGCCCCCTACACTCGACAGAAACGGCACTATCTAAAGTCTGCAAAGACCTGTTCCTTGTCAAATCCAAAGGTCACTACTCCATCCTCATCCTTCTCGACCTATCCGCCGCTTTTGACACTATCAATCACAATATACTTCTTGCCACACTGTCCTCATTTGGGTTCTAGGGCTCTGTCCTCTCCTGGTTCTCTTATCTCTCCCACCGTACCTTCAGAGTACACTCTCATGGTTCTTCCTCCACCCCCATCCTGCTCTCTGTTGGAGTTCCTCAGGGATCTGTCCTTGGACCCCTTCTTTTTTCAATCTACACCTCTTCCCTGGGCTCCCTGATTTCATCTCATGGTTTCCAATATCATCTTTATGCTGATGTCACCCAGCTTTACCTCTCCACACCAGACATCACTGCCGAAACCCAGGCCAAAGTATCGGCTTGCTTATCCGACATTGCTGCCTGGATGTCCAACCGCCACCTGAAACAACATGGCCAAGACCGAGCTTATTCTCTTCCCACCCAAACCCACTTCCCCTCTCCCTCCACTCTCTATCTCAGTTGATAACACCCTCATCGTTCCTGTCTCATCTGCCTGCAACCTCAGAGTCATCTTCGACTCCTCCCTCTCCTTCTCTGCACATATCCAGCAGATAGCCAAGACCTGTCGCTTCTTCCTCTATAACATTAGCAAAATTCGCCCTTTCCTCTCTGAGCACACCACCCGAACTCTCATCCACTCTCTCATTACCTCTCGCCTTGACTACTGCAACCTACTCCTCACTGGCCTCCCACGTAGCCATTTATCCCCCCTTCAGTCTGTTCAGAACTCGGCTGCATGTCTTATCTTCCGCCTGGACCGATATACTCATATCACCCCTCTCCTCAAGTCACTTCACTGGCTTCCGATCAGGTACCGCATACAGTTCAAGCTTCTCCTACTAACCTACAAATGCACTCGGTCTGCAGCCCCTTCTTACCTCTCTACCCTCATCTCCCCTTACGTTCCTACCCGTAACCTCCGCTCTCAAGACAAATCCCTCCTCTCAGTACCCTTCTCCACCACTGCCAACTCCAGGCTCCGCCCTTTCTGCCTCGCCTCACCCCATGCTTGGAATAAACTCCCTGAGCCCATACGCCAGGCCCCCTCCCTGCCCATCTTCAAATCCTTGCTCAAAGCCCACCTCTTCAATGTTGCCTTCGGCACCTAACCACTTTACCTCTATTCAGGAAATCTTGACTGCCCCAACTTGACATTTCGTCCTTTAGATTGTAAGCTCCTTCGAGTAGGGACTGGCCTTCTTTGTTAAACTGTACAGTGCTGCGTAACCCTAGTTAGCGCTCTAGAAATGTTAAGTAGTAGTGATGGAATATTCACATAGCAAGCTGCCTGAGCCAACAGATTTATTTTCCATTGAACATAATTAACTTTGTATAAACTTGGGAACTAATAGTTTGCTGAACTGGACAATGCTGGCACATTTAGTCCGACTCTGCATGAAGGTAATTCTGCCCTCATTATTCAATATCTGTCTTCTAAATAATAGAAAAAATATCAAGCGCATTTTTATAATATATCACTGCAGTCCACAAAAGAAAAGGAGCAAGTTCCCACATGCCTTCTTTTTCTTTTCATGTAGGCACAGGAAAAAAGTTTTTTAAATGCTCCCAGGTTTCCACCTAATTCATGTTTAATGTGTGATATAAATGTCATAAATAAATAAGTAAATAAGTAGATAGATAGAAACTCTGAATGTTGAGCACCTGATTCTTATCATGATGTCTGTTTTAGTGGCCCTATACCAGGCGAAAAAAAAATCTCTCAAATATATAACACATGCTAGATTGTAAGCTCTTTGAGCAGGGCCTGTCCTTTTATGTTAAATTGTACAGCGCTGCGTAACCCTAGTAGCGCTTTAGAAATGTTAAGTAGTAGTAGTAGGGTGTTCCTAAAACCAGCTCCTCCAAATGACACACTGATTACGATTTATAACGAATTACTTCTCTACCTATGAAAGTTATTATTATACTAACTCTGTGTACATCCGTATGCTGTACAAGCTGTCATGTTTGAAAATATAAGTGAGATTAAATTACAATGCTACCAATAAAGAACGACAATATGGGTGCAGCAGCTCTTAGGTTTGTTTTGAGTGTATGAGGATGACGGCTACGCGGGGGAGTGGAAAAAGAGACAAACCTAATTGGTTTCAACATGATGTCACTTCATCTCCTGTTGAAACCAATTAGATTAAGTTAATCTATGAGCTGCTGCATCTGTTCTCTATTGTTGGTAGCACTTCCTTCTAACCAGCCACACATAGCTGACCACCCTCTTGGCTGCCCTTTACCAGCTAGATTCTGACCGGCTACCTTCTCACTGGCTATGTGTGCATAATACCATTACTAATAAAGGTACTGGGGAGGCAGTTGGTAGTCAGTGAAGAGGTCTTTCCCTGCTGTGTTCAAAGTGTCCCTATTATCCTTTTTGTTTGGAGTTTTTTTTTTTTTGAATGATGCTCTTTTAAACTGTGCTAAACACCCAGTAGCTGAGTAAAATTTGGATTAGCTATAAACACAGTTAAACTATAGGCAAACAAGTAGAGAAACCTTGCAGAACATGGGTCACAAAATTCTTTCCAACTTCCCTGTGAGTGATTATGTATGTGTGTGTGCATCTGTAAGAAGTACTCACAAGGTAATGTAACGGAAAATGTTTGCTCACATCAACTCAATCCTTTGCTTGCGGAGAAAGATTTTGCTCATGTCAACTCAGTCCTTAGAGGGAACATTGGTACACATGCTGTCATAAGAATTTAACCATTTATACTCACAAACAGCACGAGACCAAGTCAGGCTTTAAGCATTTTATTTCTTGCAAGAGAGACAAATTCAGCATACATTCATGAAGTTGTCTGAATCTACACAAATCCTTCTGTTCTTATATATCTTTCTTACACCATTAGATCAATTCCTAGAAACTAATTCATTATCCTGCTTGTCCAATTATCTGTTCCCTTATATGGTCTTATCTGCTCAGTTTCCCACTTACATTTCTCCATGCCTTACCTCATTCTGCACCTGGGTCATTATTTTTTAAACTCCTTTTGGATGAACTTCATGACCCATACAACTAACACATTCTTGTACTTTATTTACATTTAGCTGTATCTAAGTTCAGATAACGTGTTATAGCTAGCCAAAAGCATGTCTAAGACAAACTACAGTGCTTCTTGTCTAGTAGATGTATATGAAAAATGATTAACTCATTAATTTCCCTAACACATGCCTGTTGTAGGTGTTCTGAGGTATGCATTTGGGTAGAGCTATTGTATTTTATAAAATAGGTATGTGTCCACATTAGAGTTCATGCACATAGTTGCACTTTCCTTGAAATTTGACATCATTATTGTATTGTATGGGATTATTGTAGGAGCCTCTTAAAGGCAGCTAAATGCTTTATAAAATATGTGTGAGTTGATTTTTTTTTTCTTTTTTAAATTAACCCTTTATTGTACAATTACTTCCCACATTTATTAATTTGGCTACACATGTTATGACAGTAAAAGTTATCTGTAAAGGATATTCCTCTCTTTCTTTAATGAGGGATTCTAGCTCCAAATATCTTACACATGGAGCTAGACCCTTGGCCTTGGATCACGCTTTCCATCTGGACAGAGGCAGAAGCTATAACTGGGCAACAGTGGTGATGTGTGTTTCCCAGCCATATTCCAGCTGCATATTTATTTATTTATTTATGTATGTATGTATGTATTTATTGACTGCATTTGCACTCCACATTTTCCTTCCTAGTGGTAGGTTCAATGTGGCTTACAGTTGTTAATGAGAAGAGCAGTTTGCAGGTTCAAAGGCATAGATGGAAGAGGCGTGTTTTCTTTAGGGGGATCAAGAGTTCTGAGTATCTGTTGAAGGAAAGGAAGAGAGAAAAAGCCTTATCAACGTCCTTACTTTTTTCTCAGCTGCTCTGTAAGTCAAAAGAAGCAGCCAGCTTCTTCTGTGTGAGATCTAACATTTAGAGGTTCTGGGACTTCAAATAATTCAATTAGGTCACCTCTCTTTTTGAAATGGACATTAAAAAATAAATAAATTCCTAGAGCAAGAAAGCAAACAAGTTCCTCATAAACCCATTCCTCTCTACCAAAACTAGAAAAAAAAATAAAGCAACAGTTAACCCATCAATATAAAATTAAAATGTTAAAAATAAATCAGGCAGAGCACTTGATGCAAAAAAGCTAGAAACAATGACCTCATTCTGCAGTGTTCTCCTCCTAATTAACTGAAAGGCCTATAAATCAAAGATCAGCCTTGGGGTGGGTGGAAGTTGGGGTAGGAGGGAGGGATTTAAACAAAGGCTTCCTTTAACTGCTAGCTGTGCTTCAAACTGATGTTATGATAAACTCTAAAAAGCAGCCTCCATGCTGAGCTGACACCAGTGCACATCGGTCTGCACACCCCACTCTCTCTCTCTCTTACTTTGAGCAGCTGCACTGGAGAAATTAAATCAGTGAAACATCAGAGAAAGGAGATGGGAGCCAGAAGCAATGAAATGTCTTGGATTTTGAAGGGCAAAAGCATCCTTCAATTAAGGAGCTATATGCCCCGAAGCAAGGGGCTGTTGGAGGTGGGAGCCCAACCGGAAATGTGCCAACAACAGGTAATAGTGCTCAACCCACTCCTCCAAGCAAAGTGGCGGATGACACACAGTGGTGATTGCAGAGCTGCATGCAGCCAAACTTGAAAAAGCAGAGATGGTGGGGAGCAAGTTGGGGATGAGATTGGGAGAATTTACGGAGGGTGTAGACTGTCTGAGGGCAGATTGCACAAGATGGACGTTGCTCAGGAACATGGCAGGGACATGTTGGAATCGCAGGTTAAATCACTGCAGCTGTTATCTGAAAAAGTAGAGGACCTGGAGGACAGGAACTACCAGACCTCAGAATATATGGAATTCTGGAGGGCATGGAGGTTGGACAACCTGTAGTGTTTATACAGAAAGTTCTGGGATCCTGGTTTCCAGGCTCTCATGCCGAATCCCAATTTGAGATAGAAAGAGCACACTGGGAGCTGCGACCCAGGTCCAACCCTAATCTTCCTCCAAGGGCATTTATTGTTATGCTCTTGTGTTACACAGAGGTGACGTACGTGCTAAGTATGGTTCAACAAATGAAAGTGTGTATTTGAGAATTCGGAGCTCAAAGTCTTTCCACCTTAGCGTGGAGACCATGCATAAAAGGAGAGTTGTCGAAGTATAAGCAGGCACTGGTGGCGCGAGGCATCCAAGCTGGAGTGTGGTATTTTGCCAAATTGGTTATTTTTCAAAATGGGAAGA
The DNA here is from genome assembly GCF_901765095.1 of Microcaecilia unicolor. Taxonomy (NCBI): domain Eukaryota; kingdom Metazoa; phylum Chordata; class Amphibia; order Gymnophiona; family Siphonopidae; genus Microcaecilia; species Microcaecilia unicolor. The sequence continues at coordinate 253,723,252 of NC_044035.1, read as the reverse complement.
AACACTTTTTTTTACTCTAGTAAAGACATTGACAGTTTTATTAAATCATTGGATTGTTCTCAAAAGCAAAATGCAGTTCCCTGCGAAGGTGCGGAGTAGAGAGCTGCATGGATACAGTGATACTGGGAATCCCGCAGGGAACCTCACCAGGTTCATGCGGATTTCGTGGGGATGGACCTGGGTCCATGGGGATCTTGCGGGGATGGACCCAGGTCCTGCGGAGTTCCTGTGGAACTGTGCTTTGCTTTCCCTCCCCGAGCCGCAGGTTACCCTCAAAGTATATACCTCAAGGTACCCTGGTGGTCTAATTGCTTCTTCAGGGCAGGAAAGATTCCCCCTCTTTCCTGCCCGCTGCCGCTGATCCTTGTCTTCCTGCCGCCATTTGTTTAAAATAGCCGCCAATACTTCAAGCAGTGACCTTGTGAAACTTCCGTAGAAGTCTTGTGAGGCCACCGCTTGAAGTCTCAGTGGCTGTTATAAACAAGCAGCAGCAGCAAGATGAGGATTGCATACATATTTCTTATGCATAAACATAGTGGATATCCTGATAATCTGACTGGCCGGTGCATCCTCAAGGATAGTTTTGTGAACCACTGATTTAACCAAAAGCTGTTGGCATATTCCTCTAGAGAGACTATAGCAAAAAAATGATTTTCCCATCCCAAGAGGTTATGTTACTTCACCCACATTCCATTTGGCTTATGCAGGGCAGCTGCTACATTTCCGTTCATGAAAGAGTTCTGGAACAGTATACCTCATAGAGCACTGCTTACTTAGATGCTATCATAATTCCACAGTAAAGACAAAGTCTCATTTTCTTCGCTTACACCAAGTGATAGCAGCTATTTCTGCCATTGGAAAAGTGTTCTGCTACCCGTAATGAAGTCCAATATTTGGGACATTACCAGATCAAGGAGTTGTAAAACAAGAGAGATCCAAATTCAGGAGTGTACAAAAAGTCACTATATCTAGAACAAAGAAGGTTAGATCTTTCCTTCCATTAGCAGAGTTTATGATTGATAATTATTTTTTTTCAGTGATTGTAACTCCTCTCACAAATTAACAAAAGCTTGTTATACAACCTTAAAAAGGAGAGAGAGAGAATGAATTATCTGTTGCATTGTTTTAAATTATCATTGGGGGTGAATAAGTGGTTAGGGTGGTGGACTTTGGTCCTGGGCAACTGAGGAATTGAGTTCAATTCCCACTTCAGGCACAGGCAGCTCCTTCTGACTCTGGGCAAGTCACTTAACCCTCCATTGCCCCATGTAAGCCACATTGAGCCTGCCATGAGTGGGAAAGCGCGGGGTACAAATGTAACAAAAAAAAATTGGGCTGCTCAGCTACCACTCCATACATAACTAGCACTGAGGGGTGGTCTGGAAGGGAGCATCAGATGCTTACTGGGTAGTGTTTTTAGAAGGGGGGATAGTGCTGAACGTCACATTATCTGGTTAAATTTAGCATGTTTCTCACTCTTCCCAAACTTAAACCTCATAACTTTTGCCTGGAAAAAAGTAGTGCCGCGGCGTGGTAGCCTGAGAAATTCAAACCCAGCGCCTGACTTCTGAAGTTACATGAGTAAATTGTTTTGGATTTAACACTAGAGTATTTAGTTGTTAAATGGGCTTTATAAAATTGAAGATACTATCTGATCTGAAACAAAGTTTCATCCTGGATCATCACCCTTTTTTCTTCTTAGATCAACGAAAGATAGGAATGCCAGAATAACTAGCTGATGGTTGGATAAAATAGTGTGGTTGCTCTGTAAGTCCACTTGAATGTGTAATAAATAAAGAAAAAAAGATTATAAAGTGATACCTTTTCCTTGGATTAAACTTTATACACTTCTGACTAGGAAGCTAAAACCCCTTTCCTTTCCTGTCCTGACCGGATGAAGGTGATTTTAGCTCCTGAAAGCCTATTTAGTCAAATAAAAAAAAGTATCACATTATATTCATTGCATTTATCATTGCTGGCATTTAGCACTTCAGCCACAATTTTCATTACCACATTGGCCAGGAAGTTATCATAAGCATGCAGATCGTTTAGCAAGATTTGGAACAGAAATGCAAGGAAATAAATGTGGAAGGAGAAACAACCACCTTATCTGATGAGAAAGAACATATTATGAAATGGGGCCTACATCCACTTCTAACACTGCTTGGGATTCTTTAATGCATCAGTATTGCATTTTCAAGTGTCAGGAACAGGCAAGTCCCCTGGGAGTGTTGCAGAACCCACCTGTCCCTTGTAATCAGGGTTGCCAGCTGGGAAAAATTTTCCCAGCCCGAAACAGCCGTAAACCCACCCAAAAACCGCCCGTAGCCAATCCCTGTCTTCCGCGTCACTAACCCCGTCCCCATGTCACTAACCCCACCCCACATCACCTAACCCCGCCCCCGCATCACTAACCCCACCTCCCACATCACTAGCCCCGCCCCTAAGTCATCCCTGACGTCGGCCCCACCCCGGAAAAGCTTCTATTGGACCAAATTGGACCAATAGAAGCCCCAGAAAAAACCACCGAATTCGCACAGCGGCGGCGGGAAAACTGCCCAAAAAACTGCATCCCGCGGCCGGCGAAATTTTCCCGCAACCGCTGGCGAAAACCCGCCCAATTGGGCGGTAAAACCGCCCACCTGGCAACCTTGCTTGTAATTGAAAACGCAATATTGATACAATTCCCCCTCCCCCTACTGGCAGCATGCAGACAGAGAACTCCTGCATAGCTTAGTTGGAACACTGGCCCCTACCCATAATATGTTTGTAATCCCCCATTATAATGGGGATTACTAAGTGTCATCGTGATGAGAGAATTCTCCAAAGTCTCATAGGGGAGGGTTCTGAGTGTGGGTGATAAAGGATCCAGCCCAAGGGGGGGGATCCTGAGTAATTTGCAGAGGAAAATGTTTCAGGTTGTTGAGTGACTGTGGGAGAAATTAGGAGTTAATAAATGTTGTTGATGGGGAGTGCAGAGGTATTTGGTTGCCTGCACCCCCACCAGGACACTTGGAAGAGAGGGGGAGTCCTGGATGGGTTAAAAAAACTAAGGCTGACGAAAGAGATGGTTTCTGCTAATTGTAGCATTAGCAGTGAGAAGGAGGAGTGCTCCAGGTGGGAAAAAGGAGATCCCAGCCTGGGAGCAGGAACAGTGAAGAGCTGTTCAGAGCCAAAGGTGATAGCCCGGAGAGGTACTCTTTTGGATGAGAGTAGCAGACAGAGGGGGTCTGATCCACAGGAAGATCTGCTTGATGCACAAGTGCTGCAAGCACAGCCTTAGATTGTTTCACCCAGAAAGGATGGGTATGGACAGGAAGAGCTATAAATATGTACATACTGTAGGACTATAAATTACATTTAAGAAGATATACCATATCTCTAAGTTTGCCCTGGACTTTGTGATAAACACAATGACAGCCCTACCTTGTGGTGGCCGTCAGAGGGCGCTCTCCTACAGGAAATCGGGAAAATGCCATGATACGGTCCCTAGAGGGAGCTCCAATGAGCTGGGTAATGACCTGAAGGTAAAAAACAAAAAGTGAGGAGAATGGATGAGGATACCAAAAAAATGTATTTATTCACATAAAAAATCAAAATTAAAAAATAACAAATTTGTGCATAAAATGGGTCCATTTTATGCACAAATTTGTTATTTTTTAATTTTGATTTTTTATGTGAATAAATACATTTTTTTGGTATCCTCATCCATTCTCCTCACTTTTTGTTTTTTATCTCATTGTTTTTTATCTCACGGTTTCGTGAGGGCATTTACCTCCTCTTTGTTTTTTGCTTAATGACCTGAAGGTGCCAGTAGAGGGAGCTCCAAGGTGATATTAGGGTGATTCCCCAAAGAGACAGCTAGAGGGTGCTCAAGTCATAGGACCATTTTTCCCCAAAGTAGCCACCGGGGAGGGGGGGGGGGGGGAAGATGTCAGAGCGGGGGAGGGAAAGGTAGTGAGAGTTCTAGACCCAGATCTTTCTGGAGCCAGGGGGGTGAGGTCTAAAGAGGTGGGGAGGATTATTGGCTACCCTATAAATACTCTCCATTGAGAAAAGGAAAAGGAGAGGAAATGGGGGACCTGAAGCCAGTTGAAGGAGCCTGAAGCCTAATGGAGGAGATTCCCTGGAGGATGGGGAGAGAAGGAGACTCTAAAAGCCAGGAAGGTACTTACCAGGCTATGTTATTGATGAACTTGTGTATTATTTGAAATGGACTAACAGCCTTGGGGTGGAGGACAGGACTGTGATTACAATTGTGGTGAAAGAAGAAAGTCCTGTCCAGGGGAGGAGGCTGTTGACACTGAGACCCAGGTCTCCTAAAGTAAAGGGGCTCAGTGAATGAACTTGTAAGGGAATAATAAGCTGGAAAGAAGTTGTTCCCCACCAGACTGGAGCTAAGTACTAATAAAGGGTATTTGCATCTGTGGACTGGGTCTAATTTGCATATTGTGCTGTCAAGGAGAATTTGCATCTGTGGACTGTGTCTAATTTGCATATTGGTGAGAGCTGAAGAATCAAGGTTATAGTTCCGGAAAAGGGGCGGAGAGGTATCGCAGGAGAGCCAGAGGAGTGGCCGGGGAACAGAGGATATAACGGGGGAAGGATTTTCAGCAGTCTGGAGGCAGGAGGATATGATCACCCTGAGTGAAGGAGCCCAGAACCTTGAGGTTGGTGTGTGCAGGTTGCTGAGAGAAGACTGGCCGGAGTCCTGCTCAGGAGTTAAGGGGCCAGTGAGGTCTAGAGGAGAGCGGGAGGTGCATTGTCTTTACACCTTATAGTTTGCATCTGATATCAAATCCTATATAATAATTCTCACCTCCAACGTTCAAATCTTGCTGCCTCAGACCGTGGCTCCTTGGTCTGCTACAAGGTTGCCAGGTGGGCGGTTTTACCGCCCAATTGGGTGGGTTTTCGCCAGCGGCGGCGGGAAAATTTCGCCGGCCGCGGGATGCGGTTTTTTGGGCGGTTTTCCCGTTGCCGCTGTGTGAGTTCGGCAGTTTTTTCCGGGGCTTCTACTGGTCCAATTTGGTCCAATAGAAGCTTTTCCAGGGCTTCTATTGGTCCAATTTGGTCCAATAGAAGCTTTTCCGGGGCTTTTATTGGTCCAAATTGGACCAATAGAAGCCTTTCAGGGGCGGGGCTGACATCAGGGATGATGTAGGGGGCGAGGCTAGTGACATGGGAGGCGGGTTAGTGACACAGGGGGCGGGGTTAGGTGATGCGGGGGCGGTGTTAGTGATGCGGGGGCAGGGTTCGGTGACGCGGAAGACGGGGATTGGCTACGGGCGGTTTTTGGGCGGGTTTACGGCTGTTTCGGGCTGGGAAAATTTTTCCCAGCTGGCAACCCTGGTCTGCTAGGCTCTGTAGATCAGGCTGTTCTGTGCATGCGTCGCCCCCCCCCTCCCAAGCGGATGTCGCCAGAGACAGAGGAGGAGGGGGGAAAGGGCACAGGGGCGGAGGCAGAACTTCAAAGACAAACAGAAGCTTGAGGGATGGAGTAGCCCAGCGTGTCGTGACCAATACAGGGGCCTGGGTTCCAGTGCACAGCTTAGCACAGTCGAGTTGCGTTGGGACCTGCACCTGGGAAACTCCGTGGTTGACGGAGACCGGGACCATTTCACTGAAACTGGGAGGGAGCCAATCTGAACGTCGGAGGGAGGGAGGCTGCCTGTGCCTGAACGTGGGAGGGAGGGAGGCTGCCTGTGCTGAACATGGGAGGGAGGGAACGATGGACGCTGCCTGAACGTGGGAGGGAGGGAGCCTGCCTGTGGGAGGGAGGGAGGGAGGGAGGTTGAACGTGGGTGGGAGCCTGAATGTGGGTAGGAGGGAGGGAAGAGGGGGGGCAGGGATCCTGAAAGGCGGAGGAAGGGGGGAATGACGACCCTGAAAGGCGGAGAGAGGGGTTGGACAATGACCCTGAAAGGCAGAGGGAGGGGGGACAATGAACCTCGAACGGGGAGGGGAGGGGAGGGGGGAAAGAGAGGAGGGAGGGAGGGTGGGGGGAAGAAGGGGGAGGAGAGGGGGCCCCTGCCGCACACTCTCATTCTCACACACACACACTCTCTCTCACAGACAGTCTCAATCTATGTCACACACACACACTCGCACATTCACTCTCTCTCTCACACAGTCACTCTCACACACACTCTCTCAAACATACACACACCGAGGAAAACCTTGCTAGCGCCCATTTCATTTGTGTCAGAAACGGGCCTTTTTTACTAGCTGTATTATAAATTGACTGTTGTCTCAAGAAGGATTTAAACTGCCTGTTGCAGTTTTGGTAACGTTTGGTATTGCATAAAACTACAAATCCTTGGTGTGGAGTGTATTTCTTGGAAGTGAGAAACCCTTGCTCCCAGACCGATCCAGAGTACTCAAGCAAGCCTGGATTAACATCCTCCAGCCTATGGGAGTAAGGCCGGCTCCGGCCTGCACCCAAGCTTGTGTCATTCAGAACAGATACTGAGTGAGAGAGTGTTGTGCATTTAGTGTGAGATTAGCCACGTGAGCCTTTACCGCCTACAAAATGGGTGGCAGTAAGGTCTCATGCAGCATTAATTGGGAAAGTGGAAAATTGGCTGTTTTCCAGCTGCAGTAAAAATGGCCTTAGAGTGCGGGAAAGACCTATGTAAGGGCACGTTAAGGCCACGTTTTACCGCAGCTTAGTAAAAGGATCCCTTAGTGTTACTTTGTAGAATTTGCTGCCTTAGAGGGCAATAATAAAAGCCCTTTTCATGGGCAAAATATTTTAACAGCAGACATTGTGGCTTTCATTATTGCACAGTAGCTCCATCTTGTCCACAGATAAAATTATGCCTGTTCAACAATACAGGGATTATTCACCTGCCGGGAGGTGGGACTGAGGCAGAGCAAGGGAGGGGCAAGTGGCAGGGTTTTCTCTTTCAAAACTTTGCAGTCCTAAAGCCCAGTACAGCACAATCTCGCTTATCCGACCTTCACTGATCCAACCATCCAACATATCCGACAGACCCCCGGTGACATAATGCAGCTTCTCTTTCCATTTTCCGAACCCAGGACCTTACTTTTACTGTTGTGAGCCAGGATCCTGTTTTGGCTGCCTTTGTTTCTGCATTGTTTGAGGGGTTACCATTGATTTCCATATTATCCCACCTTTCTTTTATCTGAAAATGGGTCGGTCTCCTTGAGGTCAGATAATCAAGACTACTGTATTTGTTCCCCCTCCCCCATTTCTCTCTCTCTGCCTGCCCTTTCACAACCTAATAAGGCTATCACATCAGTTATTACATACTTTTCAAGTATGTCAGAGTTAATGATGATCAAAACTGCTATTTTTTTCGTCTCTTTGTTCTAATTTTGGCAGGTTCATTTAGGTGTAGTTCCTGGTGTAGGTTATAATTGGCGATTTTAAATTCTAAAGCACAGAGCTATCTCTACCTCCAACTGCTATTCCTGAGATGCCAAGGGTAGCCCATCCTAAAGAGTGAGATTTACCACCGTAATGAGTGAGGTTTTCTAGCAGTGCATTTGGAATATAAATTTGGAATGATCTAAATGTTTTTTGGGTCCCCCACCCCCAACCCAATGCTGCTGAGGCTCTGGCACCTTTCCCTGTCTGTTAAGTGTCAATCTCCATCCCCATAAAACTTGTCTTAACTTCCAGGGGGCGGGGCAGCGAATCAAACCCACTTCCAGCAGCCAACCCGGAGTCTTCTTCCTCTGAGTCCTGCCCAATGATGTAACTTCCTATGTCCCGACTCCCGAGTCTGCACAGGCAGAGTTGCCAAAAGCCAGCTATTTTCCTTCTCAATTGGGCTAGTTTTAAAGTTGGTAGCGGGCAGTTTTCTAGTGGTTGCAGCAGTTTTATCTAACCTCCTTGAGCAGAATGCCTCAGGGAAGGCACTGGGGCTGATCGCTAATTGAGGGTCTGATTCACTGCTGCTGCTGGAGACCTCTAGCTATCAAAACAAGTTGATAGCTATTATGGCAGACCTGGGGAGGAGGGTTGAGAGAGAGAAAGGTGAAAGATGTCATCCGCGAGCGAACAGGAGGTGCTTGGGCTCGAGTGTCTCCCCCTGGCGTCACCTCTGGGCAGTGATGTGCTGGTAAATGTTTAACAGGCACCCCCCCCCCCCCCAAATTGCAGAGCTGGCTATAGCCGGGGAGGGGGGGCAATGCATTACTCCAGGAAAAAGAAAATTAAATGATCCCAGGCATAGGCGGTTGGTGGCCCAACTGTTTGGGGAGGCTAAAGGGGGCGGGGTTTGGGGTGGGGCCAGGGGTGGAGCTTAAATCCATAATTGTCTGATAACACACAGAAAAATAAATAAATAAAATAAAAGTCACAATTAATACCTTTTATTAAATTTAGATATTAGATATGTATCATATGTCAAAGAATAAAGTGGTTGCTCAAAGCATATTCTAACCACAATCGCTCAGCTGCAAAACACTATGCACAACTTTGTCCAAAAACACACTCAGAACCTTGTACCATAAATATTACACTGGGCAGACCTAATACACCAATATACCACCCAAACGGAAAATGCAGACCATCAACAATATGAAACAAGGGATCACATCATCACAATTCTCATGTAGAGCCACAAAACACCCTAATTCATGTTTAATGTGGGATAAAATGCCATAAATAAGTAAATAAATATAAACTTTTAATGTTGAGCACCTGATTCTCAAAGTGGACATATTCCAAGCACTATAATGAAAATAAAATGATCTTTTCTACCTTTGTTGTCTGGTGACTTTTTCTGATCATGTTGGCCCAGTATCCGTTCTGCTGCTATCTGTCCTCAGTGCAGGTCAGGAAGTCATCCTCCTTAAATATCTCCTTGGCAACCCAGGACACCTCCAGCCAACCCCCCTGCTTTCCCAGCAGTAAGGTAAACAAACCATAAACCAATTTCTACAACTGCTAGAGGGCTTTCGCTGCAGCTCCTGCTGTGAGGATGGAGGTAAATCAACAATTTAATCCCCTCAGAGCAGCTGGACTCCACAGCTAATCCATTCTGCTGCAGCAGGGGGGAGGCTTAGCCTCTCCAAGCCTCTTATACCGGGCGCCTATGATCCCAGGTTCCAACCTAATTCATGTTTAATGTGGGATACAATGCCATAAATAAATAAATATAAACTTTTAATGTTGAGCACCTGATTCTCAAAGTAGCCATATTCCAAACACTATAATGAAAATAAAATAAATTTTTCTTCCTTTGTTGTCTGTTGACTTTGTTTTTCTGATCATGCTGGCCCAGTATCTGATTTCTGCTGCTATCTGTCCTCTTAACTCCATTTCCAGGGTTTCCTTTCCATTTATTTCTTTACTTTCCACCTTTCTTCTTCATTTCTTGCCCTACATCCGTAAGTAAAAGCTGGGTCCTCTGCAGACTTGACTGTCCAGTGGATCCAGCTTCTGCCTATTTTCTTCATCCATGTGCATCTCTTCCTTTTCCTTCATCTCATCTCCTTCCTCACTCTTCCCTCCCCTCATCCATGTCCAGCATTTCTTCTCCCTCCCTCTCTGCCACCCATGTCCAGCAACCCTCCTCTCCCCTGCCCTCCCCTCCATACTCCCATGTCCAGCAACCCTCTCCTCCAGCCACCCATACCCAGGGATTCTTCTCGCTCCCCTGCTCCCCCAAGCCACCCATACCCAGCAATTCTCGTCTCTCTCCCCTGCCCCCCCTCCAGCCACCCCTACCCAGCGATTCTCTTCTCTCCCCTGCCCCCTCTCCAGCCGGACGCGGCCGGATGGAGGTAATAAAAAAAGATTTAACCCCCCCCCCAGGGCGGCGCAGGCAAACGAGGCTGAGATTGGAGTCACTTTTCTCGCTCTCAGGAACCTTCCAGGCTGGACACCTCCAGTTGTTTTCTCTGCGGAGGTTTGGCAGAGCAAATGTTGTGATCAGGAGTGGAGTGATAAGTACATAAGTATTGCCATACTGGGAAAGACCAAAGGTCCATCGAGCCCAGCATCCTGTTTCCAACAGTGGTCAATCCAGGTCACAAATACCCGGCAAGGTCCCAAAAATGTACAAAACATTTTATACTGCTTATCCCAGAAATAGTGGATTTTCCCCATTTAATAATGGTCTATGGATTTTTCCTTTAGGAAGCCGTCCAAACCTTTTTTAAACTCCGCTAAGCTAACCACCTTTACCACATTCTCTGGCAACGAATTCCAGAGTTTAATTATACGTTGAGTGAAGAAACATTTTCTCCGATTCGTTTTAAATTTACTACATTGTAGCTTCATCACATGCCCCCTAGTCCTAGTATTTTTGGAAAGCATGAACAGATGCTTCACATCTACCCGTTCAACTCCACTCATCATTTTATAGACCTCTATCATACCTCAGCCGCCTTTTCTCCAAGCTGAAGAGCCCTAGCCGCTTTAGCCTTTCCTCATAGGGAAGTCGTCCCATTCCCTTTATCATTTTCCTCGCCCTTCTCTGTTCTGTGATTTTTGTTTAAAGTGTGACCGACAGCTATAAAATTAGTTTCAAGTACAGAATCCTCCTACTTAAGCCTGCCAAAACTGCAGATGTGCTAATGAACTGTCAATCTGTAGAACACACTTAAAACAAGTCTTTAGCTAATGCAAGTAGATCGCTTTCAGTTCCAGGTGTAAATAATTTTGGTCAGACCATGCACTTTGTGGTAAGTGTTACTAGGCAGTGGTGAAAAAACAAGCGCGTTTTGCTTAAAGAAATAAGCCCAGAACAAGCGATCTCAGTTCAAAAACAAGTCCTCTTTTTTTTTTAACATGATGTGAAGTTTAATCATATGCTTAAATACTGTTTTCAATGTTAAACATGTTGATATGATCATAACTCAAGTACATTAATTGCACATCCTCAGCCGAGGCCAATCTGATGGTGAGGTTACCTATTTTTCATTTTAAATGCCAGCTTTTTTTTATTTGTCTGCTTTCTTGTTGATAATGTCTTCTGTTCATTCAATGTGTGTGTGTGTGTGTGTGTGTGTGTGGGGAGGGGGGGAGGAGGTTAAACTGTACACGGCCTTATTTTTACTGTTAAAGAAGAGGTGGTAGATCAAGCACAATAAACATATCAGAACGAACACACACGACACCTACCAAAAAACGTACCACCAAACCGCAGTTCCAAACAGAACCTGGCTGTCACTAGGACCTCACGGACGCCTTGCTCAAGCCGGCAATTAGAAACAGCTCCCAAAACACAACACAGCCTGACCGAGCTGCCATGGATAAGAGAAGAACACCGCACCGTCTTTGAATTATTATTATTTATTATTGCATTTGTATCCCACATTTTCCCACCTATTTGCAGGCTCAATGTGGCTTACAGAGTTTTGGTAAGACATAGTCATTCCAGGATATCAGATACAATTAGTAATGCTAAGATTAAGTAATGGAAGAGAGAAGGAAGGTGCAGGCTAGTAGAGAAGGTGGACTTTAATAACTGGGTGGGTTGGTGAATGTTCTTGTAAGTGGAGATGTTTAATAAAGATAACAACAACGAAAAATTGGTCCCTTTTTTCAGTGGTGGGAGGTGAGGTAAACGGGGTAAGCATGGCTTGTGGCGCCCTCCTGCCATGTTTACCGGAGCCGGGTCGCCCTGCAGAACAACCAGCTCGTGCGAGCCGTCTCCAGACCAGAACACATGACACCACTGCCTCTGTCTGGGCCCTCCCCTCCCACTCCCACACTCACGTGTACATATTTCTCTGCCTACCCAATACCTGACCAAGCTGCAGAACTCCGTCGCCAAGGTTACTGTAAACATCACAAGGGGGCGGAGCCGTCTGAAAACCGGGGAAGACTGTTAGCATCCTTATAAATTTAATATTAATAAATAGATTTGGTGTGCGAGGGAGCAGTGGCTTCCCAGTTACCCGAATCATGATGAGCCTTGTTCAGTCCGTACAGCGCCAGTGTCTGGAGGAGGTCAAGCAGCCCTACAAACCCGCCCGAACGTTCGACTTCCTCTACGGTGAGCAACCAGAACAGGGTTTTGTTATTTGCTGGCCCCAATGGCTTGGTTCCCTGTGTGAATAGTGACAATGGGCCTGCCGAAGGTTTTAATTTTTTCAGAATTATCTGACCTGTTCTGCTTTATGAAGTCAGCTGTAAAGAGTGCGGCGGGGGCGTTGGGGTGTTAAAATCTGGCGCCGCATAAAATGCTCCTACCTTTCCCAGAAATTGCCCTTGTCTTACCGCCCTTTATAAGAAATACAATTAGAAATACACTCACTATTGAAGAAGAAAGGCATTCCGATTAATCTTTGTTTACAGATTTGTAAAACCAAAGTTGAGTGGATGTGAATAAATCACATTTTTTTCATTGCAATTTCCAGTCTTCTCCATTTTATTCTGGCGTATATGTTCTTTTTAAAAATATTCCAGAGGTAACTAAGTCACATGCATTAGGTTTGTGACCAGTAGTGTGCTGGTCAATTTTTAACGGGTTCTCCGGGCATAGCCAGTCCTGCTGTTTGGAAGAGTGGGGAGCGGCAGCAGTAAAAGGGAGTTCAGGAGGGAGGCCCAAGCCCAAATTTTGGGAGCTAGTTGTTAAAGTAGCCACATGGGGCCTCTTTAATAATGGCTCAAAAAATTCTTAACAACCACTGTATGTGGCACACGCATTTGGCTGCCCTCATATACACTGATTACCCTTGCATGCATTCAAGAACCAGTGTCCCCCCCCCCTCTCCCTGCACTTGCCCTCCCATCTATCCTTCCCATAGTCTAGTGCAGTGATGGCGAACCTATGGCACGTGTGCCAGAGAGGGCACGTGCACCGTCGCCTCAGCCAGTTCCAGCCCCCCCACCCCGCCTTCCGAGTACCAAGGCGGCGGCAGCGGCAGCAGCAGAAGCAGCAGTAGTAGTGAAAAGCGTGCTGACTCGGCGCACCTTCAGCCTTCCCTTTTGTCTCTCAAGCTCTGGTTCCACCCTCATTTCCTGTTTCCGCAAAAGCGGGACCACAGAGCTTGAGAGACAGAAGGGAAGGCTGAAGGTGCGCCGAGTCAGCACGCTTTTCACTGTTTGGGCACTCGGTCTCTGAAAGGTTCGCCATCACTGGTCTAGTGTTTCTCCCTTTTGGCTTTGGATACCCGCCTTGTCATATTATTTTGCCACTCACAGATCGTCAGACATCCCAATGTCTCTTTTCTGGTCCATGCATATCAGCCTTTCACCTATTGTATACTGCTCCTTTGGATTTCTGCATCCCAAATGCATCACCCTACATTTCTTCACATTAAAGCTTAGCTGTTATGCATTAGCCCAAACTTATAATTTTTGTAGGTTACTTCTCATGCATTCCACATATTCCGAAGTATCCACTCTTTTCTTTCTAACTCTTTGGCAATAATGCTCGCAAATATATTGAACAGAATCAGCCCCAGGACAGATCCCTTAGGGCACTCCATTACTCATCTTTGTTCTGAATGAATTACATTTGTCACAACAAGTTGCATTAGAGGGAGGGTTCAGTGGTCAGCCACAGGCATTAGGTATGATTTGCTGCCGCTTAAACACTGTCCTGGTTGCTCACAAGTCACACATCTGGCTGCCCTAACACACTCATATGCTGAGTAACCCTCTTCACACACATTCATGAGTATATGCCCTAAGGTCTGTGCATCTTTCCTTCTACCCCCCCCCCCCCCCCACCTTAAACCTTGTATTAATTTCCAGATGCGCAGACCGTAGGGCATATACTCATGAATGTGTGTGAAGAGGGTTACTCAGCATATGAGTGTGTTAGGAAGCTCAGTCTTGGCAATGTTCTATTTCAGATAGCGGTGAGACATCCAGGCAGCAATGGCAGCAAGCAGGCTGAGACTTGGGCCTAGGTTCTTACTGAAATTTTTGGTGTGGCGAGGTAGATCTGGGAGAAATCAGTATAAAGGTGATACTGAAAACCATGAGAGGAGATCAGAACACGAAGGGAATAATTGAAATAGAGAAAAGAAGAGGTCCCAAGACAAAGCCATGAGGTACACTGACTAATAGTGAGATAGCATTGGAGGAGGATCCATCAGAACATATACTAAAAGTGTGATTGGAGAGATGAGGAAAAAAAAAAGACAAAACAGAGCCCTGAAATCCAAGTGAGGATAGTGTATCAAGGAGTGGGTGGTGATCAACAGTGTCAAAAGCAGCAGATAGATTTAGAAGGATGAGGATAGAATAGAATAGAGGCCCTTAGATCTGGCTAGGAACAGGTCACTGGAGACTTTAGCAAGGGCTGTTTCTGTTGGAATGTAAGGGTGAAAGCTGAATTGTAGTGAATCAAGAATAGCTTGAGTGAAAAAGTCAAAACAATGGCAGTGAATGGCATGTTCACATAGCTTGGATAAGAAAGGGAGATGGGGCGATAGTTGGAAGTGCAGGTAGAATAATGAAGGTTACATAACTACATAAATATTGCCACACTGGGGCAAACCAAAGGTCAAGCCTAGCATCCTGTTTCCAACAGTGGCCAATCAGGTCACAAATACCTGGCAAGATCCCGAAAAAGTTCAATACATTTTATGCTGCTTATCCCAGAAATAGCAGTGGATTTTCCCCAAGTCAATTTAATAATGGTCTATGGACTTTTCCTTTAAGAAGCCGTCCAGACCTTTTTTAAACCCAGCTAAGCTAACTGCCTTTACCACATTCTCTGGCCATGAATTCCAGAGTTTAATTACACGTTGAGTGAAGAAAAGTGTTCTCCAATTCGTATTACATTTACTACTTTGTAGCTTCATTGCATGCCCCCTAGTCCAAGTATTTTTGGAAAGAGTAAACAAACGATTCACATCTACCCGTTCTACTCCACTCATTATTTTATAAACCTCTATCAGTGCTGCATTTGGCTTCACATTCATTATGCTGCCAGTCGGTTCCTTCTTCCATTTTCTGAAGGATTTTCTTTTAACTTAATAGCTTTCTTCACCTCACTTTTTAACCATGCCAGCTGTCGTTTGGTCTTCCTCCCTCCTTTTTTAATACACGGAATATATTTGGCCTGGGCTTCCAGGATGGTATTTTTAAACAGCATCCATGCCTGATATAAATTTTTGACCCTCGCAGCTGCTCCTCTAAGTTTTGTTTTTTCACCGTTCTCATTTTATCATATTCTCCTTTTTGAAAGATAATTGCTAACATATTGTATTTCCTGTTTATATTTACTCCAAAGCTAATATCAAATCTGATCATATTATGATCACTGTTATCGAGCGGCCCCATCATCATTACCTCCTGTACCAGATCATGCGCTCCACTAAGGACTAGGTCTAGAATTTTTCCTTCTCTTGTCGGCTCCTGTACCAGCTGCTCCATAAAGCAGTCCTTGATTTTTGTCAAGGAATTTTACCTCCCTAGCATGCTCTGATATTACATTTACTCAGTCAATATCAGGGTAATTGAAATCACCCATTATTATCATGTTGCCCAGTTTGTTAGCCTCCCTAATTTCCGATAACATTTCTACATCCGTCTGTTCATCCTGGCCAGGCGGACGGTAGTACACTCCTATCACTTTCCTTTTCCCCTTTACACATGGAATCTCAATCCATAGGGATTCCAAGACATATTTTTTTCCTGCAGAATATTCAATATTTGATTCAAAGCCCTCCTTAATATACAATGCTACCCCTCCACCAATTTGATCCACCCTATCACTATGATATAATTTGTACCCCAGTATGACAGTGTCCCACTGGTTATCCTCCTTCCACCAGGTCTGAGATGCCTATTATATCTAATTTTTTATTTAGTGCAATATGTTCTCCCATCTTATTTCTTAGGCTCCTGGCATTCGCATATAGACATTTCAAACTATGTTTGTTGTTCCTATTTACATCATGCTCAGTACTTGACAGTATTAATTTGCAATCTTTTGCATGATATTTATATTTATTTAAGGACATCTGATCTTCTATGGTCTCTTTTGCAACCTCATTATCGGGATACTCTATTTTCCATGTTTTGGTGATATGTTTAAAAGATACCCTATTCCGAACCATGCGCTGTTGAGCAACTGTCGGCCTTCCCCCAGTCTCTAGTTTAAAAGCTGCTCTATCTCCTTTTTAAATGCCGATGCCAGCAGCCTGGTCCCACCCTGGTTAAGGTGGATTCCATGCTTTTGGAATAGGCTTCCCCTTCCCCAGAATGTTGCCTAGTTCCTAACAAATCTAAAACCCTCATTCGTGCACCATCGTCTCATCCACACATTGAAACTCTGGAGCTCTGCCTGTCTCTTGGGCCCTGCGCGTGGAACAGGTAGCACTTCAGAATGTTACCCTAGAGGTTCTGGATTTGAGCTTTCTACCTAAGAGCCTTTGGCTTCCAGAATCTCTCTCCCACATTTTCCTATGTCATTGGTACCCACATGTACCAAGACAGCCGGCTCCTCCCCAGCACTATCTAAAATCCTATCTAGGTGATGCATGAGGTCTGCCACCTTTGCACCAGGCAGGCAAGTGACCAGGCATTCCTCACGTCCACCAGCCACCCAGCTATCTACATGCCTAATAATTGAATAACCAACTACAACAGAGGTCCTAACCCTTCCCACCTGGGCACTAGCCCCTGGAGACACAGCCTCAGTGCGAGAGAATATTGCATTCCCTAGTGTGTTGGTCCTGTTTACAGGATTACTTCTAGCCTCACCAGGGTGATGCTCTCCTTTTAGAAGGCCTCCCTCCTCCAAGGCAGCACAGGGACTGCCAGATTGGAGATGGGACTTCTCTACATCGTTCCTAAAGGCCTCCTCTATGTACCTCTCTGTCTCCCTCAGCTCCTCCAAGTCTGCTACTCTAGCCTCAAGAGAATGAGCTCTTTGCATTGAGCACACACACATATGACACCTCACCAACTGGGAGATAATCATACACGTGACACTCAATGCAAAAGACTGGATAGCACCCCTCTCGCTGCTGGACTACTGACTGCATCTTAGTATTATAGAGTTGTTTAATTAAAACTTCTTAAGGTACTAGGGATATCAAATGAATATAATGATCATTTTGACTGTTGTAATTTATTTAGGGTTTGCTTATTAAATAAAATAAAAAAGGTATCATCTTATTTTCTTTTCCATGTTTTATTTTGTTTGATTTCTATTGATAACCTTATTAGAAACTAATTAAATGTAATTCAAACTGTAATGAAAATTGAAAATTCCCCTCTTGTTGTCTTCATTAGAATAATTGACTATAAATAAAGAGTTGAGCTAGAGATGGGTGGGAATGAGTCTCTAGAAGTCTGCCCGGAACCTCGGAGTCATCTTTGACTCCTCTCTCTCCTTCTCTGCGCATATCCAGCAGATAGCCAAGACCTGTCGCTTCTTCCTCTTTAACATCAGCAAAATTCGCCCTTTCCTCTCTGAACACACCACCCGAACTCTCGTCCACGCTCTCATTACCTCTCGCCTGGACTACTGCAACTTACTCCTCACCGGCCTCCCACTTAGCCATCTATCCCCCCTTCAGTCTGTTCAGAACTCTGCTGCACGTCTCATATTCCGCCAGAACCGATATACTCATATCACCCCTCTCCTCAGGTCACTTCACTGGCTTCCGATCAGATACCGCATTCAATTCAAGCTTCTCCTTCTTACCTACAAATGCACTCAGTCTGCTGCCCCTCACTACCTCTCTACCCTCATCTCCCCTTACGTTCCCGCCCGTAACCTCCGTTCACAGGATAAATCCCTCCTCTCAGTACCCTTCTCCACCACCGCCAACTCCAGGCTCCGCTCATTCTGCCTCGCCTCACCCTATGCTTGGAACAACCTTCCTGAACCCTTACGCCAAGCCCCCTCCCTGCCCGTCTTCAAGTCTTTACTTAAAGCCCACCTCTTCAATGCTGCGTTCGGCACCTAACCCTTACCGTTCAGTGAATCCAGAATGCCCCCAATTTGACTGCCCCTATCGGACCGACCGTTCACTTGTCTATTAGATTGTAAGCTCTTTGAGCAGGGACTGTCTCTCTTTGTTAAATTGTACAGCGCTGCGTAACCCTAGTAGCGCTCTAGAAATGTTAAGTAGTAGTAGTAGTAGTAGAAGGCACAGAAGGGCCCAGTTCAGTCCTGTCTGTTAATGCTATGGCAGAAACTTCAAGTTTTAAAACTATGGGGAAAAGGATATGGAGACTAGCTAATAAAGTTTGTTTGCTTTTTTTATTTTAAAATTATAACTGTGTTTGTCAATATCCTACAATTCCTCTTTTAAACCGTAATCTTTACGCTATGGCAGAAACCAAGTTTTAAAACTATGGGGAAAAGGGTATGGAGACTAGCTAATAAAGTTTGTTTGCTTTTTTTATTTTAAAATTATAACTGTGTTTGTCAATATCCTACAATTCCTCTTTAAAACCCTAATATTTAAGTTACCAAGCTCAGAATAAAATAATGTCACTTACCCACAGAGATGTCCTCTTCTCTCAGAACTTCTCAGAAAGAAAGTTGAGTCAGACCTTTCCTCTCTATATAGGAGAGGGTGGTGCAGTGTGTATTTTCTAGCAAAAAAGGTGCTGGTACTCAAATGATAGGCCACTCTTCAAGAGTGGGGTGATCACTGAGGGACCCACCCCATAATAGCCAGGCCCCCTGCAACCAGTCACAGAATCTATGACGAGGCAAAATTGGTGTGTAGACCAGGGGCGTATCTGCGTGGGGCCACAGGGGCCTGGGCGCCTGCAGATTTCGCCCTGGACCCCCCTACCGCCACCAACCCTCCCCCGCCGTTGCCGTGGGTACCTTTGCTGGCGGGGGACCCCAACCCCTGCTAGCCGAAAGTCTGACGTCCTGCACGTACAACGTGGAGCGACGTCAGACTCCGAAAGTGGATTGAGGTAGCAGCGCCAGCTTCTTTGAACAGCACGGAGTGACGGAGCCTAGGACGAAGAACTTAAAAGCGGCAGGAGGAAGCGGACCTCGGCTGGCGTGGATTGGGGTCCCCTGCCAGCAAAGGTAGGTGACGGCGGCAGGGGGGGTCAGCAATGGTGGCCCGGGGGGGTCGGAAATGGCGGCAGCAGGGGGGGGAGGGGCTATAATGTGCCCCCTCACTCTGGCTCCGGCCCCCGCTACCGCCAACTTTCAGATACGCCCCTGGTGTAGACCCTGAGGTCTATCATTAAAACTTGGGTTGCATGGGTCAGTTTTAGCAGACAGTGGAAAAGGTGCCGGTACTCAGTACCCTCAAGTACCCCCTCAAAAAAAGCCCTGGGGTGGTGTAATCGCAGCATGTTTCAAGACATCAGGAACAGTTGTAGTGGAAAGTGAAAGATTGAGGATATGGCAGCTAGGAGAGAGAGTGCTGAGTAGATGGGTGGAAATAGGATCAGAGGAAGAGGTAGTAAGTTTGGAGGAGGAAAAAAGATGTGCAGATTCCTCTTAAGTGATTTTAGAAAAGGAAGACATTGTGGCAGAGGTTGAAGGAAGTTGAGAGAATGTAGTGGGGGAAGGAGAGTGTGGTGAAGTGGTTGAGAACTCAAGGTTTATCCTGTGACCCTTGTCATGGATGTACTCAGCCATAGTCTTGGGAGAAAGTGAGGGAGGGGTTGGAGGTGGAGGCATTTTGAGGAGAGAGTTCAGTGTGAAAAAGAGATGGCGAGGATTGGAGCCAAGTTTGTCAAATGGATGTAGTAGTTTTGTTTGGTAAGTGAAAGAGCTAACTTGGAAGGAGGTCAGCAAGAATTTGAAATGTATGAGGTCAGCATGGGTTTGGGATTTTAGCCAAAGGCATTTAGCAGATCAGGTACAGAAACATAGGTAGCGGATTCTGTAGGTTAGTGAAGGCTGGGGTCTGGTATACATTACAAAACAACAAATGGAAAGAGTAAGAGGGTCCAGAGCAGAGGACAGAATAGTATTATTGGAAGAGAGAACCTCGTTGACAGACTTGGCTAACATAGTAGATAAGAACAGAAATGAAACAGTGGTGGACAGAGTGTAAGAGTCTAAAGCCTGAAGATTCCTAAATGTATTGGTGGAGATTGGACGAGACTGTGTGTGTGTGTGTGGGGGGGGGGGGGTGATGTGGAGGGGCATTTTCGATATGATATCTAAATTTGAATTTGGACGTTTTACACAAAATGTCCAAATTCTGAACAATAAAGAAGGTCATTTTTGAAAAAGAAAAACATCTATCTTTTTTTTTTTTTTTTCGAAAATACTATGGACGTTTTGTATTTTGGACATTTTGTGATTTTTTTTTTTTGGTCCATTTTGGAAAAAAAAAACTGTCCAAGTGTAAAACATACAAAATCAAGTCTTTGGGATATAGGAGAAGCCAGCATTTTTAGTAGACTGGTCCCCCTGACATCCCAGGACAGCAATAGGGCACCTTAGTGGGCACTGCAGTTGACTTCATAAAGTGTTCCCAGGTACACATCTCACCATTGCTCCCTTACTTGGTCTGCTGAGCCCCCCCCCAAAAAAAACCCACTACCCCTAACTGTACACCATTACCATAGCCCTTATGGATGAAGGGGGCACCTATTTGTGGGTACAGCGGGTTTCTGGTGAGTTTGGGAGGGCTCACATTTTCCTCCACAATTGTAACAGGTAGGGAGAAGTAGGAGGCTGGGTCCACCTGTCTGCAGTGCACTGCACCTACTACTAGACTACTCCAGGGACCTCCATGCTATTCTGATGGACTTGAGTATAACATCTGAGGGTGGCACAGAGACTGGCAATAATGTTTTTCATCACATTTTTGAGGGGTGAGAGGGGGTTAGTGACCATTAGGGGGAATAAGGGGAGGTCATTCCTGATTCCCTCCAGTGGTCATCTAGTCATTTAGGGCACCTTTTTGTGCCTTATTCGTAATAAAAACAGGTCTAGCTCAAAACGTCTTAGTTTTAATCCTGGACGTTTTTGTTTTGTTCCATTATGGCTGAAAAACATCTAAGGCTTAAGGAATGCCCAAGTCCCGCCCTGAACATGCTCCTGAAACGCCCCGTTGAGATCTGGACATACTTTTGTTGGACTTCATAGAAAAATGTCTAAATAGGTTTCGAAAATACTGATTTGGACATTTTTCTGAGAAAAACATCCAAAAGCAGACTTATGTCACTTTTTAGATGTTTTTCTCTTTTGAAAATGAGCTTGTAAGTGAAACAGAGAATTATGTAGGCAGAGAAAGATCATATGGCCTATCCAGTCTGCTCATCCATGCCATGCATTCTCCCCATCACTCCCTTGGGGATCATCTGGCCTATTTTTGAAAGAGAAGGGCGCCCATCTTCCGACACAAATCGGGAGATGGGTGTCCTTCTCTCAGGGTCACCCAAATTGGCATAATCGAAAGCCGATTTTGGGCGCCCTCAACTGCTTTCCAACGCGGGGACGAACAAAGTTCCCGGGAGCGTGTCGGAGGTGTACTGAAGTTGGGACTGGGACGTGTTTATCGGCCAAGGACAGATGGGCGTCCTCGGCCGATAATGGAAAAAAGAAGGCCGTCCCCAACGAGCATTTGGTTGACTTTACTTGGTCCATATTTTTTCACGACTAAACCTCAAAAAGGTGCCCGATCTGACCAGATGACCACCGGAAGGAATCGGGGATGACCTCCCCTTATTCCCGCAGTGGTCACTAATCCCCTCCCACCGTAAAAAAAAATTAAAAAATATTTTTTTGCCAGCCTCAAATGTCATACTCCGGTCCATCGTAGCAGTATGCAGGTCCCTGGAGCAGTTTTAATGGGTGCAGTGGACTTCAGGCAGGCGGACCCAGGCCCATTCCCTCCCTTACCTGTTACACTTGTGGTGGTAAAAGTGAGCCCTTCAAAACCCACCGAAACCCACTGTACCCACATCTAGGTGCCCCCCCCCTCAGCCATTAGGGCTATGGTAGTGGTGTACAGTTGTGGGGGGGGGGGGTTGGGGGGCTCAGCACCCAAGGCAAGGGAGCTATGTACCTGGGAGCAATATGTGAAGTCCACTGCAGTGCCCCCTATGGTGCCCGGTTGGTGTCCTGGCATGTGAGGGGGGACCAGTGCACTACGAATGTTGGCCCCTCCCATGACCAAATGCCTTGGATTTGGTCATTTTTGAGATGGGCATCCTCTGTTTCCATTATCGGCGAAAACCAAGGTCGTCCATCTCTTAGGTCGGCGATCTCATTTAGGTCGACCATCTCTAAGGTCGACCTAAATGTTGAGATTTGGGCGTCCCCGACCGTATTATCGAAACAAAGATGGACGCCCATCTCGTTTTGAAAATACGGGTTGCCCCGCCCCTTCACAGCGCCTTCCTCGGAGATGGGATCCCTTAGAGATGGGCATCCCTGTTCGATTATGCCCCTCCATATGTACTTGTCCCAAGCTCTGGTGAATTCAGATACTGAAGGCAAGCCTGCTCTACTGTGCTTCTTTTCCAGTCAGGACTTCAGTTGGGTGAAATTAGTTTAAAGCGCTGCCTGCGTCAACCTCAGGGGGGGGGTGCGGCGGTGACAACCTTGGGGGGGTGTGGCGTGGAGGTCAACGTTCTGAAGCTGATTTCCCAGGCAACACGGTGACGTCACCGGAAAGCTTCAACTTCCTGGGAGTCAGCTTCAGAACGTTGGAGGTGCAAATTATTATAGTAGATGAAATGTATTACTATTACTATTACTATTTTCTCAATCTGAAATGTGCCCTATTTGTGCAATAGTTTTTCTTTTGTGTTCAAATTGTAGATCCTTTATATACGTTCTCAAGTGAGAGAGACCATGCACAGGCAAACCTAAGAGCCCATCTTTCCTGTGAACAGTTGGTAAGGCATTCTCATCTCATACAACTTCAGAGCAATTTGTGCAAGCATTGCATAAGGTGGTATATAATTTACTGGGGTGGTATTTCATCATGTAGAGCAATGCTTTTCAACCCTCTTCTGAAGACACCCACCCGTTGCCAATTGGAGTTCCAGGATTACCACAATGAATATGAATGATACAGATTTGCATATACTAGTTCTCTGTTATATACAAATTTATCTCATGCCTACTCATTGTGGAAATCCTGAAACCTGACTAGCTAGGTATGCCTTCAGGAGAGGGTTGAGAAGCATTTGAGTTAATTTAGCCACATCTTGAAAAAGCTGCAGCCTGATCACAGATTCATTTTATATTTTAAGGGCTAGTATATGCATATATTATACCGGCAGATCTTATAGTTAATTTTGAAAGGGAAACAGCACAGTAGTTTCTCTTTTGAGTTCAAATCTATTTTTTTTTTAATGATGATAGATAATAAGCATATAAGAAACAACTGCAAACAGAGCTGCAGTGTTCCGATTTGTAAAGCACAGTAAGAACACAGCATAGCACGAGTTTCATACATAGAACTTAAGTATAATTAAAACTGCTACTGAGAAATCATATGCATTCAACATACCAGGGAAGGACCAGATGATAGATGTAAAAGGAGAGACTTGTAGCCAGCAAAACATGATATAACAGAGAGTAGAGACAAAGAAACAAAAAATAAGGAAGAAAGGGACACTATCGCATTGTTTTCAGTGCAAGGCCCGGGGGCCAGTGGCAGCCCCTGGAGACCTCTGGGTCTACCCCCATCTTCATTATGTTTTTTTTCTACTACTGTCTGCCCTCTACCCAAGTTCAGGACAAAAAGAGGGAAGTGAATGGTAAGAAGAGTCGGGGTCCGGCATCTGCAGTGAAGGCGAGCAGGCACAGCACTTCAACGTGCGGGTGCGTTCCCTTCTGTCTCAGCTGTGCCTCTGGTCCCGCCCTTCCGGAAACATGAAATGAGGGCGGGACCAGAGGCACAGCTGAGACAGAAGGGAACGCACCCGCATGTTGAAGCGCCGTGCCTACTCGCCTTCACTGCAGACGCCGGACCCCGATGTAAGACTTTTTAAATTGTGACCGGCACTTAGGA
The DNA here is from genome assembly GCF_901765095.1 of Microcaecilia unicolor. Classification (NCBI taxonomy): domain Eukaryota; kingdom Metazoa; phylum Chordata; class Amphibia; order Gymnophiona; family Siphonopidae; genus Microcaecilia; species Microcaecilia unicolor. The sequence continues at coordinate 253,699,393 of NC_044035.1, read as the reverse complement.
AGGCGAGGGGCAGGCGGAGGACAGGTCATGCTTGCACTTGGAAGGGAGAGAGAGGGGAGTGAGGCGCGGGGGTCTTGGAGGAGGGGGGGCAGGGAACTCGGAGGGAGGGGGTCGAGCGAGCCTGCAACTGGGTGTGGAGTGGAGGAGTGGCCTAGTGGTTAGGGTGGTCAACTTTGGTCCTGGGGAATTGAGGAACTGAGTTCGATTCCCACTTCAGGCACAGGCAGCTCCTTGTGACTCAGGGCAAGTCACTTAACCCTCCATTGCCCCATGTAAGCCGCATTGAGCCTGCCATGAGTGGGAAAGTGCGGGGTACAAATGTAACAAAAAAAAAAAAGGGACGCATTGCCCTTGTTTGCGGGTTGAGTCCTTGGTGCCTCGTGCTTGAGAGCATCGTGGTTTCCCAGGCAACACAGTGACATCACCGGAAGGCTTCAGACACTACGAACCGAGGCTTCAACTTCCTGGGAGCCAGCTTCAGAACGTTGGAGGTGCAAATTATTATAGTAGATATTTCCATTCTTCCAACATACTCTGTCTATGAGTTTCTTCTTCCCAGATCACTTGTACCCTTCTTGTTTACATGCATAATATATTTGTTAAAAAAAAAAGTGGCTGTCATATGACCTGAAGCATTGACAATCCTACAGAGGGTGTGTAAATCAGGCTCATGTACAAGGGTTTGGAATTGCATGGACTGTGATCATATTCAGTGCTGCAACTGTACCCATTTATAGCATTGTGAAAATGACAAAGAATATGCATGTTGTAATTCTGCAAAAGTCACAAGGTGGGAGTCAACCCTGACGTGACCAGAATTATATATATCTTTAGCTGTCCAGGTAGGCCAGAAGAAAGGCTTGCCACTGATCCTAAATGACTTATTGTTCTATATTGGAAACAGGTGTGTGTAACTCCATTTGATTACCAACATGCTATCTAACTGATGGTGAGTGCTTTACAAGAGGCTAGCAAAAGCAAATTTTGCCCCACCTGAGATGGCAAAATAGAGTATATCAGATGAGATGGAGGGGGTCATCCCTACTGAATGGCGTTTGCATTAGCTAAGTTGTAGGCAATTTGCTTTTCTCTTGTGCTTGCGTATGTGAAATTATCTGTATAAAAAACTTTGAAAACTGGCCTCCAAAAGTCTTGGATTTGGATTATAGATTTGATTACTCGGTTTTGAAATCTGAGCTCAGGCCAGATGCATATAGATCTTGTTGATGACCTATATGTTTTAGTTACAATAAAAAAAATGAATGCTTATTTTAAGAGTTAAAACGTTTTTTTTGTCTCCTCAAAAACATCCAGAAAAAGGTCCCACAATTTTTAACTATGTTTAGTAACTTGCCTCATTATCCATCTTTCACCTTGAGCGTGGTTCCGAAAGATCCTGTTCCCTCATTTATTGATCAACGGTGGAGAGGGCGGGAGGTACGTCTAACAGCTCTCCAGCATCTGGCAGGGTAAGTGTCATGTATTTTGCTTTTTTTAAAAGAAAGGGGTTCAGCCTAATTCAGATTTGAATCTCATACCCTAGTGCAATATGGAAATGTGTGTAGCTTCGAAACCATCACAGGGCCAGTGAAACAAGGATGTGTTAAATAGATTATAATAAGTAACTGGAGCCCTTGAGAAGCCATGAATATACAAAAGGATGATCTCACTTTTACACAATGGCCTTAATCAAAAGCATGCCATATAGAAACATAATTATTTGACATTACGTGGTTTTATAATCAGTGTGTGAACAGAAGGTAAGTGATACAGAATAGATAATACCTTGCTGGGAAGTTAAGCAACATAGAAGATTAGACTCCACAGTCATTTAGTGAAGTTAGAGCTTTAACATCTGTCCCAGAGGGTGTATGTTTCTGAAGTAATCATGTACACACTAATAACCTATATTACTGAGGTAACAGAAAATTTCATACCAAAGAATGCCACTCGGTGAAACTATGTAAAAACTTAGACACAACCTACAATAAAAATACTAGTTGAAGCTAAGCTTATATTTAAAGGCAGGTTTTAGAAAGAATGCTCAAATAAAAATTGAGACGTCCAGTTTGAAATACATCAATTTTGGCTCGATTTTAGGAAAGGATATGCCAAAGTAGAGCCTTTTCTAAAATACATTCAAAAATGGACATGTATATGCTGGCTACAAGCAGCGGTAGCACCAATTTGTAATTGTCAATGTCTAAAATATCAAGTGTCTACACAGCAATATATATGTGTGTTTATTGGTACTTCAGTCACCAATACTAAAAAAAAAAATTTCCCCACTTATAAGTAGCTCATCAACAATTAAACACTATAGGGTCCTTGTACCAAGCTATGGTAAAAAGAGTCCTGCGGTAGCGCCGGGGCCCGTTTTTGCTGCACGCAAGGGCCCTTTTTACTGCAGTGGGTAAAAAGTCCCTAAAAAAGACACGGCCATGCAGTAAGATTACTCTTACCATGTGGCCATGCGGGGAGGAGCACTAACCGCCACCCACTGAGGTGTCGGTAAGGGCTTCCCCAGCAACCCGGTAGTAACTGGGCAGCACCGATTACCGCGGGGTTAGCGCTGCGCTGGAAATTATGGAGGTATTTTTTATAGTGCCGGAAATGGCGCGTGCTCAAGGCGGAACTATTGCCGGCAGTTGCGTTGGGCTGGTGGTAGTTCTGGATTGCTGCAAATGAAAATTTATATTTCTAAATCCTAACAATGTGAATTTTTAGATCTGCAAGAGTAGCACTGTTTTGTGAACTGGAATTAATGTATCAAAAAGTGGACTGATGACAAATATAGGCATTGATACCAGAGTGAAAGTTTAACTCAGTATTATCCACCTTCTGAAGGTCCATATAAAAAGATAGTGTTTAATTGTTGATGAGCTACTTGTAACTGGGGAAACTTTTTTTAGTATTGGTGACTGATATCCTTTCCTAGTTAAAAAAAAAAATTGACCATATATTTTTCGCACATTTGTGTTGCTATTTCAGAACATACATGTATATTCAGTGGCATAGCTAGGACGGTATGGACCCCAGGCGGAAAAATTGAGTTGGTATAAATGGTGTTATAGGGGTCCCAAGGTAGTGGGGACCGATTTGGGGGGGGGGGGGGGGGCAAGAGGATGCATATTTCCCAAAGCTGACATATTACAATTAATAAATTCAGAAAAAAAAAATATTTTTCCTACCTTTGTTATCGGAGCACTGCTTTGTTCCTAGTATCTCTCTTCTGCTTTTCTCTGTTTTTTTCTTAATTCTCTCCAGGGTCTTTTTGACATTTCTTCTCTCTTATCCAGCATTCGTCTTTTCTGTATATCCCTATCTGTTCACCATTTCCTCTTTGTGTCCCTGTCTCTATCCTCCCCCCCATGTTCAATATCTCTTCTCTCTGCCCCTATCTTACTCTGTCCAGCATCCTCCTCTGCGTCCTTATCCCTCCCCTTATGTACAGTATTGCCCCTCTGGTCCCTGTCCCTATGTTCCCTCCACCACCAGCATCTGTTCTGTGATCCTGTTGCTCCCCATGTCCAACTTTCTTCCTATCTGTTCCCTTCCTCCTGCATTCCCCACCCTCTGTGATTTGGCATCTCTCTCTCTCTCGCCCTCTGTTGGTCCAGCATCTCTCCCCAGTCCAGTCTCTCTCTGTCTCTTCTCTCTGCTCCCCCCCCCAGTCCAGAATCTGCCCCCTCACTTCCCCCTCCCCTTTACTCCAGGTCTCTCTCTTTTTCCCTCTGCCCTCTCTAAGTCCAACTTCTCTCCCCCCTGCCATTCCACCTACTAGTTTGGCCTCTCTCCCTTCCTGTCTCCTCCTTCCCTCCACCCCTACCTCCCCACGTGGGTCCAGCATTGCTCCAGTTTCCTCCACACGCTGCAGCAGATTGTGGCAGAAAGTGCACTGAAAACTGCCTCTCTGGCTGGCAGAGCCTTTCCTCTGCCACATCTTGCCCATAGGAAGTTGCATCAAAGAGGCTGGAGAGGCAACTTTCAGTGTGCGCACTGCCGCCAACTGCTGCAGCATGTGGAGGACTGGTGGGGGGAAGGGGTGAGTAAGGCAAGGCGCTACATTGGGCGACCCTGGGTATTTTGTCGGGCTTGCTCAATAGTAGCTACATCCCAGTGTGTATTTGCCAGCACATACACTTGTATGTCTGCCATTTTAGAAACATACACATCTGTTTCCCCAGGCTGTCACAGAGCCCAGTATTATTGCCAGTATTGCTTTGGGGGGGGGGGGGGGGGGGGGGGAAGTACTGAGGAATTAAGGAGGCAACCACCCCTAATCCCTCAACAGAGCGCTACGCAAAGTGAACTCCTTAACATAGGTGCAAATCCCAATGTTGATCTCAAGGGACATGTATGTTTTAGCCCTACCCAGATCATGCCTCTTTGGAATATGCACTTATTTGCAATTTGGACATATCCTGTCTTTATAAAGTTGGGATTTAGACATGTGTGCCGTTTTATGCATGTTCAGATCATGAATAGGGCTTCTAAAATGACCACCTGTATGCTTCGGATTAATTTTATTTATTTTTTTCTGGACTCTTTTTTTAGATTTCCACCCTCATCTCAAATCCAGGATTTGCAAAAAGTTGAAATTGAAGGACGGGATCGCTATAAGTTTTTTGATCGGTAGGATAAGAACTTTGCATTCTTGGCAATATTAGCATATCATCTATGTTATTTAAATGTTCTGTTCCTATAAAGGTATTTTATTTGTATTATGGTGACATCGTGCGTATTATACATATCATATGAATGTTCTTCCATGCTGCCTGTTATGGTATCATTCATATTCTGTTTACATTTATCATATTTCTGTTATAAGATAGTACTGTTAAATGTTTGTATTTTCTGATAATGTTTCACATTAGTCATATTACTAGGATTTTCTTTGCCCTATTGTTTGTATTTATGTGTATTTTTGTTTATTTTACTATTGTTTATACTGTTAACAAAATTGTAATAAAGCCCAATAAATGTACATACTTAGCATCTCCACCAGACCAGTTCAGTGGGTTAATGTTTTCAGAGCTCGACGAGAGAGAGGGATAAGATTAAAGCTTGAAAGAGGAAGAAGCATTTCAAGGCTTTGGATACAAGAGGGAGGAGATTGTGATTTGATTTAGATGGCCAGTTTTGGCCAAGGCTGAGTGCCTAAATCTAGATGGCAAAATTTTGACCACCTTCATTAAGTGAATTTCCTTAACTTCATGCTAGACTAGTCCAGACCAGTAGGTTATACTCCCTAACAGCGATGGAGGCAGAGAATGCTTTCAGTGACACCACAGCCACTCTATAAGGATATAAAGTGAGGTGACGAAGCATTTTTCATATATATTGGGTAAAGGAGGAAGGTCAGATGTGGAATTATGAGACTCAAAGGTGCTGATGGCAGATGTCAGGAAAGTGTTGAGGGAAAAGCAGAAATGCTAAAAGAATACTTTTGTTTGGTGTTCACAGCAGAAACCCTGGAGAGGTCTGCAGATGATTGTCAAAGATGTATATGGAGCATAGGCGTAGTTTGACTGTTTCATTTGGGGGGGCAAAGAATGGGCGGAGCATATTAGCATATCATTTGCATATATACATATGCAAATGAATATGCTAATGTGGAGGAAGGAATTGAATTTACAGGCAAAATATCACAGATCACATTTCAAAAAGCTGACACATTTCAATTAATAAATTATGAATAAAATACTTTTATCTACCTTTTGTTGTCTGATCATTTAGTTTTTCTATTCGCTTTGGTCCCAGTGTCTTCTGTTTTATTCAGTGTCTTCTTTCCAGTAGGCTTCCCTCTGCTCCCCACCCCTCGCAGTCCCATCCATCTCTTGCTCCTTCCTTCTGCTCCCCACCCCTCGCAGTCCCATCCATCTCCTGCTCCTTCCCTCTGCTTCCCACCCCTCCCAGTCCCATCCATCTCCTGCTCCTTCCCTCTGCTTCCCACCCCTCCCAGTCCCATCCATCTCTTGCTCCTTCCCTCTGCTTCCCACCCCTCCCAGTCCCATTCATCTCCTGCTCCTTCCCTCTGCTCCCCACCCCTCCCAGTCCCATCCATCTCCTGCTCCTTCCCTCTGCTTCCCACCCCTCCCAGTCCCATCCATCTCTTGCTCCTTCCCTCTGCTTCCCACCCCTCCCAGTCATCTCCTGCTCCTTCCCTCTGCTTCCCACCCCTCCCAGTCCCATCCATCTCTTGCTCCTTCCCTCTGCTTCCCACCCCTCCCAGTCCCATCCATCTCCTGCTCCTTCCCTCTGCTTCCCACCCCTCCCAGTCCCATCCATCTGTTGCTCCTTCCCTCTGCTCCCCACCCCTCCCAGTCCCATCCATCTTCCCTCTGCTCCCCCCCCCCCCGCGAGGTCCAAGATGGTGACTCCGTTTACCCCCTCTCTTCCTCCCTCCCTCCCTCCGGTGCAGGCAACAGTCTTCAGCTTTTTCAGCGTTCCTGGCAGCGGTAGCGATGTACACGCTGCCTTCGGTCTGCCCCGGAAGTCTTCTCTTCAAGTTCCTGTTCCCACCTATGCGGGAACAGGAACTTGAAGAGAAGGCTTCAGGGCAGACCGAAGGCAGCGTGTACATCGCTACCGCTGCCAGGAACGCTGAAAAAGCTGAAGACTGTTGCCTGCGGCGGAGGGAGGGAGGGAGGAAGAGAGAGGGGTAGACGGACACGCTCCTCTCCGTCCGCTACTCCGCTTGGCTTCCCTGCCCTCTCTGTCTGCGTCCCGCCTTCCTCTGACGTCAGAGGAAGGCGGGACGCAGACAGAGAGCAGGGAAGCCAAGCGGACGGAGAGGAGCGCGTGCGTGCATGTGTTTTTTTTTTTTTTTTTTTTTAAACTAATGGCGCGGCGGCGCCTCATCGTCGTTTGGGGGGGCATTGCCCCCCTCGCCCCCCCCAGTCTACGCCTATGATATGGAGATGACGTAGATACAAAATTGTTCAGTGAAGATAGTATTTATGAACAACTTACAAAACTGAGGGAGCTCAGAAAGGTATTGGCAGGTCCTCTAAACGATGTGTGTAATAGATCTTTAGAAACTGGGGATATTCTGTAGGTTTGGAGAAAGGCTGATGTGGTCTGTTTTCACAAAGAGAAGAGATGAGAAACTACAGGCTGGGAAGTTTAACCTCGGTGGTGGGAAAGCTAATGGAGATGCTGCTGAAGGAAAGGATGGCGAACTTTCTATAATCCAGTAGGATGCAGGATCCAAGGCAACATGGCTTCACCAAAGGTAGCTCATGCCAAGAAAATCTGATTGATTCCTTTGACTGGGTGACAGAAGAACTGTATTGAAGACATGCACTGGATCTGTTCTACTTAGATTTCAGAAAAGTCTTTGATACTGTTCTTCATAGGAAGCTCATGGATAAGTACATAAGTAATGCCACACTGGGTAAAGACCAGGGGTCCATCGAGCCCAGCATCCTGTCCACGACAGTGGCCAATCCAGGCCAAGGGCACCTGGCAAGCTTCCCATATGTACAAACATTCTATACATGTTATTCCCGGGATTGTGGATTTTTCCCAAGTCCATCTAGTAGCGGTTTATGGACTTGTCCTTTAGGAAACAGTCTAACCCCTTTTTAAACTCTGCCAAGCTAACCGCCTTTATCACGTTCTCCGGCAACGAATTCCAGAGTTTAATTACGCGTTGGGTGAAGAAACATTTTCTCCGATTTGTTTTAAATTTACTACACTGTAGTTTCATCGCATGCCCCCTAGTCCTAGTATTTTTGGAAAGCGTGAACAGACGCTTCACATCCACCTGTTCCACTCCACTCATTATTTTATATACCTTTATCATGTCTCCCCTCAGCCGTCTCTTCTCCAAGCTGAAAAGCCCTAGTCCCCTTAGTCTTTCTTCATAGGGAAGTCGTCCCATCCCTGTTATCATTTTAGTCGCCCTTCGCTGCACCTTTTCCAATTCCACTATATCTTTCTTGAGATGCAGCGACCAGAATTGAACACAATACTCAAGGTGCGGTCGCACCATGGAGCGATATAACGGCATTATAACATCCTCACACCTGTTTTCCATACCTTTCCTAATAATACCCAACATTCTGTTCGCTTTCCAAGCCGCAGCAGCACACTGAGCAGAAGGTTTCAGTGTATTATCGACGACGACACCCAGATCCCTTTCTTGGTCTGTAACTCCTAACGTGGAACCTTGCATGACGTAGCTATAATTCGGGTTCTTTTTTCCCCATATGCATCACCTTGCACTTGCTCACATTAAACGTCATCTGCCATTTAGCCGCCCAGTCTCCCAGTCTCGTAAGGTCCTTCTGTAATTTTTCACAATCCTGTTGCGAGTTAACGACTTTGAATAACTTTGTGTCATCAGCAAATTTAATTACCTCGCTAGTTACTCCCATCTCTAAATTATTTATAAATATATTAAAAAGCAGCGGTCCTAGCACAGACCCCTGAGGAACCCCACTAACTACCCTTCTCCATTGTGAATACTGCCCATTTAACCCCACTCTCTGTTTCCTATCCTTCAACCAGTTTTTAATCCACAATAGGACGTTTCCTCCTATCCCATGACCCTCCAATTTCCTTTGTAGCCTTTCATGAGGTACCTTGGCAAACGCCTTTTGAAAATCCAGATACACAATATCAACTGGCTCCCCTTTGTCCACATGTTTGTTTACTCCTTCAAAGAATTGAAGTAAATTGGTCAGGCAGGATTGAGGATGGGATCCAAAGTGGTTAACAGGATCAAAACGTGGTTAACTGAAAGGCGACATAGGGTGGTGGTAAATGGAATTCGCTCAGAAGAAAGACATGTGAGCAGTGGAGTGTCTTAAAGATCCACCCTGGGGCTGATTATGTTCAATATTTTTGTGAGTAATATTGGTGAAGGTTTAGAAGGAAATGTATGCCTTTTTGTGGATGACACCTCAAGAGGAGTGGAAAGTATGAAAAGTGATCTTCAGAAATTAGAAATGTGGGTGAATGTTTGGCAGTTACACTTTGATGTGAAGACAGGCAAAGTGATACTGCTGGGGTGCAGAAACCCAAAAGAGCTATATTTAATAGGAGGTGAAAGGCTGATATGCACGGACCAGGAAAAGGACCTTGAGTTGATAAGTTTCTGGGGATCTCAAAGTGGTGAAGTAATGTGATAAGGGAGTGGCCAAGGCCAGAAGGATGCTTGACTGCATAGAGGGGGGCATAAACCTCAAAAAGAAGGAGGTGATAATGCTCCTCACTTGGAGTACTGTGTTCAGCTTTGGAGGCTGTATCTTGCCAAAGACATAAAAAGATTCAAAAGTGGTTCAGAAGAAAGCAGCCAAAATGACATTGGGTCTCTTCCATAAGCTGTATGAGAAGAGACTTGATTATGTATATCCTGAGGACTGGAGGGGAGAGGAGAGCTATGATACAAATTCTTAAATATTTGAAAGATATAAATGAGATATAAAAAAACTTTTCCAAAAACAGAGACTATAGTAGAGTACATGTAATGAAGCTGTGTGGAAGGATACTGAAGAGCAACATCAGGAAATATGTTTTCATGGAAAGGGTGATGGATGCCTCGAATGCTGTTCCATAGGAGGCGGTGGGGATGAAGATGGTGACAAACTTCCAAAAGTCATGGTGTACACACAGAGGATCCCTATATTGGAAGAGGATAGAAAAAAAATATTTCCACTCAAGTAAAGTATAACTGACTCTTAAAGTAATTATAGAGAGCATGGAGGAGGTAACCTGCATGGAGCAGCAAGTATAACCCTAACAACAAGGGAGGGGGAGGGCAACCATAGCCACCTTTCTGGGCAGACTGGATGGACCATACTGGTCTATATCTGCATTTACTGTGTTACTATGTTAAAGCTTGAGAAAGGAAAAAATATTTCAAGTTTCTGGGCACCAGAGCGAGGAGATTGTATCATGGTTGAGTTGGTAAAGTTTAGATGGCTATTTTCAGTCAGGCTGAGTGTCTAATTCTAGGTGGTCAAATTTTGTCCGCATACATTAATCTAAGTGATTTTCCTTATCCTCCTGCTAGACCATTCCAGAGCAGTGGGTTATGATCCAACTAGCAGATGGATCATGGAGGTAGAAAACACTGACTTTCAGCGACATCACAGCCACCCTATAAGAATTACTGCAGACCTGAAAACTCCAGTATTTCTGTGCCTCCAGGAGATGGTACATCTCCTACCTGAGGCTCCCACCTGCGGATACAGGCTTCCTCCTCTGGGTTCTTTTAGGGCCAGTTCAAGAGTTCTCTGCTCTTTCATGGAGCTCAAAAGCCCTGCAAGGGGGTGATACCTCAGCAGGGGATGGAAAGCCTTACCAGTGATGGGCAGTGGGCTCATTCTGAGGGGCTGCAGGTAGGTTGTCAGCTCACTATCTTTGCCTCAGAGTTAGACCACTGAGTTCTGGAGGTTGTACACCAGGAGTACACTCTAGAATTAGCTGAATTCCTGCCCGATGCCTTCTTAAGAACATAAGAATAGCCATACTGGGTCAGACCAATGGTCCATTTAGCCCAGTATCCTGCTTCCAACCGTGGCCAATCCAGGTCACAAGTACCTGGCAGAAACCCAAATAGCAACATTCAATGCCACCAATCCCAGGGCAAGCAGTGGTTTCCTCCATGTCTATCTCAATAACAGACTGTGGACTTTTCCTCCAGGAATTTGTCCAGACCTTTTTTTTTTAATCCAGATATGCTAACTGCTGTTACCACGTCCTCCGGTGATGAGTTCCAGAGCTTAACTATTTTTTGAGTGAAAAAATATTTCCTCTATTTGTTTTAAAAGTATTTCCATATAATTTCATTGAATGTCCCATAATCTTTATACTCTTTGAAAGATGGAAAAATTGATTCACTTTTACCCTTCATGGCCTCTCCTTGCAGCACTCTGGCCAAGAGGCAAGCCATTATTGTCACCTTGACACATCTTATACAACTCGGGGTGATAGTGCCTTTACCACTGGCTAAAGTCGGTACTCCATTTACTTCATAATTCCCAAGAAAGGGGGCATGTTTCACCTTATCCTGAACCTCCGTGGAGTGAATGCAGCCCTTTGAGTGCTGAGATTCTGCATGGAAGCCTTGTAGTTTTCAATCACCGTGGTCCATCAGGGCGAGCTTCTCACATCTCTGGACTTGACGGAAGCATACTTGCATATTCTGATTCATCTACATCATCTTAAGTAGAGAGGTGTGGTAACCGTGTTAGTCCACTCTTAAAGGTTATCAGTAGAAATCAAACAAAATAAAACATGGAAAAGAAAATAAGTTGATACCTTTTTTTATGGAAGCCTTGTAGTTTTCAATCACCGTGGTCCATCAGGGTGAGCTTCTCACATCTCTGGACTTGACGGAAGCATACTTGCATATTCTGATTCATCTACATCATCTTAAGTAGAGAGGTGTGGTAGCCGTGTTAGTCCACTCTTAAAGGTTATCAGTAGAAATCAAACAAAATAAAACATGGAAAAGAAAATAAGTTGATACCTTTTTTATTGGACATAACTTAATACATTTCTTGATTAGCTTTCGAAGGTTGCCCTTCTTCCTCAGATCGGAAATAAGCAAATGAGGTAGCAGATAGTATATATGAGAGAAACATCAAATCATTACTTTGACTGTCTGACAGAGTGGGAGGGTGGGGGTATGCATGGGGACATCAAAGCATTTCATTGATATTCTAACAGAATGGGTGTTGGTAGGTGAGAGGAGGGTAATAAACAGAGAAATAGAGAAATACAGCTTTATGTTTTATAATGAGTTAGAAACCCACCTTCGCACCAGGCAGGCAAGTCACCAGGTGATCCTCACGACCACCAGCCACCCAGCTATCTACATGCCTAATGATTGAGTCGCCAACTACAATAGCAGTCCTAACTTTTCCCCTGTGGGCTGTAATCGGAGACATATCCTCGGTGCGAGAGGATAGTACATCCTCTGGTGGGCAGGTCCTAGGTACAGGAGTACCCGGCTGGAGGTGGGACCTCTCTACCACATCCCTGTAGGTCTCATCTATGTACTGTTCTATCTCCCTCATCTCTACCAAGTCTTGAACTCTAGCCTCGAGAGAATGGACCTTCTCTCTGAGAGCTAGGAGTTCTTTGCACCGGGCACACACATATGACTTCACACCAAGTGGGAGATAATCATACCTCTGACACTCAGTGCAAAAGACTGGGTAGTACCCCTCTTGCTGCTGGATTACTGACTCCATCTCATTAATATATGAATATCTAAATATGTTAAAACAAGCTACAAAATCATCTCATCATCTCTTTCTTCACCATCTCTTTTTTTTCTCCCTCCTTCCTCTCGGCTCTCAACATTCTACATTTCCTTCCTTCCATTCACCCCGCTCCTTTTTTACCTGAGTACATCTCGCCTTCGTCGCTGTCATCATACCTCTCCTACTCTTCTCCGCACTCTCTTGCTCCTTCTCCTGCTCTCCGCTGGGGACATTAATCCCAATCCTGGTCCCCCACATCAGCTCTCATCCTATTTGCGCAGGTCACACCATGATATCTCCAATCGAATTTCTGTTCTTCTCCTCCCCCCTTCTTCTCTACCTTTCTCTTGTGCTCTATGGAACGCCCGCTCTGTCTGTAACAAACTTTCCTACATCCACGACCTCTTTATCTCTTGTACCCTCCATCTGCTCGCCCTAACTAAAACCTGGCCATACCCTGAAGACTCTGCCTCAGTCGCGGCCCTATGCCACGGAGGTTACCTTTTTTCCCCATACTCCACTCCTGGCTGGCCATGGAGTTGGTGTCGGGTTACTACTTTCTCCCTCTTGTAGATTTCAACCCCTTCTTCCACCTCAGTCTCACTGCTTCTCTTCCTTCGAAGTCCACTCCATCCGTCTATTCGCTCCTCTGCCTCTCCGAGTAGCAGTCATTTATCGACCCCCTGATAAATCCCTTTCTTCCTTTCTCACTGACTGGCTTCGATGCCTGGCTTTCCTTCTTTCTTGAACCTTCATCTCCCTCCCTCATTCTTGGGGACTTTAACATTCATGCTAATGATCCCACTGACTCCTATGCTTCTCAGTTTCTCGCCTTAACATCCTCCTTCAATCTTCAACTGTGCTCCACTGCCCCTACTCACCAGAATGGCCATTGTCTTGATCTTATCCTCCTCTCAAACTGTTCACTCTCCAGTTTCTATGCCTCAACTCTTCCCCTCTCTGACCGTCACCTGATAACCTTCACACTTAAACACCCTCCTCCCCAGCCCCGCCCAATCCTAACCAACACATTCAGGAATCTTCAGGCCATTGACCCTTCTGCTCTGTACTCCAGTGTCTCAAATCTCTTCTGTACCGCTATATCATCCAAGTCCGTCAATGAGGCTGTCTCTTCCTATAATACTATTCTCTCATCTGCTCTGGATACTCTTGCTCCTCCCATTCCCCGTTCTGTAAAACGTACCAAACCCCAGCTCTGGCTGACCTCTACAATCTGCTACCTACGCTTCTGTTCTCGCTCTGCTGAACGCCCCTGACTAAAATCTCGTGCCCATGCTGACTTCATACATTTAAAATTCTTGCTGACCTCCTTCCAGTCTGCTCTTCTACTTGCCAAACAGGACTATTACATCCAGTTGACAAATTCTCTTGGCTCAAACCCTCGACGTCTCTCTGCCACACTGAACTCTCTCCTCAAAGTGCCTTCTCCTTCAACTCCCCCTTCACTTTCTCCCCAGACTCTGGCTGAGTACTTTCATGACAAAGTTCATAAGATTAAACTTGAAATCGCATCCAGATCACCTCCACCCCTCCTTCCCCCAGACCACTCTCTCAATCCTTCAACCCCTGCCTCCTTTTCTTCCTTTTCTGAAATCACTGAAGAGGAAACTACACAGCTTCTTTCCTCCTCAAAACTAACTACCTGCTCCACTGACCCTATTCCCACTCATCTGCTCAACACTATCTCTCCCACTGTCCTCCCGTTCATCTGTCATATCCTCAATCTTTCACTCTCCACTGCGACTGTTCCTGATGCCTTCAAACATGCCATAGTCACACCACTCCTAAAAAAAACCTTCATTGGACCCTACCTGTCCCTTCACCTATCACCCCATCTCCCTCCTCCCTTTCCTATCCAAGTTACTTGAATGTGCTGTTCACCGTTGTTGCCTCGACTTTATTTCATCTCAAGCTATTCTTGATCCACTTCAGTCTGGCTTCCGCCCCCTTCATTCAACTGAAACCGCTTACTAAAGTCTCTAATGGACCTGTTCATGGCCAAATCCAAAGTGCTCTACTCTATCCTCATCCTTGTCGATCTATCTGCTGTTTTTGACACTGTCGATCATAACCTACTCCTTGGCACGTTGTCCTCACTTGGATTTCAGGGCTCTGCTCATTCCTGGTTTTCTTCTTATCTCTCACAGCGTACTTTTAGTGTATACTCTGGTGGATCCTCCTCTTCTTCTATCCCACTGTCAGTGGGTATACCTCGGCGATCCGTCCTGAGACCTCTTCTTTTCTCCATCTATACTTCCTCCCTTGGTGCTCTGATCTCATCCCATGTTTTTTAGTATCATCTTTATGCTGACAACTCCCAGCTCTACCTCTCCGCACCAGAAATCTCGGCAGGAATCCAGGCCTGTCTGACATTCCTACCTGGATGTCTCACCGCCACCTGAAACTAAACATGACCAAGACTGAGCTTCTTATCTTTCCACCTAAACCAACCTCTCCCCTTCCCCTATTCTCTATTTCTGTGGATAGCACGCTTATCCTTCCTGTCTCATCTGCTCGTAACCTTGGGGTCATCTTCGACTCCTCTCTCTCCTTCTCTGCTCATATTCAGCAGACTGCTAAAACCTGTTGTTTCTTTCTCTATAATATCACCAAAATTCGCCCCTTCCTTTCTGAACACGCTACCAGAACCCTCATCCACACTCTTATCACCTCTCGCCTGGACTACTGCAACTTGCTTCTCACAGGCCTCCCACTTAGCCATCTCTCTCCTCTTCAATCAGTTCAAAACTCTGCTGCAAGACTAATATTCCGCCAAACCCGCTATGCTCATATTAGCCCTCTCCTCAAATCGCTTCAATGGCTCCCTATCCGTTTCTGCATACAGTTCAAACTCCTCCTATTCACTTATAAATGCATTCACTCTACAGCCCCTCAGTACCTCTCCACTCTCATCTCTCCCTACAGTCCTCCCCGGGAACTGGTAAATCTCTCTTAACTGCTTAACTCCTCCACCGCTAACTCCAGACTCCGTTCCTTTTATCTTGCTGCACCATATGCCTGGAATAGACTTCTTGAGCCGGTGCGTCATGCTCCATCTCTGGCCGCCTTCAAATCCAAGCTAAAAGCCCACCTTTTTGATGCTGCTTTTAACTCCTACCCTTTTCACCTGTCCAAAACCCTTATCTTCTCTTCCCCTCTTTAATAGTCCATTATCCCTTATTTGTCCCGTCTGTCTGTCTGTCCTAATTAGATTGTAATTAGTCCAGGCGTATCATTTTCTGGGCATACCTAGAGTACCTTTTTTGATACAGCACTTGACTGACTCACTGTGAGGTAATCACTGCACAGCAGGAGGCGGGTTGGGCTCTGAATAGGGAGACACACAGACCAGGATCATTTCGGCTGTAGCATTCCATATGCTGGACCTGAACCAAAATACTGCTAAGTGATTTCTGATTATTTTATTCTAATTTCTCAACTTTTTTTGGTTATAGGTTTAGCTACCTGATATTCTCTTTAATTTAATGCTTATTGCTTAATTAATTTGTCCTGTGAATCTGTATTGTGTTGATTTCTCTGTCTTCTAACCCTGCCCCCCTCCCAAAAAGACAAAAATAAAAATAATACCCTCTTTCCTTTCCTGCCTAGCTCTGATAGAGGATAGGCTTTTCTAACTGCTTCTGGTCCTGTAGCATTCTAACTTTGTGAAAAGGTTCTTCCAGTCAGTCCTAGGCAAAGCTGCAAACTTAGTCTCCCAGCTGGTTATAAATTTGCATTTTACATTGATGAAACTGCTATAATTATTGGGAATATTTAGATTTATTTACTAAAGGAAAGTTATATTCTAGTGGAATTTGAAAGTTAAATCAACTGAAAATTATTTGATCAGACTGTATCATTTTTTGGGCATACCTAGAGAACTTTTTTTGATACAGCACTTGGCTGACTCACTGGGAATTATCGTGGCAAACGAATCTCATTGAATTCTTTGACTGGGTGACGGGAGAATTGAATCATGGACGTGCTATAGATGTAATCTACTTAGATTTCAGCAAAGATTTTGACACGGTTCCCCACAGGAGGCTCTTGAATAAACTTGACAGGCTGAAGATAGGACCCGACGTGGTGAACTGAATTAGGAATTGGTTGACGGACAGACGCCAGAGGGTGGTGGTCAATGGAATTCACTCGGATGAGGGAAAGGTGAGTAGTAGAGTGGCTCAGGGATCAGTGCTGGGGCCGATTCTGTTCAATATATTTGTGAGTGACATTGCCGAAGGGTTAGAAGGTAAAGTTTGCCTTTTTGCGGATGATATTAAGATTTGTAACAGAGTGGACACCCATGAGGGAGTGGAAAACATGAAAAAGGATCTGCAGAAGCTAGAAGAATGGTCTAAGGTTTGGCAATTAAAATTCAATGTGAAGAAATGCAAAGTAATGCACTTAAGGAGTAGAAATCCACGGGAGACGTATGTGTTAGGTGGTGAGAGTCTGATATGTACAGACGGGGAGAGGGATCTTGGGGTGATAGTATCTGAGGATCTGAAGGCGATGAAACAGTGTGACAAGGCGGTGGCCGTAGCCAGAAGGTTGCTAGGCTGTATAGAGAAAGGTTTGACCAGCAGAAGAAAGGAGGTGTTGATGCCCCTGTATAAATCGTTGGCGAGGCCCCACCTGGAGTATTGTGTTCAGTTTTGGAGGCTGTATCTTGCTAAGGATGTAAAAAGAATTGAAGCGGTGCAAAGAAAAGCTACAAAAATGGTATGGGGTTTGCGTTACAAGACGTATGAGGAGAGACTTGCTGACCTGAACATGTATACCCTGGAGGAAAGGAGAAACAGGGGTGATATTTATTTATTTAGTGCATTTTTACTCCACCTTTTCCCACAGGATGCGGACTCAAAGTGGCTTACATTAGACTGGAAAGGCGAGTGCCAGACCAGCGGAATACAAATACAATATGTAAACAAATAAGTAAACAAAGTAGGCAGAGAGAAGAAAGCAAAAAGAATAGAAATTAAGGAGTCCAAAATTAGGTCTTGACTCGCTGAGACACATGAAGGTAGATAATCAGATCTCTTCATCTGGCCACACACGTTTAAAACAGCTGATGTAATATAGACGTTCAAATATTTGAAAGGTATTAATCCGCAAACGAACCTTTTCCAGAGATGGGAAGGTGGTAGAACTAGAGGACATGAATTGAGATCGAAGGGGGGCAGACTCAAGAAAAATGTCAGGACGTATTTTTTCACGGAGAGAGTGGTGGATACTTGGAATGCCCTCCCGCGGTAGGTGGTGGAGATGAAAACGGTAACGGAATTCAAAAATGCGTGGGATAAACATAAAGGAATCCTGTTCAGAAGGAATGGATCCTCAGAAGCTTAGAGGAGATTGGGTGGCAGAGCCGGTGGTGGGGGCGGGGCTAGTGCTGGGCAGACTTCTACAGTCTGTGCCCTGAAAATGGCAGATACAAATCAAGGTCAGGTATACACATAAAGTAGCACATATGAGTTTATCTTGTTGGGCAGACTGGATGGACCATACAGGTCTTTCTCTGTCATCATCTACTGTGTTACTATGTAAGCTCTCTTGAGCAGGGACTGTCTCTTCATGTTCAACTGTAAAGTGCTGCGTATGTTTGGTGGCGCTATAGAAATGATAAGTAGTAGTAGGGACAAATGAAAGTTCTTTTTGTAAAAGATGTGTCTGTCTGCCAGTCAAAGCAATTGAGGATAAATGTATAACTCCCTCATCTAAAGAAATTAGTTTTCTGTAATTGCCTCTCCCCTGCCCTCTCCCTCACCCTCTTCCTCTTATTTGAAAGGTGGCGCTCTCTCTTTCACTTTGCTGCCCCCCTTTCAAAAGGTCTTCCATTAAAAAACTTTTGTTTCTCTCTTGAGGCGTAACAAAATCCAAAAGGGGATCAAAAACTTCTTCTGAGTTACTCCTGGCTCTTTTTGTAGTATGATTGATGTTTTCATGATGATGTGACCAAATGACATCTAAATTGTCTATTAGATTTAAATGATACTTAGGGGGTCTTTTACTAAAACTTAGCTCGAGTTATCTGCAGCAGGGCCCATTTTATTCCTATGAGCCTGCCTCATCTCTTTTGACCTTGTATTTGACTGTTTTTAATTCTTTTTAAAACGCTCCAAATTGTTGTCATAATCATTTAAAAGAATGTCAAAACAAAAATCACACCTGTTCAATTCATTTAGTTGGTGGTCTAAGTCTTATCTTGTCTGTTCCACTTTAGTCTTAGATTTATTTATCAATAAAATCATTGAATCAAGAGCACATTGTTTAATATAGCATTTCATTTAACCCTGTTGTATTTCAACAGGGTCTTATAGTGCATTTAGGGGTCCTTTTACTAAGCAGCGGGAAAAAGGACCCTGCTGTAGTGGCAGGGGCCGTTTTTCCCACATGCCAGGACCCTTTTTACCACAACGGGTAAAAAGCCCCTAAATAAAATAGCCATGCAGTAAGATAACTCTTACCATGTGGCCATGCGGTGGGGAGCACATACTGCCACCCATTGAGGTGTTGATAAGAGCTTCCACGGTAACCGGGTGCGATGCGGTGATGCCTGATTACTGCCGGGTTAGCGCTGCACTATAAAAAATATTTTTTCCAGAGCACCAGAAATGATGTGCGCTCGAGCGGGAACTACCGCTGGTGGACGCTTTGGGCGACCGGAGTTCCAGGATAGCATGCAGTAAGCCTGCATTGGGCTTACTGACGCTTTGTAAAAGAGCCCCTATGTTTTTAAATGTACATTGGAATGTATTTATCACCTGTATTACAAAGCTCATGTAAAAGGCATGTTTTATATGTGATTCACATTTTTCATTTTTGCTCACCAATATGGCTTTTTATCCTTGAGTTATTAAGTAATTGTTATGTATGTAATAAGTTTGTTTATTTCATTGTATTTTATTTTTAGAAATTATACCCCTGATGAAAGGCATCTGCCAAAATGTGGCCATGTTGGGTGTGTGAGTTTATGCTTATGGAAGATCTGGAGCCTTTCTGGCTTACAGCTCACCCCTTGAAAGGTACTGGCTAACATGCAAGGGTTACACAATAGTGGTGGTGTTCGCACTCTTGAAGGCATCCAGAGCTCCACTTCCATTTAAAATGTGAGGATTTGGAGAGCTTTTGAGGCTTGGTTTAGTTTGGAGGCTGTGGTCTTGCCAATGAGGACATTTCCTTTACTCCTTTATATTGTTTTGCTTTTTCTGCTAATGAGGACATTTCTGCCTGGTGCATTTCTGCAGGAGGGATTTGCGCATAGTCTGTTGCTCAATTCCTTGAAAATACAGCAGTCCTTCAAGCCCATTCCTGGTTGTGATTGTTCAGTTGCATGTTATTTAATATTCTCAAATATTTGTTTATGGTTTTCCATATCTAATTTGGAGAGGTTATCTGCTGCTTTGGCATTAGCATGTTGGAGTTTTCAGATCTACACCAATCCTTATAGGGTGGCTATAATGTCACTGAAAGTCAATGTTCTCTGCCTCCATCTGCTGGTTAGGAAGCATAACACACTGGTCTGGACTGGTCTAGCAGAATTCAGGGAAAGGAAATTAGCAGGTAAGACCAAATTTCACCTTGCAACCAAAAATCCTAGGCTCAGCACTCAGCTTTGGCTGAAAATTGGCCTGTTTATTTTATACATCAAAATTGTTTTATTAATTGTCTGTGTTATAAGCATTTAACTTTTGTTTTCCTTTTTTCCCCCAGGCCCTTAATCCCTTTTGTACAACAGATTCCACCATATGTTCTTCTTGATATATCCAGGTAAGTAGCAGTTAAGTGCAGGATTTTTTTTTAAATAAATCTTTTTAGTTGGTGCATAAGAGAGGACAAATATAAGTAAGACAAAGGAGCAAATGTTCTTTGTTGAAATTCAAAATATTTTCTTTGTAAGCTCTCTTTACTTCAGTCTGGCATGTGACCCAGGCTACAGAGGTACAAAAAACAGAAGAAACCAGTCTTCGCAAAAAAACACCAAAAAAGCAAAACAGCGAAGATGACTAACAAAAACAAAGATAATCCAGAATTTAAAAAAAGATCAAATTTGTATTTAAAAATACAAATACATAAAAGAATTAAAAAATGAAAAAGACGACACTTGTTTATAAAAAAATTAACACGCTTTATTAATTAAAGGATAGCAGGGAGAAAGGGACTCGACACAGCTGTGTTTCGGCCGTGCAGGCCTGCGTCAGGAGTCTTCTCACCATGTGTTGATTTTTAATTCTATCCAATTATAAAGAAAATATGTGTGTCTCTTTTTAAAGCTGTAGCATTAAATGATCCTTGTAACAAAGTGAGGCAAAGCTTGCAGAAATTTATGGCATAACTTGCCATAAATTTCTGTCTTGGTCCCCATTATACCTATTACTGGCCTTCCTTTATTTAGATATTATCATTGCAAAATAAAAATTACGGAACTGATTCATAAAGAGGTCAATATACAAAAAGCCACTGAGTGGAAACATATAGCAGGCAGCTCTATAACTGGACATTTGATAGGAGCCTGTTCTGTAAAGGAACTAGTGCCTACTTTTCTTTCTCTGAGGACAAGCAGGCTCCATATTCTTAAGTGTGGGTCATCGTCCGCGACGGCCCAGGAGACCGGAAATCCAAAAATTGAAAGAATCCTCTAGAACGCGGTGTCGTGCGGCTCAATCGCACCGCGTATGCGCAAACTGCTTCCTGCCCAAGTCAGTTTTTTTCTTGTCCACACCTTGGCAGTCACGGATTTTCCTGTATGTCGGTTTTTGGTCCAGGAGACTCACTTTTACGCCATTTTCACGTTTTTTTCCTTCCTTATCCTCTTCGATTAAAAAAAAAAATAACCTTTTTCCCAGTTTATTCTTAGTTTTTCTGTCACCTTTCAAGTTTCCTTTATTTTTGTTGCGGCTGCCTTTAGGCCACTCGGCCGGGTTTTTTCTCCCCTTCTTTTTTATTATTGTGTGCCTTTATTTGGCACCATCGAGCCATTTGATTTAGCCGGTACTCTTTTCCCGCCCATATCATTGAAGACTCCCAGTGGCTTCAAGCCTTGCTCTCGCTGCAACCGGACCATCTCGGGTACCAACCCCCACTAGTCATGTCTTCAGTGCCTTGGGCCCGATCACCTTCCAGCTAACAGTAAATTGTGCAAATTGATAAAGAAGCGGACCCAAGTGGCTCGGGAGGCTCAGCGCAAGAAACCTTTTCCTGATCGGTCTGGTCCTTCGACGTCAGCATCAACTTCGGTACCGAGGTCGCCGGCATCGGCGTTAATGTCGAAGCAGCGACACCGAGAATCCAGGTAATGGCTGCCCACGGACTGCACTGAGCTTGGAGTAGTGAGGCATCGAGTGGGTCTCCACCTATCTCGAGGCCTACTATGCAGGCCCCCTGGGACCGACCTGCGTCAGACCCAACCTGCGTCAGACCAAGCCCCGAGGAGACGTGTGGATTCCACGTCCTCTTCAGTACCGAGGAGTCTCGATGATGGGTGTCAGGCGAAGGCCAAGAAGCACCGTCATCAATCTCCTTCCATGCACGGTACCGGGAGCTCCGGGGAGCCAAGGGAGTCGGCACCCAAGAAGCATCGGCGCCGGGAGGACCGCTCACCCTCCATACAAGAGGTACTGACGCGGTGGTCATCTGGCAGCCTGGCACCGACTCCTGCATCGGCTCCACCGCCTTTTCCGACGGAAGCTCTTGACGAGCGCATCAGAGGCCTTCTCCCAGGACTCCTGGAAGACTTGCTTCGCCATTCTGCATCGGCATCGGGGGTGTTTGCGCCTTCTGTACTGACTGTGGAGGCAGCATCTGGGCCATCACCTACGAGGAGCTCCCTATCCAAGCGGTACCAGCGTCGGCTGCTACCCGGGTCGATTCACCCTCGACGTTGGTGGAGGAAGCTTCGCCGGAGTCAAGGCACGGGTCGACGTCGAGGCAGGCTCAGGTTCGGGCTGCTCTTAAAGAGCTTCTGTCCGATACCGAAGATGAGCACTCGTGGGAAGAGGAGGAAGACCCCAGGTACTTTTCGGAGGAAGAGTCTTGTGGGCTTCCCTCTGATCCTACTCCACCGATTGAGGCAAGGCTGTCTCCACTGTCTTTCCTTCTCATCCTTTGTGCGGGAAATGTCTAAGGACATTCCATTTCCTATGGAGGTTGTGGATGAGCCCAGGGCTGAGATGCTCGAGGTCCTGGATTATCCTTCTCCACCTGCTGAGGTTGCAATGTGTCCCCTGCATAACACACTCAAGGAAGTGCTTATGCGGAATTGGTCTTGCCCTCTATCTAATCCAGTGCTCCCCAAGAAGTCCGAGTCCCAGTACAGAGTCCATGGAGAGCCTATAATGGTGAAGGCCCAACTTCCTCACGTTTCCATGGTGGTGGACTCTGCTCTCAGAAGAGCCAAGAGTACTAAAGACTATGCCTCAGCGCCCCAAGGCAGAGAGTCTAGGACCTTGGATTCGTTTGGATGGTGTAGGTATCAGGCCGCTATGCTCGCCGCCAAAATCCAAACTTACCAGCTCTACATGAGCATTCACTTGCGGAACTCGGTGAGGCAACTGTCCAGTTTAGATGAAGCACTTGCTGAACCTTTTCACCAGGTGGTCAGGCAGCAGAAGGCGTGTCACAAATTCCTGGACAGGGGGTCTTACGACACTTTTGATGTAGCATCCAGAGTAGCTGCCCAAGGTATAGTGATGCACAGACTCTCATGGCTGCGTGTCTCTGACCTGGATCAGAAGACCCAGCAGCGAATGGCAGATGTTCCTTGCCGGGGGGATAATCTCTTTGGAGATAAAGTAGAAGACATGGTCGATACGATCAAAAATCATCATGATGCCATGGATTCTCTCTCCCGCCGGGCGTCTTCTGCTACCGCCTCCTCTACCAGGAGGTTTTTTGGAGGGAGGAGGAGTGCTCCCTATTCCTACAATAGGCATAGGTACACTCCTGCCTCTCGACAGCCTGTTCAGGCTCGCTCCCAGCATGGTTGCTCTCGTCAGCAACGTGCGTCTAAGGCCCCTCCAGCTCCCCAGCGAAAGCAAAGGACAGGCTTTTGACTGGCTCCAGAGCAGCATAGCCGCAGTAAAGGTGTCCGTGCCGGACGAGTTGCCTGTCGGGGGGAGTTGATATTTTTTCACCAAAGGTGGCCTCTTATAACCTCCGACAGGTGGGTTCTTCAAATTGTCCGGCTAGGATTCACACTCAATCTGGAATCCAAGCCTCCAAATTGCCCACTGGGAGCTCAGTCCTTCAGCTCCCAGCACAAGCAGGTACTTGCAGAAGAACTCTCCACTCTTCTAAAGGCCAGTGCGGTCGAACCCGTGCCACCAGGGGAAGAAGGGCTGGGATTCTATTCCAGGTACTTCCTTGTGCAAAAGAAAACAGGGGGGATGTGTCCTATCCTAGACCTAAGGGCCCTGAACAAATTCCTAGTCCGAGAAAAGTTCAGGATGGTTTCCCTGGGCACCCTTCTTCCCATGATTCAGGAAAATGATTGGCTATGCTCTCTGGACTTAAAGGACGCCTATACACACATCCCGATACTTCCAGCTCACAGGAAGTATCTTTGATTCCGCCTGGGAACACAGCACTTTCAGTATTGTGTACTGCCCTTTGACTGCTGGAGCTAATAGGGTTTGTAATCAATTATCCCAAGTCCCACCTTGTCCCGGTTCAGAAGTTGGAATTCATTGGAGCTCTGTTGGACACAAGGATGTCTCGAGCTTATCTCCCCCAGGCAAGGGCAGACAATCTTTTGGCCCTAGTGTCCTCAGCTCGAGCGTCTCAACAGATATCAGCCAGACACATGTTGAGACTCTTAGGGCACATGGCCTCCACGGTTCATGTGATTCCAGTGGCATGCCTACATATGAGATCAGCTCAATGGACCCTAGCTTCTCAGTGGTGCCAAGCCACAGGGGATCTAGAGGATGTAATCCATCTGTCCACCAATGTTTGCAGTTCCCTTCAGTGGTGGACCATTCGCTCCAATTTGACCCTGGGATGTCCGTTTCAAATTCCTCAGCCACAAAAAGTGCTGATGACGGATGCATCCCTCCTGGGGTGGGGAGCTCATGTAGATGGGCTTCACACTCAAGGACCTTGGTCCTCCCAGGAAAAACTTCTCCAGATCAACTTCCTGGAATTACGAGCGATCTGGAACGCTCTAAAGGCTTTCAGGGATCAGTTGTCCAATCAAATTGTTTTAATTCAGAAAGACAAATCAGGTTGCAATGTACTACACCAACGAGCAGGGGGGCACCGGATCTCGCACTCTGTGTCAGGAAGCTGTCAGAATGTGGCTTTGGGCTCACCACCACGGCATGTTTCTCCAAGCCACATACCTGGCAGGCGTAAACAACAGTCTGGCCAACAGGTTGAGCAGGATTATGCAACCTCACGAGCGGTCCCTGAACATGGACGTTGTCCGCAAGATCTTCCGAGCGTGGGGCACCCCCTCGGTGGATCTTTTTGGCACTCAAACCAATCACAAGGTCCCTCAGTTCTGTTCCAGACTTTGGACCCATGACAGACTAGCGTCAGATGCTTTTCTCCTCCATTGGGGGACAGGCCTTCTGTTTGCGTATCCTCCCATACCTCTAGTAGGGAAGACTTTGCTAAAACTCAAGCAAGACCGCGGAACCATGATTCTGATTGCATCCTTTTGGCCCCGTCAGATCTGGTTCCCTCTTCTTCTGGAGTTATCCTCCAAAGAACCGTGGAGATTGGAGTGTTTTCCGACTCTCATCACTCAGAGCGAAGGGGCGCTTCTGCATCCCAACCTCCGGTCTCTGGCTCTCACAGCCTGGATGTTGAGAGCTTTGAAGTAGCCTCTTTGGGTCTCTCGGAGGGTGTCTACCGAGTTTTGCTTGCTTCCAGGAAAGATTCCACAAAAATGTGTTATTCTTTTAAATGGAGGAGGTTTGCCGTCTGGTGTGACAGCAAGGACCTAGATCATAAGTACATAAGTACATAAGTAGTGCCATACTGGGAAAGACCAAAGGTCCATCTAGCCCAGCATCCTGTCACCGACAGTGGCCAATCCAGGTCAAGGGCACCTGGCACGCTCCCCAAACGTAAAAACATTCCAGACAAGTTATACCTAAAAATGAGGAATTTTTCCAGTCCATTTAATAGCGGTCTATGGACTTGTCCTTTAGGAATCTATCTAACCCCTTTTTAAACTCCGTCAAGCTAACCGCCCGTACCACGTTCTCCGGCAATGAATTCCAGAGTCTAATTACACGTTGGGTGAAGAAAAATTTTCTCCGATTCGTTTTAAATTTACCACACTGTAGCTTCAACTCATGCCCTCTAGTCCTAGTATTTTTGGATAGCGTGAACAGTCGCTTCACATCCACCCGATCCATTCCACTCATTATTTTATACACTTCTATCATATCTCCCCTCAGCCGTCTCTTCTCCAAGCTGAAAAGCCCTAGCCTTCTCAGCCTCTCTTCATAGGAAAGTTGTCCCATCCCCACTATCATTTTCGTCGCCCTTCGCTGTACCTTTTCCAATTCTACTATATCTTTTTTGAGATACGGAGACCAGTACTGAACACAATACTCCAGGTGCGGTCGCACCATGGAGCGATACAACGGCATTATAACATCCGCACACCTGGACTCCATACCCTTCCTAATAACACCCAACATTCTATTCGCTTTCCTAGCCGCAGCAGCACACTGAGCAGAAGGTTTCAGCGTATCATCGACGACGACACCCAGATCCCTTTCTTGATCCGTAACTCCTAACGCGGAACCTTGCAAGACGTAGCTATAATTCGGGTTCCTCTTACCCACATGCATCACTTTGCACTTGTCAACATTGAACTTCATCTGCCACTTGCACGCCCATTCTCCCAGTCTCGCAAGGTCCTCCTGTAATCGTTCACATTCCTCCTTTTTCTTGACCTACACGGACCCTGCTTGAATACCTTCTACACTTATCAGAGTCTGGTCTCAAGACCAACTCTGTAAGGGCTCACCTTAGTGCAATCAGTGCTTATCATCAACGTGTAGAGGGCCAACCTATCTCTGGACAGCCTTTAGTAGTTCGCTTTATGAGAGGTTTGCTTTTGTCAAAGCCCCCAGTCAAACCTCATCCAGTGTCATGGGATCTGAACGTTGTTCTCATCCAGCTGATGAAAGCTCCTTTTGAGCCACTGAATTCCTGCCATCTGAAGTACTTGACCTGGAAGGTCATTTTCTTTGTGGCTGTTACTTCAGTTTGTAGAGTCAGTGAGCTCCAAGCCCTAGTGGTCCATGCTCCTTATATCAAATTTCATCACAATAGAGTAGTCCTCCGCACTCACTCTAGGTTTCTGCCTAAGGTGGTATTAGAGTTTCATCTGAACCAGTCAATTGTCCTGCCAACATTTTTTCCCTGTCCACAAACCTGCTCTGGTGAGGACAAGTTGCACACCTTGGACTGCAAGAGAGCATTGGCCTTTTACGTGGAGCGGACAAAGCCCTATAGACAGTCCGCCCAGTTGTTTGTTTCTATCGATCCGAACAGGAGGGGAGTCGCCATCGTAAAACGCACAATCTCTAACCGGCTAGCAAATTACATATCCTTCACTTATGCCCAAGCTCGGCTGACTCTGGAGTGCCATGTCACGGCTCATAATGTCAGAGCCATGGCTGCGTCAGTGGCTCATTTGAAGTCAGCTTCTATTGAAGAGATTTGCAAGGCTGCAACGTGGTCATCAGTCCACACATTCACATCTCACTACTGCCTTCAGCAGGATACCTGACGCAACAGTCGGTTTGGGCAGTCGGTGTTGCAGAATCTGTTTGGGGTTTAGAATCCAACTCCACCCTCCTAGGCCCATTTCTTTTTTGTTCCAGGCTGCACTCTCACGTAGTTCATTTTGGTTTCAGGTCAATTTAGGTTATGTCCTTGCCGTTGCAACGCCCAATTGACCATTGTTCATTGTTTTGAGTGAGCCTGGGGGCTAGGGATACCCCACACGTAAGAATATGGAGCCTGCTTGTCCTCGGAGAAGATGGAAGATGCATACCTGTAGCAGGTATTCTCCGAGTACAGCAGGCTCAATATTCTTACAACCCTCCCTCCTCCCCGTTGGAGTTGTTACAGTTCTTACTTTGCTTTTACTCAACTGACTTGGGCACGCTCGCGTCGTGGGTGGGAAGAGGTTCGCGCATGCGCGGTGCGATTGGGCTGCGCGACGCCACGTTCTAGAGGATTCTTTCAATTTTTGGATTTCCGGTCTCCTGGGCCATCGCGGACGCTGACCCAAACGTAAGAATATTGAGCCTGCTGTACTCGGAGAATACCTGCTATAGGCATGTATCTTCATTTTATAGAATACTAGCATAACTGCTTAAATATGCATTTAAAAGTTAGAAGTGATCACTTATGCCAGCCAGAGAGATAGTGTAAGTCTTAATGATTAAATGCCACAGATTCTATAAGATAATGCATGTGTGAGTCCTGTCCAAGCTGCTCCCATGTGTACACCCCCCACACCCTGCAAGTATGTGCTATGAAAAGTGTGAAATTTTAAGGTCATGGATTTTATATATTGGCTTTCTGTGCTACAATCAAAGTGGTTTACATATATTATATTTAAGTATTTTCTCTGTCCCTAGTGGGCTCACAATCTATTTTTTTGTACCTGGGGCAATGGAGGGTTAAGTGACTTGCCCAGAGTCACAAGGAGTTTCAGTGGGAATCAAGCCCAGTTCTCTAGGTTCTCAGCCCACTGCACTAACCATTAGGCTACTCCTCCACTGGCAGTTACATGCATATTTGCACACACGCGCACACACACACCCATGCACGCCATTATTCTAAATATTTATGTGTATAATTGTCATGTAAATGTTAGTTCTTATGTTATAAAATTTACTCTAAATCGACAATTTTATCCGGTTAACTTTCCCTGGATATTTAGCCTGTATTCATGTGAACTGAATTTTCCATATAAAGATGACTGAATAAAGTTGTAAAGGTAACCTCAGGACAGCCATTTATCCACTCTGCCATCTGGCTAACTTGTTCAGTTAACACTTAATGTTGATTCTTAGCAGACAAAGTGAAACTGTATTGAAGAATGTCCCTAGCACCACCTCTTTTTATCCAGATACATTTTGTGTATGTTACAACTAGTCCATATTATGCCAGTCATCAGAG
Organism: Microcaecilia unicolor; assembly: GCF_901765095.1. Lineage (NCBI taxonomy): Eukaryota > Metazoa > Chordata > Amphibia > Gymnophiona > Siphonopidae > Microcaecilia > Microcaecilia unicolor. Next base: position 253,670,993 of record NC_044035.1, on the reverse strand, counting down.
GGAAATTTCAATCATGAATATCTGTTTGACTGACTCCCAATGTTAACGGTAGAAATGTTTTTAATGTTGACCTCTGAGACTTTCCTCCTACTCTGTGTCTGTGGGAAAGAGTTTGAGGAATTAGGCCTTAGACATCTGTTTGGCAATGCAAAGTGACTAGTGAAAAAAATTCACATCTGGAGCCTACATTGTTGTAATAACAACACAGAGCTTAGTTTCCAATACTTTTTATTCTTTCACTCTTTTTTTTTTTTTTTATTCCCACTCTCAGTCCTGCAACCTATCGCATCTATAGTCATGCAGCCTTGCTTATTGCCAGTGCCACGGTGCCAGTTCAGTGCATTGAATTTAACTCTCACCATCTCATTTCTCACAACATTGTGGGGTTAATATTTAAAAGTATTTATCAAGATAACAGCACCTGCTGTCTGGATAAGTGTTACTGACTAGGGTATTCAGAAACTGTATCTGGATAGTGCCTCTAAATATCCTTACAGAAAGCCTCTGCTATTATTTGGATAGTGCCAGGTTGTAGCAGTGATGGCACTCAATATTAGAACTTATCCATATAGTGCCAATATTTAGTCTACTAAATCCAGAAAATTTAGGACAGATAGAAGACTGTCCTAAGTTATCTGGATAGCTGAGTGACTATTTCCACTATCCAGATAAGTTTTGATATTGACTGCCTTTGCTGCTACAGCTAACGATTAAGAAAATAAAATGCTGACTGCAATGACTGAATGGGACCCATGTGAATTCACTCTCAGCTTATATTCCAACTAGTAAACTTTCAACTGTTTAAGCAACAGCTTCATATTGCTGTAGTCCAGCATTTCATTCACCACACGATTGTGCATAGTTCAGCTGAGCTGGCTCAACTATTGGAGACCAGATACAGCTGGACCAATGAAACCTCAAGTGTGCCCAGGCTGTCAACCATGTGTTGACATAGCTATTTGTGCCATACTTTTCATATAGGCTTGAAAAGTGCAATCATACTTGTTTGGCAAGCAAATTGGTCCTTGCTTGCCAGAACAGGACTTGCAAGTTACCAGAAGGACATGATAATTATCAAAACATCCACAAGCAAACCTTTGTAAACACTGATAGGAGTGCAAATGAGGTGGGGATAGTTGATGGTTAGAGAGATACTATCATAGCACGAGTGATAGTCTTGGCTACCTTTTAAAATTCAAGTAGGGAATAAGGAGAAGGGAAACGCACATCCACAGTAAACTTGGACTATTTTGTGATTGGGCTGTGATAGTGTTTACAAGTATATTACAAAATTTGACATATTGACCATGAGGAATTCAGTGTTTGTATCTTGCCTATATATACAGTTTAATTTAGGAGATTCATGAGTATTGCTGTAACTTTATTAGTTACCTTCTTCCTACACCAAAAAGAGGAATTCATTTAAGTTAAGCGTGATAGGTTAATCATGGAGACAGCAATTTTCACAATCCCTTTTACTCAGGGCTTTTGTGTAATTTTATAACATCTAGGTTTAAAGAACAACTTGAGCGCTGTTTTATAAAGGCACATAGAGGGGAATAATTGAACGGCACCAGCCAAATACATGGCCGGCGATGTATTTTGGCGGTGCCGCAAACAGCTGGCCAGACCCGTATTTTTGAAAAAGATGGCCGGCCATCTTTTGTTTCGATAATATGGTTCCGGCCAGCCAAACGCCTTGGATTTGGCCGGGGTTTGAGATGGGCGGCTTCGTTTTTTAGCGATAATGGAAAGTTATGTCGGCCATCTCAAACCCTGGCCAAATCCAAGGCATTTTGCCGTGGGAGGAGCCAGCATTTTTAGTGCACTGGCCCCCCTGACATGGCAGGACACCAACCGGGCTCCCTAGGGGTCACTGCGGTGGATTTCAGAAAAGCTCCCACGTGCATAGCTCCCTTACTTTGGGAGCTGAGCTCCCCAACCCCCCCCAAAAACTCACTACCCACAAATGTACTGCACCCACTAAAACTGCTCCAGGGACCTGCATACAGCCTCTAGGACTTATTGCTGCTGTATAACTTTGGCACACCAGTTGACACCTGAAGATTAATCTCTTTGAAAAAGTCCTTTATTTGAATAAGCACGTTTACTCACAGTTAACTGCAGATCAGAGGTTGTGCCCCACTGGCAAAGAGTCCCCTGGTACTAAGATGAGCAGTAGGTCAGAGCTGGCACAATGGTGTACAATGCCCTCTTTCAGCACCATTCAAGGTAAGAACTACGTTCTCTAACGTGGGTAACACAGGAAAGGGAACTAAAACTGGCTTACAAAAATGGCCACTACCGCATGGACTACAACAGGAAACAAAACAGGGCACACTCTGACCCAGTAAGCAGGGGGAAAGCACCAGGGGAGTAGAGCCTACCAACTACCAATACCTACACCCACCACAATGCATTGCTGATGTGACTCTGCAGTGCAAATAACAGAAAAGGTGTCACACTCACCCCAGAGCCACATCACAAGCAGGAAAAGGCTGTCGGAGGACAGAACACATTCTGCTGTCATGGAGGTGGTTACGGCATTTGAGGCTGACATACAGTCTGGAAAAAAAGTGTTTAAAGTGGGGTTTTTTTGGTGGGAGGGGGTTAGTGACCACTGGGGGAGTATGGGGAGGTCTTCTCCGCTTCCTTCCAGTGGTCATGTGGTCAGTTTGGGCACCTTTTTGAGGCTTGGTCATGAAAATAAAAGGACTAAGTAAACCCAGCGAAATACTGCTTAACGCAGTATTTTTTTTCCATTATCGTCGAAAGCCGGCTATCTGGTAGCTACGCCCATACCTGCCCATGTCCCGCCTTCGCTTCGCCGCCGACACGCCCCTTTGAACTTTTGCCAGCGAGGCGACGGGAAAGCGGCGATTCTGTCAAAAAAAGCAGCTTTCGATTATACCGATTTCGCCGCTTTTCCAAGATTGCTGGCCATCTCCCGATTTGTGTTGGGAAATGGCCGGCGATCACTTTCGATTATGAGCTGGATAGGCGTCTATATGTCCTTATAAAATATTAGCGTAAACAGCAGAAATCAAGTCTGTCTTGCAGGCATGGACAGTTGCATCAGCTCTTGAGCTGGTGTAAATGTCTGCACTTCGAATATTCATATATTCGCGTAGATTAGCATATTTTATAATTTATGTGCGTACTTACGAATTGTGCCCAAACTCTGCCCCTGTACACACCTAATGGCAAAGTACATGCTGTCATATCATCTTTCATGCTTTTATGCCATTCTGTATTTTTTCAAATCCACATGGGCTATTCTGTGTGCTCCTCACAAAATAGCAAGTGCGAACATTTTTAGGATTTATTTAACACTTCTTGATTTCCAAAGAGAAACGGCACAGATAGTTTCTCTTTGAAAATTACATGTATATTTATTTCTTTTTATTTGTAGGCCACAGCTATTCAATGCACGCAATGTGGCCTACATACTATTTGAAAATTGCTCTCTAAGGTGCGCTTTTACTAAAGCTTAGCGCGGACTAACAGACATTAACATGTGCTTAGTGCCATGTGGCCCATAGGTATAAAATAGGATGTGCAGCATTTAGCGTGCGCTAATTCTGTTAGCACGTGCTAAGCATTAGTGAAAGGGCCTGTAAATGAGCACAAGGATGTAAGTAATGAACTTGGGTTGAAATATTATAAGTCTACAGCAAAATGTACCTAAGGTACTTGAAAATAAAGACATGTTTTATTTTAGATGCAGTTAAGGGGGAGATTCTGTATATGGCGCCTAAAAAATTGGTGCTGAAATCAGTGCCGACTAAGCGTATTCTATAATCGGTGCCTAGATTTAGGTGCAGTATATAGAATATACTTAGTTGATATCTTAGTGTCTAAATGTGCATGCATCCATTTACACCAACAAAAATGTGGCATAAATCCCGGCACATAGATTTACACACACTGGGCCATATTCTAAATGTATGTAAATTTCAGAATGCCCATGAAACACCCATTTCCCCGCCTATAACCATGCCCCTTTTTGCATGCACAAATTAGAAGTTTGATGCACTTCGTTACAGAATACGCTTAATGAGTTGTGTGCGTAAATTCTAATTAGTGCCAATTAGTGCTCATTATTTCTTGGAAAGTACTGTTATCAGCGCTCAATAGCTTGTTAAGCTTGTTAAGTTATGCGCATTATTATAGGATCAGCTTGGATTTTGGCGCAGATCTTTAGGCATGCTATATAGAATCTAGGGATGAGTGATTTGCATTTTAACTCATGGAGGAGGTTGATAATGTTTAATAACAATATCAACTATTCAAAAACATGTTTTAATGTACCTATATTGGCTTTCCTTTAGGGCAGAGCTAGCAGAGAATATTAAAAAATCAGCTACTTCTCGTGTGCGTTCTTTGGGTATTCAGACAGATTACCGTGATGGTGAGGTTCAAACGGACCCCTATTCTCCCTATTATGTGCTCCTGCCTGAGTCTATCCCTGAGCTACTTACACTTGCCAACCTTACGTGGGGTGAGTACATGAACAAGAAAATGCTCTAATGATAGGAATTGTAACAATTGCAGGATATTCATATTGATAACATTTTTTCCTCACAGACGAGGCCCCATAATAATCTGCAGTGCTCATTGGATGCATCAACTAATCAGATATCTCTGTTATCATTTATTTGAAATCATCTTCTTTTACTTAGGGCATCACACTTAGGGGGTAATTTTATAATGCTTTTTGGAACATGTCGTTTATAAACTTGCTTGACAATGTACTCATGTAAAAAGTATGCACATGGAAAGCATGCATCTGCTTTTATGAAATTTGCATATAGGTGTTCCCTGCAGCACAGTTTAGGTGGAATAGAGATTGTGATGAATACATTTTTTTAAAATACATATGTATTTGCACAAATTTAGACTTTTTTCAAAAAAGTATAATTTGTGCATTGTTATTTGTGCGCAATGGAAGGTTAAGTGACTTGCCCAGAGTCCCAAGGAGCTGCCTGTGCCTGAAGTGGGAATTGAACTCAGTTCCTCAGTTCCCCAGGACCAAAGTCCACCACCCTAACCACTAGGCCACTCCTCCACTCCACTTGACAAGTCACTTCACTGGCTTCCTATCCGTTTCCGCGTACAGTTCAAACTCCTCTTATTGACCTATAAGTGCATTCACTCTGCAGCTCCTCAGTACCTCTCTACTCTCCCTACATTCCACCCTGGGAACTCCGTTCACTGGGTAAATCTCTCTTATCTGCACCCTTCTCCTCCACTGCTAACTCCAGACTCCGTTCTTTTTATCTTGCTGCACCATATTCCTGGAATAGACTTCCTGAGCCGGTACGTCAAGCTCCATCTCTGGCCGTCTTCAAATCTATGCTAAAAGCCCACCGTTCTGATGCTGCTTTTAACTCCTAACCCTTATTCACTTGTTCAGAACCCTTATTTTATCATCCTCACTTTAATATTCCCTTATCTCTTGTCTGTCCTAATTAGATTGTAAGCTCTGTCGAGCAGGGACTGTCTCTTCATGGTCAAGTGTACAGCACTGCATACATCTAGTAGCTTTTTAGAAATGATAAGTAGTAGTAGTTGACTGGGGAGGGTACATGCAGTGAAAATTATGCTCTTGCCCAAGTTATATTTATTCATTGTGTTGCTCATACCTGGCCAAATTTTTCGCCAATTGAAATGGAAACGTTTTTGCATATATATGTGGAACTGTACGCCACCTAGGATGTGGGCAGATGTATTATTTCAGCCTAAATTGAAAGGAGGTATGGGAGTTCCCAACTTCTTGTTATATTTTAAAGCAGCACAACTTCGGGTGCTTGCGGAGTGGATTGCTGGCATCAAAAATCCCCGACTTCAGATTGAGTGACATTAGCTGGGATCCATGCAGTTGGGCTCTGGCTGCCACAACCGAGGCTCCTAGCGTTCCTCAAGGGAACCCCTTTGGCCGTACACTATCTCCTTCAAACTTGGTATGCCATCCGGGGTAAATGTTTTCCCGATGGACATTGTTTATGCCAAATGGTAATCTGCAATGTCCCAGGCTTTCCTTCTGGAGCAGGAGATTCAATATTTAAATTTTGAGAGCAGCAGGGCCTGACCCAGCTGGGACAAATCTGGGAGGAAGGAGAATTAGTATCGTTTGAAGACCTTCAGGAGGATTGTGACCTGCCGCAACACTACCAGTTCCATTATTGGCAGGTACGGGATTATATTTGTCGCAGGGCTAAGGGGAAACTAGCATTAGAGGAAACAGCTTTAGAATGTGCACTTTGGGGGGGGGGGAGTACCAGGGGCTGCGTCTCCCGTTTATATACTGCCTTATCATTTCAGACTCCTATCTTGCGATATACACAGCACTGGGAACAGGACCTAGGGGTCAGCCATGACCTGAATAGTTGGGAGAAGGCCTTTGGCTATTTACTAAAGGTATCTGTTTCTAGTTCCCTGGTGGAAAATGGGTACAAGTTATTATATCGTTGGTACTATACCCTCCACAGGCTGGCAAAGATATATGGTCAGGGTTTGGGCCAGTGTTGGAGGTGCTGCATGGCTGTGGGGGATATGGTGGTCCTGCCCAAAAATTAAGGGCTTCTGGACAGAATTACTTCGCATCCTTTGCTAATTTATGGAGGTGGACTACCCAGTCACAGCGGAATATTGCCTATTACATTTTCAACTGCTGGGGAGTTAAACCAGAGATCCATAGATTGGCTTCCGGAAAAATTGCACTGGTGGCTGCCTGGAAGAATTCTTTCCCGCCTCTGGTGGTGAAGGTTATTCATAAGATGGACTACCTCTACCAGATGTCTAAATTAACAGCCATGCGAACTGATCAGATTCTCTGTTTCCATAAACATTGGGACCATTATACTACTTGGAGACTTCAGTCCAGGGTCAATCTAGATGCTCCATGGTTGATTGTTTCACCGGCCTAATCTTGTACATTGAAGTGAAGGAGTGTTTAGATTCCTAAGGAAGCCATCACATGGTCCTTGTTCTGTTCTGGGGTGGGAAAGAGGATTGGGGAGGGGATAGATGGGGTCTTGTTTGCATTGTTTTGTTTCTCCATGTAGCTGTAAGTGTATCAATCTTTTTGTTCTAATAAAAAATAAAAAGTAAAAGAAAAATTCAAGGTGCTAAGCTATTGGGGAGGGGGTGTGATAAGGCTGAAGTTTTGTCTAGGGTATTGGATACCCTTGGGCTGGCCATGGGTACTTTGCATTTTTGGTTTGCAGGTCAATGCACAGTCTACAGGTAAAAATTACTGCAGCTGTCCCAATAAAGTTTGAAAGTTACCACAATTAGTGCACTTTTATCCATTAAAGAGATGAATAGTTAAGCTTGTGTTTTGGTTAGGATTTGTAAATAACAAATGTACATTACAATTTTGAATGTATGCGTGCTTTCTTTCAACCAAATTTAGTCCACACAGAAAGCAAGTATAAAAGTCCATAGCCAAGGTGTACACGGCAGTAGAGAATGACATGGGGACAAAGTTTGTCTCCGTCCCCATGTGTTCTGTCCCCATCCCCGCCTCGCCTCCGCAGGTTCTGTCTCCATCCTCCTGCCCCTTCCCCACAGGCCCTGTCTCCATGGGCTCTGTCCTCATCTGCAGAAGCCTCAAACAATTATGATTTTATATTTAAATCTTTGTATTAAAGTATAAAAAGGAACAATATGCTGTGCAACTATTGTGTATAAATTACAAATAGAAAACAATAATAACAGCAAGCAACTATAATGAACCTCCTCACCACCACCCTCTACCCTTCCAACCTCAACAGTAGCTGATTTCTACTACCCTAAGGAATCCTAATACAACCCATTCTGTATGCCCTAGAGGAGAGAAATATGCCCTATGAAGCACTGTTATGATTTTTTAATCTGTGGATGAATAAGGTCATCAATAATCTCAGGATTCAGTCTAATTTTCCTGTCTTCCACAGTTCTTCCTGCAATAGAAGATTTCTTCTTAGAAGATATTCTGGTAGCAGGATTTACAGGATTCCCCCATGCAAATTTTGCTAGTTGTGGCCAGCATGTTTGCTTGTATTTCCAAATAATCAAAACATCGTTGTCTGCATCACTCAAACATAAGTAACAGTCCAGTTCATTAATAGGCTTCAAAGTTGAAAATGGCACAGGGACAAAGTTTGTCCCTATCCTCATGAGCTCTGTCGCTGTCCCCGCCCCGTCCATGCAAGCTCTGTCCCTGTCCCCATCCCCGCGGTTACTGCGGGTCCCCATCCCCGTGTCATTCTCTACATGGCAGGTGTTTAAAATTGCTGCTTAAGTCTCCAGTTCTATTGTTTATTTCTCATAATAGAATTGACAGTGAAACTGACAGTTAATGAAATATTTTGACGTGACGATATGTGTAGATTTTCATGGGCATTTCTCAGAGCGGTTTCTCTGAATTCCCTGAAGGTCGGGGTCTCCCTGCAGGAGTGGCTGAGGTGGAGATGATAGAACGTGCCCGGGAGAAACGAATCTGGGAAGCATCTCTTCCACCTCTTCATGATACCTCACAGCATGAGAAAAGGAAAAAGATGATGCGTGACCAAGAGTTGAAGGAGTGGGCCTTCAGAGAACATGAAATAGAAAAGTGAGTATCTATTTTCAAACTGAAAAATAAAAAACAAGGACCTGCATTTGACTGTAAAGCATGAGTTGGAAATGAATCACATGCATTCTGCAGCCAGTAGTAAAAGCGGCAGTAAGTTACTGAAGCAAGACTCAATTATGGTAACATATTCTGTACACAACCATATTGAAGAAGACGAAGATCACATGGAAGATACTCAAAGTTAGAGTTCTTTATTCACAGGATGTGAATAAAGAACTCTTACTTTGAGTATCATCTGTGTGATCTTTGTCTCCTTCGCTGTGGTTGTGTGTTCTTGCTGTTTGCAAGAGATTTCCTCTGTTTTGGTCATACAACATATTTTCTGTACCATCTATGCCAGACCAGTCTAGACAACTGAATTATGTCCTTCGGTAGATGGAGAGAGAGAAAACAAATCTCAAAACTGATGTCACTCCCTTTGTAGAAGTGCAGTTTTCAGCTCTTCATTATTTCCCTGTCTCCAGCAGGTGGTGCAGAAGATATGTGGACTAGTATAGCTGTTTTGATAACAGAACTTCTGAGGTGTAAAGCCTTGAGTCTGTTCTCCCTTAGTAGTACCAGGACTGAATTTCAGGGGCTTCTTTTCTGAAGCAGCAATCAAACTACAGCTGATTTTTCCTATCACCTGCTGGGATCAGCAACCTGGATCTCTGGATTCCCATGCCAGTGATGAGAGCATATCTGGCAAACACTGCTCCCCCTACTGGGTCAGCCTCCAGATTTACAGCCTTAGCCAGATTAAGTTAAAAAAAGATTTCCAGCAACAGCACTCTCAGGGCTAGATGCTCAAAACTTAAGGAGCCAGCAACGTGGGTTTTAAACTGGTTCTAGTCAGTTTAACCTGCAAGTAGTAAACAGGGACGTGCACAAAAGGGCATTGTCCTGTCACGGTAGCAGCTAACGAAAATGGAATACAGATGAGCAAATTAGTATTATAATGTGTATAAATCGTATTGTAATGAGATGCACTACCATTTTCCGATTGCCTAACTGTGGAAAACCTAACGGGAGGTCTGCATGGGATTTATTCGCCTCTAAAGACTTCTATAAATTTAGCAAAAAAAAAAAAATTGGGGAAAAAAATGTCCAAGTGCTCATCAGAGACGTCCTTTATGGACGTCCTTCACTCAAAACAAAAAAAAAAAAGGTCGTACTTCTTAATTTTTACTCTCGCTCTTCTATCAGTTTTAAATCTTCCTTTAAAAACTCGGGATTCAAAAGCTTCGATAGACACGAGTAACCCTAAAGTGGGGATAAACGGCAGTTTGTACTGTGCAGCCGCAAAGCGTACATTTCAAGGTGCATTGGAAAGCAAGCAGCCGGAAACCTTTGCCTAGCCACGTCCAAGTGCTCTTCAGGGCTGTCCTAAAGTGCCTAACATGGACGTCTTTCACTAAAACAAAAAAAAAAAAAGGACGTCACTCGGACATTTTTTCTCCAGATTTTTTTGTGATGGGTGTCCTCAGTGCCTGTAATGACCACCGCCGGAGAGAATTGGGACGTGCGAGGACGTCCAAATCAAAAAAACTATTTGGACCTCTCTTTCAATTGTGCCCCTCCTCCAGGTCTCTCTCAGCCAATCACAGCGTGTTTAGCTGTCACCAGTGTCAGCTAAACACGCTGTGATTGGCTGAGAGACCTGGAGGAGGGGCATAATTGGAAGAGACGTGCAAATAGTCGATAATGGGGGACTGCGCGAGGCAAGGTAATTGTGTGTCGTGGGGATGGAGGAGGGGCTGAGCAAGGTGATTGTGCAACATGGGGGATGAGAGAGCTGGCAGAGAAAGCCATGGGAATGAAGAGCAGCAAGCTGAGAGTGTGCCACTGGTGTGGGGTTGATCAAGTTTGAGGAGGGAAGGAGAAAGAATGAGAGGTGGGAGTGTGTACTTGGGGGAAGTTATAGTGAGAGGAGGGTCTCACAGGGGAGGGGTTTAAAGGCACCAGCAGTTGAGGAGGGGGGGACAGCAGCACCAGCAGCTCCAAGGTGGGTGGGGGTCAGTGGTACCAGCTCTCAGGTGGGTGAGGGGTCAGCGGCACCAACAACTTTAGGGGAGGGGCAGCAGTAGCAACTCTGAAGGAAGATCAGCAGCTCTACCAGGGTCAGTGACAGGAGATGCTCCTTCTAGTATCCTTAAGAGAGTGTCAAGAGTGTGAGGCTGCAGCTTGCGCTCCGGCCCGCGGTTCTGACAAGTGCTCACCAGGGACGTCCTTTTTGGACGTCTTTGGCTTGCGCAGAGCAGCCAGCATAACGCTTGGCTGCTCTGGGCATGCTCAGCTGGCCAACTGGCTTGGAAGGAAATTGCATGCAAACGAGCTAGCAGCGAGCAGCTCATTTGCATGTGATTTCCTTGATGCATGACTGTTTCTTACCGATTCGCTAAGGAATCGGTAAGGGAAGGGCTTTAACGATTTTTTAGTGCATCTACCCCTCAGTCCTTTACCTATGCAGTGTCCAGTCTCCTTGATCCAAGCTATAGTCAGTGCAGCTTTCCTCTCTGCCTTTATAGCAAAGTCACTAGTAGGAACCTTCGGGCAGCTGCTGTGACATCTGGCTGGAGGTTAAAATTGAAAACTACCAACCAAAATTGAATTCAAAACGGCATCCAAAAGGTGGTATTTCTTGTATTTCTTTACAAAAACATTAAAGAGGTTTCTTTAGAAAAATATAGAAAATCTAATCCTCTTCGAATTCACTGAGGGAGATTAAAAGATTCTCCAGTATGAAACAGTCCTCAAAACATTCCAAGCAGGAATAGAGAAAAGAATAAGTTTCACACAAGTTAAAAGTAGAAAACTCCACAATATTTCCATATTTCAAATTGCCATAACAATCCTGTTTCAACCGGTTTCATCATCCACAAGCTTCTTTGTGGAGCATCATACTAAAACATGACAAATATAGGCAACCATCAATCAACCATTCAAAAAATCTCCAACTATTACATATATATTACATATCAGCCTCTATGACAGCTTCAGAGGCTGGTATTAGAGCAGCCTAGTGCTCAATGCAGTGCACTGTGGAGGAGACCCAGGACGGTATTACATCCTCCCAAAATCTACCAAAAACCTACTATACCCATGTATAGGTGACCTTCAGCCATAAGGGCTATTGTAGTGGTGTAGTAGGTTTTTGATGAGTTTTGGAGGACTCCCCAAACAATACAAGGGTGTAATGGTGAACTGTGTGCCTGGGAGCTTTTATGTGAAGTCCACTGCAGTGCCCTCCCTGCTCTGCTGGGTTGTCTATGTTGTCAGTCTACTAAGAATGCTGGTTCTTCCTACATCCCAATGGCTGACTGTAGTGCCAACGGAGCGACCGCCCCCACCGCCTGCGCCTTGGTACGCCACTGCTTTGCACTTGCTCAAATTAAATGTCAGCTGCCATTTGGATGCCCAGTTTTGTAAGGTCCTCTTGTAATTTTTCACAATCCTCTTGCGATTTAACAACTTTGAATAACTTTATGTCGTCAGCAAATTTATTTACCTCACTAGTTACTCCCATCTCTAGATCATTTATAAATATGTTAAAAAGCAACGGTCCCAGCAGAGACCCCTGGAGAACCCCACTATCTACCCTTCTCCATTGACAATACTGACCATTTAACCCTACTCTCTGTTTTCTGTCTCTTAACCAGTTTTTAATCCACAGAAAATTCTTACAGGTTGAACTTTATAACACAGAACCATCATCTGGGGCCTTGATCCTTAGGACCCCAAACTTCATCCAGACCAGATAATCTTAACCCCCTCCCTCTGATCCTATATGTTCAGCTGTCAACCGGTTCAGGACTACAAGCTTTGGGAGATTTCTTCTGCAAATATGCACTCCAAACAGATAGAAATCTCTTTTGTCTCTTAGGAGATATATGAACCCCCCGGAATTCCCATAATATTAACTCATGGAACTTATTCCTACAATACCATATAGATAGAGGATAATTCAACAACCAGTGATTGATAATGCATTTCTTCCCCAATATACATGACTTTCCCCAAAATAATTTTTCACCTATGATCCTCACATCTTTGCTTATAACTGAACTAAAAAGAGCTCCTTCAAGAGCGATCTTGAGGTGGTGACTTATAATAGACTGTAGGTAAGTAAACAGATTTCCCAGAATGCTTTAATTTGCCTGTATTGCCACAAGCCTTGAAGGAATGAATTCTTCTCCAAGGTATACTTCAGACAGCGGGGGGTGTCCGCACATCTCACAAAAAAACGCTTGCTTTTGAGAAAAATAAGCTCTATGAACAGTTTGAAAATGACATTCTTGCAACTCTGCACTGTATACCAGCCTAGGTATCGCATGAAAGGCATTCAGTGCTCAACTTTTATAACCCACCAAAGCACGCCAAGCAAATGGCATGAAAAACACCAGTACGGTCAATGATAATTTAAGCTGGTGTTTTAAATGCATGAGTTATGAATTATAATCATTCACCCTGTGTGATATGGATGTGATCAAATATGATTGAAGATTGACCAGCTATTTTGAATGGACTTACTCATGGTCAGAGTTTTGCTATGTGTACACAAAAGATTTTTGACTTCTACAGTTCTAACAGATGAGTATTTGTGAAATAGACTAATGAGAGGTTTCCAGCTGTCTTATATGATTCATGGATTTATGATCTATCTTATTGGAAGTTTTTTTGCTTAACCTCCAGGCTTCATGCAAGGACATGATTATATTTAGTTTTAATGCAAAATATTTTCAATAAAGTATGTATGTATATGCGAATTATTATGTTGTAATTTTTGACACTTGATCCATATTTATATTAAAAAAAACCTTTTGGGATTGGGTTTATGTATTTATCTCCCTTGGTATTTTTATCTAGTACAAAAGAAACTTGTCATTTAATTTCTGAATTCAACCCCAGGGAGTCAGGGTTTCCCCTGTATAAATTATTTTTTAAAAAAGTTCCCGCTTCAACAAGCATTTAGCCAAGCCCTCTCCTCTTTAAGGTTGTTCCAAAACACAAAATGCTAAATCTTGTACAGTATGACTCTCTTCCTCCCAATGTAAAGTGAGAGGAGCTGACTCCTTGTGACACTGAATTGCTGAACACTGTTCAATGATACAAGCCTTCACTTTTTTCTCAAAGTTTTCCCAATATATAGAAGAGGGCAAGAGCATTGAATAGTATACACAAAGCCTTCAGATTCATAATCCGTAGGCTTACTCAATTTATAGGATGTTCAAGTTCAGAAACTTCTAAGGCATGTGAACATAGTACACATTTACCACATATCTTATGGCCTCCAATAAATAAAGACTGTTCCCTACTGGGGAGTGTAGTATGTACCAAAAAATCTCTCAAATATTTTCTCCGCTAAAAGGCAAATTTAGGTACATAAGTACATAAGCACTGCCACGCTGGGAAAAGACCAAAGGTCCATCAAGCCCAGCACTCTGTCTCCCTACGTTTTCCAATGTTTACAAATCACCTTTTTTTTTATAAGCAATGCTTATCAGTAACCACTCCTGATCCTCACATTGTGTTCTGTTATAAGCTTTAGAAATAACTAATTGAGGATATCCTTTTTCCAAAAAACAGGCTTTCAACTGATCAGCCTGATCCAAAAACTCTTTTGTTGAGGATCAAATTCGTTTCAATTGCAAAAACTGCCCTACAGGAATATTATTATGTACGGATCTTGGATGAAAACTCTGATAATGCAACAAACTATTTCTATCTGCGTGCTTCTTAAATAATGTACTGTGTAACCTTGTTTTTTGAATACATACAAATCCAAAAATGAAATAATATCTGAAGAAATGTGGCATGACCTGGTAAATGGTTATTCTGATCGTGGAAGGGTACATAATAGTGCAGTGGCCTGAGAACCAGGTGCAGTTTCCACTTCAGCTCCTTGTGACTCTGGGCTAGTCATGTAACCCTCCGTTGCCCCAGGTACAAAATAAGTACCTGTATGTAATATGTAAACCGCTTTGATTGTAACCACAGAAAGCTGGTATATGAAATCCCATCAACTTTTCCTAACAAACATTCCTCAGTATCTTTCCAAATAAATGGAATGCACTCCTCACTAATATATTTAGTATAAAATATTTAGCATTACATTTAGTAAAAAGGTGTTGTGTATGTCTGCACAAACTTCATAAACTTGTAAATAATGTAGGATTGACTGTTTATATAGTATAGATATAGTGCAGCCATAGGGTGGCAGAATTCCAAAACCTTGATGTGTTTATTTTTAACTTCAAAATGGGAAAGCTACCGAAGGAGCAACTGTCACACCCATGGCTGTGCCTTGTATTTGAAAGTAAAAACAATCCATAAATGCAAAATAATTATTTTTGAAAACCAGTATCAATAAATCCCTTCAAAAAGGATATTTTCTGTACACAAAAATCCAAGTTTTTCAAATATTAGTTCAATCACTTTATATTGAGGAATGTCTAAAGATACCAAAAGCCATGAGATAGCGTGTGTAACACTGACATAGAATCCTTCACATAAGATTTAGCTGTACATACTATTGGGCATAAGAACTTATCATCAGCTAAATCGTAGACTTCTGCAGTTTTGTCCCAGTATATGGGATAAACAGTGCTACCTGTTGACATAAGTTTTCATTAGTCTGTCTAAACCTTTCTTATATATGTAATAATTGGAGATTTTTTTGTTGATTGATTGGTTGTCTATATTTGTCATGTTTTAGTATGATGCTCCCTGAAGAAACCTGTGGAGGGTGAAACTGGTTGGAGCAGGATTGTTATGGCAGTTTGAAATATAGAAATATTATGGAGTCTCCACATTTATCTTGTGTGAAACTTATCCTTTTCTCTATTCCTGTTTGGAATGTTTTGAGGAATGTTTCATACTGGAGAGTCCTTTAATCTCACCCCTCATTGAAACTTGTTTGAAAAACACCACCAAATAACGTGGTAAAAAGAATATATAATTTTTTATTTTTTATATATACCTTTATCTCTTGTTTGTGGTGTTTATATAGGTATAATGAGATATGTTAATCTCGTAGAGTGAGTTTACAATAGTGCTTTGAAATTTGGTGGGCTGTTTTTGAGAACAGGTCTTGTTGGTATCCGCAGGAATATTAACCCCCAAATACCTAATAGAATGGGAAAACCATCGGAACTGAAAGGAATTATGCAAGTATCAAGCAGGGCACTCACCTCTAGCATACCAAGGGCGGGGCGGTCCACCCCGGGTGCAGGCAGCAAGGGGGTATACTGAGCAGTCATTTGACTGTCAGCTCTGCCAGTCCCTTGCCCCTCTGACATCAACTTCCTGTTCTGGGCAGGGGACTAGCAGAGCCAACAGCTGTGTGACTGCTCATTGCACCCCCTTGCTTGGAGGAGAGGTGGAGGGTGGGGAAAACATACTAATAACAAGAATACTAATGATACCTACAGGTATGCCATTACAATTCCCTATCCGGCTAGAATTTGCCATGTCTAGTTATAAATTGCAAGGGCAAACATTCAAAGTTGCTAGAGTACATCTCAAGATTGATCGATTACTTCACATACTGTATTTACAAAGTTATGTGGAGGGGCATTTTCAATATGACATCTAAGTCCAACTTTGGACGTTTTACAAAAAACGTACAAAATCTGAATAGGAAAGAAGGTCATTTTCAAAAAAGAAAAACGTCTATCTTTTTTTTTCAAAAATACTGTTTAGAACAATGTTTTGTGATTTGGACATTTTGTTTTTGGTTTATTTAAAAAAAAAAAAGTCTAAGTGCAAAACACACAAAATCAAGCCACTGGGATGTAAGAGGAGCCAGCATTTTTAGTACACTTGTCCCCCAAACATCCAAAGAAAGCAGTAGGGCACCCTAGGGGGGGGGGGGGGGTCACTGCAGTGGACTTCATAAAAAGCTCCCAGATACACATCTCCCCATTGCTCCCTTATCTAGTCTGCTGAGCCCCCCAAAACCAACCTAAAACCCACTACCCCCAACTGTACACCACTACCATAGCCCTTACAGGTGAAAGGGGCACCTATATATTGGTACAGTGGGTTTCTGGTGAGTTTTGGAAGGCTCACAGGTTCCTCCACAAGTGTAACAGGTAGGGGGAGGGATGGGCCTGGGTCCACCTGTCTGCAGCGCACTTCACCCAGCTCTACTCCAGGGACCTGCATGCCGTTCTAATGGACCTGAGTATAACATCTGAGGCTGGTAAGTAATGTTTTAAATCGCATTTTTGGGTCATGGGAGAGGGTTAGTGACCACTGGGGGAGTAAGGAGAGGTCATCCTTGATTCCCTCCAGTGGTCATCTGTTCATTTAGTGCACCTTTTTGTGCCTTATTTGTTATAAAAACAGGTCTAGCTCAATACGGCTTAGTTTTAGTCCTGGACAGTTTTGTTCGATTATGACTGAAAAACGTCCAAGTGTTAGGAACGCCCAGATCCTGGCCTTAACACACCCCTGACATGCCTCCTTGTGATTTGAATGCACTTCTGACGGACTTCATAGAAAAACGTCTAAAAATTGGTTTTGAAAATACCAATTTGGATGTTTTGGGGAGAAAAATGTCCAAATGCAGATTTATGCCCCTTTTTGGACATTTTTCTCTTTTGAAAATGAGCTCCATAGTAACCTATGGAACTTTGTAAGTCTAAGTGCTTTGAAAATGAGACCCTCATCAACTATATGTTGGTCCTTCAGGAACTGGAATGCAAAATATTTTCTATTTTTTTCTTGAGGAATGAAAACAAAAAATATTTAAATTTAAATGTTCTTTCTAAGGACAGTAGAAATTATTTCTAATAAGGGTGTCATTTGCTAATAGCATATGTGAATATCATTAACGTGTGTTGTAAATGGCCCCCAATATATGCAATGTTAATATAATTAACATAGTTCATTCATCACAACTTGTACTATAGCTTCCTCAAGCAATACCAAGTATTTATGGTAGTTATTAATAAATTTGAACCACCTCCTCCCACAAGATCAGTTTTCAGTCACTTTTAAATGTATTTTTGCCATTTATACAGTAACATAGTAACATAGTAGATGACGGCAGAAAAAGACCTGCACGGTCCATCTAGTCTGCCCACGATAAACTCATGTGTATACCTTACCTTGATTTGTACCTGTCTTTTTCAGGGCACAGACCATATAAGTCTGTGCAGCAGTATTTCCCGCCTCCCAACCACCAGTCCCGCCTCCCATCACCGGCTCCGGCACAGACCCCGTATAAGTCTGCCCTCCCCCATCCTAGCCTCTCAACCACCAACCCCTCTTCCCCCCGCCACCCAATTTCAGCTAAGCTTCTGTGGATCCATTCCTTCTGCACAGGATTCCTTTATGCCTGTCCCACGCATGCTTGAATTCCGTTACCGTTTTCATCTCCACCACCTCCCGCGGGAGGGCATTCCAAGCGTTCACCACCCTCTCTGTGAAGAAATACTTCCTGACATCTTTCCTGAGTCTGCCCCCCTTCAATCTCATTTCATGTCCTCTCGTTCTACCGCCTTCCCCTCTCCGGAAAAGATTCGTTTGCGGATTAATACCTTTCAAATATTTGAACGTCTGTATCATATCACCCCTGTTCCTCCTTTCCTCCAGAGTATACATGTTCAGGTCAGCAAGTCTCTCTTCATACGTCTTGGAACGCAACTCCCATACCATCCTCGTAGCTTTTCTTTGTACCGCTTCCATTTTTTTAACATCCTTCGCAAGGTATGGCCTCCAAAACTGAACACAATACTCCAGGTGGGGCCTCACCAACGTCTTATACAGGGGCATTAAAACCTCCTTTTTTCTGCTGGTCACACCTCTCTCTATACAGCCTAGCAACCTTCTCGCTACGGCCACCGCCTTGTCGCACTGTTTCATAGCCTTTAGGTCCTCAGATACTATCACCCCAAGATCCCTCTCCCCGTCCGTGACTATCAGGCTCTCCCCACCTAACACATACGCCTCCCTTGGATTTCTACTCCCTAAGTGCATCACTTTGCATTTCTTCGCATTGAATTTTAATTGCCAAACGTTAGACCATTTTTCCAGCTTCTTCAGATCTTTTTTCATGTTTTCCACTCCCTCCGGGGTGTCCACTCTGTTGGAGTGTCCTTAACTAGGGACACTGACAACATGCAATAACAGGATACAGAAAAGTTACAAAAAAATGGATTATTTTAAATTTTAGAATATTATAAAAGCTAAGAGGAAATGTAAAAGAAAAATATATCTGATTCATTCTCTTTCTGGTCTTTGTTCATGTACAGGCTACAAGAAGCTCGCTTAGAAGTCTTAAAGAAAATGCTTCTGAAGCGTGAGGAGAAACAGAACAAAGCTGACATAGAGCTCCTGGATGCTCGTTGGTCTAGACTTCAGCAGGAGAAAGAGGCGAAAATAAAAAGAATCCGAAAAGAATATATTAAAGGTAACAAATGTACATGGTACTGTTGTGGAGTGAATTTGAAAATGGCAATTCTTGATCCAAGGTTTCAAAAATACAGGGGAAATCAGTTAGACTTGGAGTGTTTGGTGCAGGGAAGGGCACCCCTGCTAACTATGGGGCTCATTTTCAAAGCACTTAGACTTACAAAGTTCCATAGGTTACTATGGGGCTCATTTTCAAAAGAGAAAAATGTCTAAAAAGTGGCATAAATCTGCATTTGGATGTTTTTCTAATCAAAATGTCCAAATCAGTATTTTTGAAACCCATTTTCCAGACAGTTTTCTTTGCAGTTCGTCTGCAGTGCATCCAAATCTCAAGGGGGCATATTGGGGGTGTGTTAAGGGTGGGATTTGGGTGTTCCTAAGACCTGGACGTTCAGCCATAATGGAACAAACTGAAAACATCCAGGACTAAAACTAAGACGTTTTGAGCTAGACCTGTTTTAATAATGATTATGCCACAAAAAAGTGCCCTAAATGTCCAGATGACCACTGGGGGAAGAAATGAATGACTCCCCCCTTACTCCCCCAGTGGTTACTGACCCACTCCCACCCCCTAAAGATATAAAAGAAACAGTACATACCAGCCTCTATAACAGCCTCACATTTATAGCCGGTCCTATTAGAGCAGCAGTCAGGTCCCTGGAGTAGCCTAGTGGTCGGTACAGTGCACTATGGAGAAGGGGACCCAGGCCCATAATCCACTCTATTACACTTGTGGTGGAATGTGTGAGCCCTCCAAAACCCACCAAACTAGCATTTATATTAGCTAGTAATTAGCTCTTAGAAGTGCAATCTATTTAGGTCTAAAAGAAATACTAGCATAGCGTAGATGTAACTATCAATCTTAGGAGACATCAATTTACTTACTCCTACTCCATTTGCAACTTAATTAACAAGTCACCAATGCTAAGATGCAGGCAGCAGTCTAGCAATGAGATGGGAGCTATCCTGTCTTTTGCATTGTCACATGTTTGATTGTCTTCCAGTTGGTGAAAGATCATATATAAGCACATAAGCACCGCCATACTGGGAAAAGACCAAGAGTCCATCAAGCCCAGCATCCTATCTCCGACAGTGGCCAATCCAGGCCCTAAGAACCTGGCAGAACCCAAGAAAACTTAATAATGATCAGGAATCTGTCCAAATCCCCTTTAAACTCGGCGAGGCCAACTGCTGTCACTATATTCTCCAGCAATGAGTTCCAGAGTCCAACTACGCGCTGAGTAAAGAAAAACTTTGTTTTAAATCTACCACATTCTAGCTTCATCTTGTGTCCCCTGCTCCTATTATTATTAGAAAGTGTAAACAAATGATTCACATCTGTCCGCTCCATTCCATTCATTATTTTGTAGACTTCTATCATATCACCCCTCAACCGCCTTGTCTCCAAGCTGAAGAGCCCCAGCCGTCTAAGCCTTTCCTCATAGGGAAGTCGTCCCATCCTTTTTATCATTATCATCGCCCTTCTCTGCACCTTCTCCAATTCCTTTATATCTTTTTTGAGGTGCAGCGACCAGAATTGAACACAATATTTGAGGTGCAGTCGCACTATGGAGCGATACAACAGCATTATAACATCTTCATGTTTGTTTTCCATCCCTTTCCTAATAATACTCAACATTCTGTGCGCTTTCTTAGCCACCGCAGCACACTGAGCAGAAAATTTCAATGTCTTGTCAACGATGACTCCCAGATCCCTTTCTAGGTCCGTGACTTCTAACGCGGAACCCTGCATGACATAGCTGTAATTCGGGTTCCTCTTTCCCACATGCATCACTTTGCACTTGTCAACATTGAACTTCATCTGCCATTTTGATGCCCAATCTCCCAATCTCTTGAGGTCCTGTTGTAATTTTTCACACTCCTCCTGCGACGTGACCACCCTGCGAATTTAATTACCTCACTAGTTACTCCCATCTCCAGGTCATTTATAAATATGTTAAACAGCAGCGGTCCCAGCACAGACCCCTGAGGGACCCCACTAACTACCCTTCTCCATTGAGAATATTGACCATTCAACCTTACTCTCTGCTTCCTATCTTTCTACCAGCTATTAATACATGATAATACACTACCTCCGATCCCCTGACCCTCCAGTTTCCTCTGGAGTCTTTCATGAGGCACTTTGTCAAACGTCTTCTGAAATTCCAGATACACAATATCAACCAGCTCCCCTTTATCCACATGTTTGTTCACCCCCTCAAAAAAGTGCAGTAGATTGGTGAGGCAAGACTTCCCTTCACTAAATCTGTGCTGACTTTGTCTCATTAGCCCATGCTTTTGTATGTGCTCTGTAATTTTATTCTTAATAATAGCCTCTACCATTTTGCTCGGCACCGTCAGACTCACCGGTCTATAATTTCCCGGATCCCCTCTGGAACCTTTTTAAAAAATTGGCATTACATTGTACTCGGTGCAAAGAGCTCCTAGCACTCAGGGAATGGAGCTAATTGTAGAGGATTCTGTAGCCAAGACCTTCCTTCTTTCTAGGGATGCAATATTCTCTCACACCAAGGATGTGTCTCTGGGAACCTCTGCCCAGGAGGGAAGGGTTAGGATGACCATTTTAGTTGGAGATTCAATCATTAGGCAGACGTTTAAATACTTGAAAGGTATTAATGTAAAAAAAAATATTTTCCAGAGAAGGGGAAACAGTAAAACTAGAGGACATGAATGGAGGTTGCAGGGTGGTAGACTTAGGAGTAATGTCAGGAAATTCTTTTTCACAGAGAGTGTGGTCGATGCCTGGAATGCCCTCCCGAGGGAGGTGGTAGAGACAAAAACAGTGATGGAATTCAAAAGGGTGTGGAATGAACACAAAGGATCTCTATATAGAAAATGGATGATATTTAAAAAAAAAAAACTCTTAAATGGCTGCATGTGTGTGGATGTGTGAATGACACTTGGATGGTGACTCCAGCAGTGAAGAAAAAAGGGTGGTGCTGGGCAGACTGTAGGTCTGTGTTCTGTACATGGCAATCCAGTTTAGGATGGGCTGGAAAGGGCTTCAATGGCAACTTCAGTAGCTGGAACCAAGGACAGTGCGGGGCAGACTTTTACGATCTAAGTCCTGCAAATGACAAGACGAATTTGGAGAGGCTGGAGTGGGCTTTGGTGGCAACTCCAGTAGTTGGAACATAAGGACAGAACCAGGTGGACTTCTACGGTCTATGTCCCAGAAAGACCAAAGAAAGACCATGATCAAAACAAAACCTACATTTACCACGAGCATCAAGTTTCACTTCCAGCTGCTGGCTTCCCCAAGGCCTCTTCCTAGGCCTTGTTCTCTGCCGCAGAGACGTCACAAGAAGAGGGCCCTGATTGGTCTGTTGTGTTGGCTACATTTCCCGCCACTTCCCCAGTTAGATAGTGTGTGACAAGGGCGGGCCATTTTGTGGGGTTCAGTGTATGGCAGCAAGTGGCGGGCAATTGGCATGTTAGTGAGTGACTATTAGAGCTAAAAGATCATCATTCTAAAAATGGAAGAAGGATCTGACTGAAGATAATTGAAAACAGCATAAGGAATGGCAAATCAAATGCAAAGTGCTGATAAGAGGACAAAGAGGCAGCTGAGGGGAGGTATGATTGAGGTCTATAAAATATTGAGGGGAGTGGAACGCTAGATATGAATCGCTTGTTTACTCTTTTTCCAAAAATACAAGGACTAGGCAGCACATAATGAAGCTACTAAGTAGCAAATTTAAAACATATCAGAGAAAATATTTTTTCACGCAACGTATAATTAAACTCTGGAATTGATTGCCAGAGAATGTGGTAAAAGCAGCTAGCTTAGCAGTGTTTAAAAAAGGTTTGGAAAGTTCCTACAAGAAAAATTCATAAGCCATTATTAAGATGGATTTGGGAAAATCCACTGCTTATTCCTGGAATAAGCAGCATAAAATCTGTTTTTATTCTTTTTGGGATCTTGCCAGTTACTTGTGATGTGAATTGGCCACTGTTGGAAACAGGATACTGGACTTGATAGACCTTCGGTCTAACCTAGTATGGCAATGTTTATGTTCTTATGAACTTATGCCTGACAGTGTGTCACAAGTCTTGCTGGTTTGTTTGCCATCTGGTGTGATGGAAGGGCTGTAGATTCATTTTCCTGTCCCGTGTAAAAATTACTTGAATACCTATACATTTGTCTGAATTAGGTTTGAAAACCAACTCCGTTAGGGTACACCTTAGTGTAATTGAACCTTATCAGGAGCATGTAAAAGGGAAACTCATCTCTGTACAGCCGTGAGTTGTTTGAGTCATGTGGGGCTTCTTTTGAAATCTCCTGCAGTATTGTGGGACCTCAATATGGTATTTACCCAGCTGATGAGAGCTCCCTTTGAGTTGCTGAATACCTGTGAACTTAAAGTGCCTGATCTGGAAGATCTTATTTTTGGTGGCCATGACTTCAGCCTGCTGAGTGCCTAACTTCTTCAACAGCAGGGTGGTTTTGTGCACTCAGTCTAATTTTCTTCCTAAGGTAGTGTCAAATTTCCATCTTAAAAAGTCTGTCATCTTGCCAACATATTTTCCCAGGCATTCTGTTCACAAAGGTGATACTGCAGTGCTTGTATTGGACTACAAAAAAGCCTTGGCTTTCTCTTTGGAATGGACTAAAACTCTAAGAAATTCCATTCAGTTTTTTGTTTCTTTTGACCCAGATAGGGTAGGAGTCATGGTCAACAAACACACACTAATTGGTTAGCAGACTACATTTGATTATACCCAGGCAGGTTTGACTCTAGTCTAGTCATGTCACAGCTCACAATGTCAGCTATGATGGCATTGGTAGCTCACTTGAGATCAGCTTCCATGGAGGAAATTTGTAAGGCTGCATCATGGACATCTGTTCATACATTCATAGCCCTCTACCATTTGGAAAATGGAACTCCCGACACGACAGTAGGTTTGGCCAGTTAATCCTCCAGAATTTTTTTGAGGATTAGATTTCAGCTCCAGCCCTCTGGTTCATTTTTTTTCTGTATCTGGTGACCTTAAAAAAATAAAATCAAAAGACTAGTTGCCACAAAAATTATTTGTGGTGTTGTCCACCTGTTACAGCGCCTTGCTATTGTTTTTCCTTTTTTTCTGTTGAAGGCAGCCTTTAGCTAGGGAGTCCATGCTGTGAGGACTTGTATCTTACTGTCCATGGAGGACACCTGTAACTTGGTTTTCTCTGAGGCCAAGCAGGATAGTCAGTCCTCACATACCTAACCACCTCCCCAAGGAGTTGTATTCTACTCAAGCTAAGCATTTAGACTGAGATCCAATGCAACACAAGCAGGTGGAAGTGGCGCATGTGTGCATGGAATGACTCAAAAGCTTTGCGCACATTCTAAACTGGAGAAGATTACTGCTTGAGCTCCGTTGGTGATGTTACCCATGCTGTGAGGGCTTGTGTCCTACTGTCCATAGAGAACACCTGCTACAGGTAACTAACAGTTTTTTCACAAAATTAAAAAAAAAAACGTTTGAGAAGTGCACACTTATACTATGACAGAATGGCACAGTTCCCATTTCTTCCATTAGCAGACTAAGGTATGTCTGTTTGGTGACACAGTTGAAACAACCATGATAAAATGTTTCTCAGTAGGCTATCAGGAGATGTGGAAGTGAGTGGGTGGGAATAGTGTTGACGGTGAATGATAGGTGATATGTGCTGCAAATGTTCCTGTGAATCAGTGGTATGATGTGCATATCTGTTTCAGTGGATAAAGTTTAACTGTTTGTGGTGATGTGAGGGTAGGAGATATATGCATGTTGGCAGTGTGGTACAGAGTCTGTTTGCCATGGATGTGTATGTGTGTTTTGGTTGTGTGCGTGTTGACTGTATTTGTCAGGGGGCTATATGTGGCTGTGGGTATATATAAGTTTCTCTCTTCCTGGCATTCATTTCCTGTTCCTCCCACCCTCGTGCACTATTTCCCCTCCCTACCCTTCACCACCCACCCTCCTAAATAAATAATCTCCTTCCACCCATCCGTGCATTACCCTGCCACACAACTTTGCACTCTCTCCATCTCTTCTTCTGTAACACCACCCATTTCCTTATGCTGCATCCCCCTCCTCTTTTCTTCCTTTCTAACCCCGCCCCTTCCCCTTCTAACTCTTGCCGCTTCCCCTGTACTCCATCTTCCTCCTCTGAAACCTCGCAGTACTTTGGATCTTGGACTCCCTGCAGCACCCTCTGTCCATATTCGTCACAGCTGAAGCAGGCCGTCTTCTCTGGTACTGCAAGGCTTGCGCTCTCAAGCACACACATCCCCACTATAAACTAGTCATAGTAAGCTGCATCATCTTGTGTTACAGGGTTTGGGATCTCCATGGCACTGACCCTTCTTTTTTTTTTTCTGCTGTAAGCAGCACATAGGTTTGCTTACACAAGCACTAACAAAATTATGAATACAGACAGCCAAATGGACAACACCCCCCCCCCCAGAAAGATGGACCCTCCCTAATATGCCCTATGGCTCAGCAAAATGCACCTAATAAAAGAAGTTCTGTGTCATAGCCCCAATACCTGTTGGCCTTTTAGGCTAAGATCAAACGTAAGACTGAGCTATGAGCTGAGGATGTTCACTTTTTAGCAGAGTTTGTGAACCTCAGTAACACAGGAGGGGATTAACATCCTGCCACTCAAGCCCACTGATGATAAAACCATTTATTTATTTTATTTATTAGGATTTATTTACCGCCTTTTTGAAGGAATTCAGTCAAGGCAGTGTACAATAAGAGTAGGTCAAACATGAGCAATAGGCAATTACAGCAATAAAAATATTCAAATAATACAAAGTATGGTATGGTATACTACTTACAATGTCAACACAATACGTAATACAGCATTATAATTGATAGGGAAGGACACTGCCTAAACCAGGAAGATTAAACCTATCAAATATCTAGTAATAATATAAAATATCTAATAATAATAATGGTCACATGTTAAGATGATGTTCAATAGTGTTGTTGCCCATATATGGTTTGTGATGATCTGAAGTATTTGCACTTTTCTTGAAGACGTACCTCACCGACACTGCAACCATCTTTTGAGCGTAGGTTACAGCTGACTGTTTAAACAGATTTTTGCGGCATTATACTCCTAATGCAAACCTGTTGATCAAAACACGGCCCGTGTCGAGTCGTGTCTTGTTTATATTAAAGTTACTGGTCAGCCCCATTTTTACAACGTTACCTGTGTTATTTTGTTATTTTTGCTGTGCTTTTCAGTGACTCTCATATGTGTGCACCAGACCTTGTAAATGCTATAATTCCATTCAGTTACTGAAATGTGGAAGATTACATTTTTATTCTTTGCTTGCAGCTCTCAGAAAGCTGACCAAAAGCATGAGGAATGTGGAAGGCAAACTTGAGAGACGAGACATCATTAATGACTATAGCAACTATGGATCCCAGCCCTTTGCACCTCTGACTCGGATTGGTCGCTTTCCCGACTGGAATTCTGAGCAGTATGTGGTGAGGAGTCCTTTTTTGGAGACTTTTGAGGGTAAGTCAGTACACTTACCTTCAGTGCTTAAGAAATTCTTCAGTAAGATAAATTTTAAAATTCAAGTGTTCAATAGAATTCTCTCTTCTTTAGGATTACTGGAACTGGAAGCATGCCTTCCAGATTTTGTTACACAACCCCGAATCAGAGCTCCAAAATACAAAGTCAGAACTAAGGATGGGTATGTTAAGAGAGCAGCCAGGCTAGAACTGCAACTGGAACAGGTTCACAAGGTAAGGAGTAGTAACCAAACACTGGTGAACAATTCTTCTCCTTAGACTTTGTTTGCATGGATTTTTTTAAAATTCTGAGACAAGGATTAGGCAAAACTCCTGTAAGATCTGATCCACCCAGAAATTTTGAGTTGCAAGGGGGTCCCTTAAATGTGTTTAAGCCTTGAATTAAGGGGATGGACCAGTGGTTCCAATGAAGGATATTTTTTAAAAAATACAGTAAAATGAAAAAGATTTGATGCAGTCTGTGTTTCAACGCTACAATACGCCTGCATCAGGAATCAAAACAATTTCAATGAACGTTATGAGTCCAAAAAAGCTGAGCACGATGAGGGGCATTTTTGATATGACGTCTAAGTCCGACTTTGGACGTTTTGCAAAAAACGTCCAAAATCCGAATAGGAAAGAAGGCCATTTTCAAACAAGAAAAACGTCTATCTTTTGTTTTCAAAAATACTGTTTTGAACAAGGTTTTGTGATTTGGACATTTTGTTTTTTGGTCCATTTTCAAACAAAAAACGTCCAAGTGCAAAATGCACAAAATCAAGCCATTGGAATGTAGGAGGAGCTAGAATTTATAGCAGACTGGTCCCCCAGACGTCCCAGGAAAGCAGCAGGGCACCCTAGTGGGGCACTACAGTGGACTTGATAAAATGCACCCAAGTACACATCTCACCATTGCTCCCTTATGTTGTCTGCTGAGCCCCCCACAATCCACTACCCCAACTGTACACCACTACCATAGCCTTTTCGGATAAAGGGGGCACATATATGTGGGTACATTGGGTTTCTGGTGAGTTTTGGAGGGCTTACAGTTTCCTCCACAAGTGTAACAGGTAGGGAGAGGTATGGGCTTGGGTCCACATGTCTGCAGTACACTGCACCAACCACTAGACTATTCCAGGGACCTACCTGCTGTTCTAATGGACCTGAGTATAATATCTGAGGTTGGCATAGAGGCTGGCAAGTAATGTTTTTAATTACATTTTTGGGGGTGGGAGGGAGTTAGTGACCACTGGGGGGGAGTAAGGGGAAGTCACCCCCTGATTCCCTCCAGTGGTCATCTGGGCATTTAGGGCACCTTTTTGTGCCTTATTCGTTATAAAAACAGGTCTAGCTCAAAATATCTTAGTGTTAGTTGTGGACGGTTTTGTTCAGTTCCATTATGACTGAAAAACGTCTAAGTGTTAGGAATGCCCAAATCTCACCCTTAACACACCCCCTTGTGATTTGAACGCACTTCTTATGGACTTCGTAGAAAAACGTCTAACAATTGGTTTTGAAAATGCCAATTTGGATGTTTTTGTGAGAAAAACGTCTAAATGCAGATTTATGCCACTTTTTGGACATTTTTCTCTTTTGAAAATGAGTCCAAATGTCCAGTAAAGAAATAATACTGCATCAAGAAAACCACCAAAGTGAGGTTAAAGAAAAGCACAAGTCAAGCCTCGTCAGTGACGAAACAATGTTTGGCTTGTGCTTTGCTTGCACCTCATTTTGGTGTTTTTTTTAATGCAGTAGTATTTGTTTACTGGACATTGTGCTCAGCATACATTCATCAAAATTGTTTTGACTCCTGATGTAGGCACATTGTGGTGCCGAAATGCAGACTGCGTCGAGTCTTTGTCATTGTACTGTGTCTTTTAATAAATATCCTTCGTTGGAACCACTGGTCCACCCCCTTCTTTTTGGTTGTGTTTTGATTTTGCCTTTTTGACTGGGGGGGGGGGGGGGGGTTGTTTTCGCTTTCTTTTGGATTCTAAGCCTTGAATTTATCTGTCAGCAGTGCAGAATTTGCATGCAGCCAGTTAAGGCTTTAATGCTGTAAGAGATTTTGATAGTCTGCATGTCTGCACTAATGCTAAGTAAATAGTGAAAAGTTAGATCTACACAAGGCAGATACTAGCCCCCCCCCCCCCCACCATGCCAACACACACACACTCATACACACTCTTGGCAGCAACTATGTCGCACATCCTCTGACAGTGGTCCTCAATCCAGTCCTAGGGATACACCAAGCCAGTCAGGTTTTCAAGATATCCACAATGAATATGCATGAATATGCATGTACTGCCTCCTTGGTATGCCAGTCTATCTTATGCATATTCATTGTGGATATGCTGAAAACCTGACTGGCTAAGTGTGCCCTGAGGACTTGTTTGAGAAGCGCTGCTCTATAAGTTAGACAGTGGTGTGAGTAACGTCACTTGCAACTTCTCTCTTTTCTAAACATGGGAGATCGTTAAATAATTCCTAAATTGACATAAAAGTACAATGTATATTCACACAGGGAGAAACTAATACCCCTGTTCCCCAACAGAATTACAGAGCCATCTTTTTCAGCAGAATGACTAGATCTATATGTTAAAACAGGATCCAGTTTGGCAAGAACTTTAGCTTGCTTGGATGCTTTATCACTGTTTAAATTGAATCATGTGCACATCTATTAAACATTAAAACAGAAAAGAAAGTAGCAAATGTCTGATTGCTTGTTTTAGTAAAGCGGCCTTTAAACTTCTATGACACTTTTTCATGTGGGATAAATATTAAAATCTGATACTAGGGTTTCATTTTGTATATAATTACATGATTAGGGTGCATTTTCAAAACTCCATATGTTATTTTCACACAAAACTTATTTGCAGAAAAAGCATGTGCAGATGTCTGAAGATACTGGGGCCAATATTCAGACCATAGAAGTTAGCCTGGCTAATTCCTGTGGTCACCACTATACCCGGATATTCAATGTCAGACTGTTTTCGGTGACCAGCATTGAATATCTGGTTTATTTTTAGCCGGTTAGAAGATAGCCAGCTATGTTGATATTCAGACTTAGCCGGTTATCGTCTAACCCCACATATTCAAGTAGCCAAATATAGTTGTTAAAGTGGGGCCAGTTATATCAGCTGACATAACAGACTATCTGCTAGCCACTAACCGGTGATATTCAGCAGGAGATAGTCTGCTTTCCCCCACTGATTATCACTGGATAGCCAGTTGTGGGGCATTTAACCGGCCAGGTGCCAATCCTAGCCAGTTAAATGCTTTTGAATATCAGGGAGAGTATATCCACATAGCAGTTTTTCAATGTGAAAATATATGCATACTTTCACATTGAAAATAGGTGTGAATACCACAAGTACTACTACTACTATTTAGCATTAGCAAAGTACTTATGGACTTTTATTTATTTATTTGTTACATTTGTATCCCACATTTTCCCACCTATTTGTAGGTTCAATGTGGCTGTGTTGCAGTGCAGGCAGTTTTGAAAATTACCCCAATATCTCACTAATTTTATAACTAATTTCCTTATAATCCCTGTTTGTCAGTTTAAGTAATAGGTTATGCATAACCTTCAGATCAATGAAACTAAAGTTGACAAGAACAAATAGTACAGTTTCCAATTGCCTTGCAGGCCCTAAAAGAGAAAAGGACAAAAATTCAGCCACCAAAGAAACCCCTTACCTTGCTTCAGATGATTGAAAAACCTATTCCTCGACCTCCAACACCTACTATAGAGAAGCCATCAGAGGTGAGCTGGAAATCACCATTAGTGCTGGGAATCTGGGTCGTTGATTTTTATACCACTTCTTTTCTTTTGAAAAACAGATAAAAATCAAACAAAAAAGAAATCTGAATGCACATGGTAATAGTACATGGAACATTAGAGACTAGCATGCATGTTCTTTCCCAAGCCTACCTGAAGCCCCCTCCCAAATTCCTGTCCAGGGCCCTAGCTTGTCATACACTGACCCTGGCTAAGGACAAGATGGTATGAAAAATGTATATGGTGTTGCAAAACAAGCATTAGCATTTCAACTAGATCTAGAGATTGACATACATATTGTAACAACAGGTCTGCATCACTCCCTACTACCCACCAGTTCCATGGATAAATCCTTCTTGTCTGTTCCCTTCTCCACTACTGCCAACTCCGGGCTTCGCTCCTTCTGTCTTGCTGCACCCTATGCCTGGAATAGACTTCCTGAGCCCCTATGTCTTACCTCATCCTTGACCATCTTTAAATGTGGTTTAAAAGCCCACCTCTTTGATATTGCTTTTGACTTGTAACCACTTGCCTCCACCTACCCTCCTCTCCTCTTTTCTCTACAAATTAATTGCTTTGCTTGCTTTATTTTTGTCTATTAGATTGTAAGCTCTTTGAGCAGGGACTGTCTTTCTTATATGTTTGTGCAGCGCTGCGTACGCTTTGTAGCGCTATATAAATGCTAAATAGTAGTAGTAGTAGTAGTAGTGTTGAGCCTTTGGCTACCAGAGGGTTTCAGCAAGCACTGTGCAGACCTGCACTTGCACACATGCTCCTACTCTACAACCTTATACCCAAAAACTGGGTTTTGCACTTGTTCTGGGAATGTTCTCAGCCCACAAGCTGTTCCCTAAGGGTTTCTGGAGAAACTGAGACCTCACTATAATTTGAGGACAAGAGTTGTTAAAATACTCACAGATAATTTGCTCAAAGAAATAGTGAGATGGTATCATATGTATTACTTGCCTAGACCACTAATTAGCCTCAAACAGAGGGCTAATAAACTAAAAAGTTCATTTTTAAAAAGAATGAACAATTAACATTAAATACTGCGACAAGTGGCACATAAAAGAAATTGGATTTCACACTAAACCTAACATGTTACATTAGCTTATTTACAGAAGTAAGTCCCGTGGATTAGTGGAACGTTTTTTTGCGATGAAGTCAAACCTGTCCGTTCCGCTCCCTCCCTCTGTCTCCCTAATTGTTGATGCTGAATGAGGCAATAAATTGGTAGGAAAATGGAAATGATAAAAGTAGATCTGTGATAGATATATATAGACTTTTATTCGTGCAAATAGCAAACTCCTTGCATCACCCAACACTGGCCGTGTTTCACCCAAAAAGGGCTGCCTCAGGGGCTACAAAACAGTAAATTAAATGAAAAACAATGAATTAATTAAAAAATAAAAACAGACATAATATAGAAAAAATAATAAAAACAATAATATTATTATTTCTATTACTTATTCTATATTGAGCTTGTTTCAATTGTTTATTGATTTTATATCATGGTTTAAAGGCAACCAGAAAACACAGAGATCAAATTAAGCTATGTAGATTTAATCTTTGATTGGCTGAGCTTATAAGTTTGAGATTGAAAACTATAGAACAGTTTTACCTTATATGGAGGTTTTTCTGGCCGATGATGAGGAAGTCCAACCCCACATTGACCTGTTTTTAAGTGTCAAGGGATTTCTTGAGGCCTTTTCCTCTGT
Organism: Microcaecilia unicolor; assembly: GCF_901765095.1. NCBI lineage: Eukaryota > Metazoa > Chordata > Amphibia > Gymnophiona > Siphonopidae > Microcaecilia > Microcaecilia unicolor. Next base: position 253,638,952 of record NC_044035.1, on the reverse strand, counting down.
TAAGACTGATAAGTGTATTTGCTACAAATATTGAGAACCCTATATATTCACACACACTAATGTTGCCATTATTAAAAACTAGTACATGTGCCCTTACCAATACCTATTTTGTAGGCGGTAAAAGCTCACGCTGTAATCAAAGCAGGGGCGTATCTGCGTGGGGCCACAGGGGCCTGGGCCCCCGCAGATTTCGCCCTGGACCCCCCTACCACCGACCCTCTCCACCTCCCCCTCCCTCCCTCCCGCCCGCCACCAACCCGTCGCCGATCTTTGCTGGCGGGGGACACCAAGCCCCCGCCAGCCGGTCCTCTCTTCCGTGCAGGATGCAAGTTGCAACGCTTCCTGTTCTTCTGAGTCTGACGTCCTGCACGTACAACGTGCAGGACGTCAGACTCAGAATTTGGAACTCAGTCTGACGTCCTGCGCGTTGTACGTGCAGGACGTCAGACTCAGAAGAACAGGAAGCATTGCAACTTGCAGCCTGCATGGAAGAGAGGACCTTGGCTGGCGGGGGGTTGGGGTCCCCCGCCAGCAAAGGTAAGTGACAGCAGCGAGGGAGGGTTGGCGGCGGCGGGAGGGGGTGGAGAGTGTCATTGGTGGCGAGGGGGGGGGGGTCTGGCAATGGCGGGGGGGGATTGGTGGCGCTGGGGGGGGGGGCTAAAATGTGCCCCCTCCTTCTGGCTCTGGCCCCCCCTACCGCCAGAGTCCCGATACGCCCCTGAATCAAAGTTCAGCAAACACCCACTGTCTGCCCACCCCCCAGACACACCCTTTCGGCCAAAAAAAAAATGTATTTATTTAGTGTGTGTGTAACACGCACATCTTTGGAATTTACCGTGGAACACCTGAGTGTGCCCCGCAGTAAGCCCTTTTAAGTTGCAATAAGCACATGCTAGTGCTTACCGCAGCTTAGTAAAAGCACCCCAGGGTAACTAGGTAGCTTCTCCTTGAAAATGCACCTGGGGGTAATTTTATAACTAGTATAGGTTAGGAGTGAGCCTAATTGTTTTTATGAAATGCTAGACTGAAGCTACAAACAGTTGTACCAGCTTGGGAGTTGATGTAAATGTTTGTACATGTTTTATAAAGAGCATGTGTTCTTTGTGTCTTCACCAGCTCTCTGCCCAAACTCCAACGAAGAACATGCCTACACATGTGTTAGTTAAAGTATTCACTGTTTTGTTGTTGCACATTGGAATAATTATATAAAAGCTCTTTTACATGTTTTAAGACCTGGTTTTATATATGAAAACAGTTTATAATATTACCCCTTTAACATTCAGGTACAAACGTGTCTATGTACTTTGCATATTCTTTTTAAATGGGGGCAAGCGATGAATGTACATTTTGAAAATATACTTCTAGATGTTCAGTTTCCTCACCTGATCTAAATATGCCTCCTTCCAAAACTACCTTGTTTTTGTGTGTCTAGAAGTATGTATATTGTGCAAATATATAACATTTTTAGCTACCCTGAAGAGTGCAGTTTTCTTCCTGGGAGATCTAGCTGGGTAACTTGGTATTCTCCGAGGACAAGCAGGCTGCTTGCTCTCACATGTGGGGTCGACGTCCGCGTCGACCCAGGAAATGGCAAATTTTCACCAGCAAAATTAAAAAGTTTTGCCAGAGTCTTCTGTTGCATGTGCAGCGCACATGTGCGGACAACTTCCCGCCCATTGCGCAAGCGTGCCTCCTCAGTTCTTTTTTGTCCGCAACGAGGTGACAGGATTTTTTCTGCTTTCCTCGTTCTTGGCCCAGGAACAGAGTCTGACAACTATTTCTTTTATTATTTTAGTCATTTAAAAAATATATATATATTATTCCTGTAGTTACTTTTACTATTTTTTCTCTATTTTAAGTTTACTTTCTTTTCAACATGGCCAGTCTTTAGGCAACGCGGTCGGGTTTTCTCCCTTTTTGAGCCCTTCTCTTTTTTGGCACAATCGCGTTGTTTGATTTCGCCGAAGCCGTTTTTCCTTCCATGTCATCGAAGACACTCAGCGGCTTCAAACGTACTCGGTGCAACTGGACCATCTCAGGTGCCGATACCCACGCCTGGTGTATCCAGTGCCTTGGGCCCGACCATAGCCCAGCTGCTTGTAGTCTGTGTCTTTGTATGAAGAAACAGACCCAAGCATCTCGAAAAACCTGAGAAAAGCTTTTTGAGGCTCGGTCCAGTCCTTCGACATCGAAAGTAGCATCGATGTTGGGAAGAGAGGTAATGGCTGCTGAGAGACCAACTTGCACTGGGAGCAGTGAGGCATCGAGTGGGTCTCCACCTGCCTCGAGGCCTCCTGTTATGCAGGCCCCCTGGAACCGACCTTCGTCAGACCTGGCCCCGAGGAGATGTGAGGATCCCACGTCCTCATCAGTACTGACGAGTCTCGATGACGGGCGTCGAGCGAAGGCGAAGAAGCACCGTCATTGTTCTCCTTCGACACACGGTACCGGGAGCTCTGGGCGGCGAGAGAGTCCGCACCTGAGAAGCATCAGTGCCAAGAGGATCGCTCCCCCTCGATACAGGAGGTGTCAATGCGTTGGTCTCCTAGCAGCCCAGTACCTGCTCCCAAGCCTCCACAGATTCTGACACCATCTGTTCCACTAACCCCGCAGCCTTCTCCGATGGCGGCTCTCGACAAGTGCATCTGGGCCTTGTTTCCAGAACTTCTGGAGGGACTGCTATGACAGTCAGCTTCGGTGTAGGGGGTGCTTGTGTCTTCTGTACCATCTGCTGCAACTGTGTCTGGCCCTTCGCATGCGGTGAGGTCCCCGACTGCGGTGCCGTCTGCGGCGTCAGCATCGGCTGCCACCCAGGTTGACTCTCCTTCGATGTCGGTGGAGGGAACTTCGCCGCAGTCGGACCGGGTGTTGGCCTTTCGACATCGCCTTAGAGGACATTGTTCCTCGGTGTCGAGGCAGGTTCAGTATCGAAGTACCTTAACACAGGTTTTATCTGACACTGAGCAGGAGCGTTTGTGGGAGTCAGAGGAAGATCCCAGGTACTTTTCTTCTGATGAGTCCTTTGGAATTCCCTCTGATCCTTCCCCTCCACCAGAGAGGAGACTATCTCACCGGAGAGTCTGACTTTTTCCTCTTTTGTCCGGGAAATGGCTACGGCTATTCCCTTCCCTGTGGAGGTTGAGGATGAGCCCAGGACTGAGATGCTCGAGGTCCTGGATTATTCTTCTTCACCTAAAGAGTCCGTGACAGTTCCTCTGCATAAAGTACTGAAGGAAGTCCTTATGCGAAACTGGTTGGCCCCTCTCTCTGGCCCTATGGTCCCGAAGAAAGCTGAATCCTAGTATAGGATCCATGGTGAACCTGGATTGATGAGGTCTCAAGTTACCCCACAATTCCATGGTGGTGGACGCTGCCCTCAAGAGAGCCAGGAGTTCTAGAGACTATGCTTCGGCGCCCCCAGGCAGAAAGGCTAGAACTCTTGATTCTTTTGGGAGGAAAACGTATCAGGCTGCTATGCTCGTCACCAAGATTGTCATACCAGCTCTTCAAGAGCGTGCACTTGCGGAACTCGATACAACTGTCGAGTTTGGTTGATGCACTCCTTATGGAGCTGGCCAAGCCTTTTCGCCAGGTGATCAGGCAGCAGAAGGTGTGTCGAAAGTTCCTGGCCAGGGGTACATTTGACACTTTTGATGTAGCATCCAGGATCGCTGCTCAGGGTATAGTGATACGCAGACTCTCATGGCTGCGTGTCTCTGACCTGGATCATTCTGTCCAGCAGCGAATGGCGGATGTTCCTTGCCGGGGGGGGGGGGGGGCAACCTTTTTGTTGAAAAAGTTGAGGATCTTGTTGATCAGATCAAGAAGCATAATGATGCTATGGATTCTCTCCCACTGGTGCCTTCTGCAACTGCCTCCTCATCTAGGAGGTATTTTGGAGGGAAGAGAAGTGCTCTCTATTCCTATTCTAGGCGTAGGTACACTCCTGCTTCTCAGCAGCCTGCCCAGGCTTAGCCCCAGCGTGCTCGTTTTCGTCAACAGCGTGTGTCTAAGGCCCATGCTGCTCCCCAGCAAAAGCAAGGGACGGGTTTTTGACTGGCTCCAGTCAAACATAGCCTCAATAAAAGGTGGCCTCTCATAACCTCCGACCGGTGGGTTCTTCAAATAGTCCGGTTAGGATACACCCTCAATCTCGAATCCAAACCTCCAAATTGCCCACCGGGAGCTCAATCTTACAGCTCCTAGCACAAACAGGTACTTGAAGAGGAACTCTTCACCCTTCTAAAGGCTCAAGCGGTCGAACCCATTCCACCAGGGGAAGAAGGGTTGGGATTCTATTCCAGGTACTTCCTTGTGCAGAAAAGACGGGGGATGCATCCCTTCCTAGACCTAAGGGGCCTGAATTTCTGGTTCAAGAAAAGTTCAGGATGGTTTCCCTGGGCACCCTTCTTCCCATGATTCAGGAGACCGATTGGCTATACTCTCTGGACTTAAAGGATGCTTACACACATATCTCGATTCTTCCAGCTCACAGGAATTATCTTCGGTTTCGGCTGGGAGCTCAGCACTTTCAGTACAGTGTATTGCCTTTTGATCTGGCATCTGCGCCCAAAGTGTTTACAAACTGTCTGGCGGTAGTAGCAGTGTTGCTATGCAGACTGGGAGACGATTGGCTGGTGAAGAGCACCTCGGAAGCAGGCGCTCTGCAGTCCATTCGAATGACTATTCAGATGCTAGAGCTACTGGATTTCGTGATCAATTACTCCAAGTCCCATCTCAACCCAGTACAGAAGTTGGAATTCATTGGGGCTCTGTTGAACACAAAGATAGCTCGAGCTTATCTTCCCGACGCAAGGGCAGACAACCTCCTGTCCCTTGTGTCCATGGTTCAAGCATCTCAACAGATCACGGCTCGGCAGATGTTGAGACTTCTGGGGCACATGGCCTCCACAATTCATGTAACTCCCATGGCACGTCTACATATGAGATCAGCTCAATGGACCTAGCTTCCTAGTGGTATCAAACTGCGGGGGATCTAGAGGCTGTAATCCAACTGCCCACTGACTTACGGAACATGGGCATAGTCCGCAAGATCTTCCGAGCGTGGGGCACCCCCTCGGTGGATCTTTTTGCCACTCAGATCAATCACAAAGTCCCTCAGTTTTGTTTCCGGTTTCAGGCCCATGACAGACTAGCATCAGTTGCCATTCTCCTACATTGGGGAACAGGCCTTCTGTATGCGTATCCTCCCATACCTTTAGTAGGGAAGACTTTGCTGAAACTCAAGCAAGACCGCGGAACCATGATTCTGATTGCGCCTTCTTGGGCCCGTCAGATTTGGTTCCCTCTTCTTCTGGAGTTGTCCTCCGAGAAACTGTGGAGATTGGACTGTTTTCCGACCCTCATCACCCAGAACGAAGGGTCGCTTCTACATCCCAACCTCCAATCTCTGGCTCTCACAGCCTGGATGTTGAGAGCTTAGAAATTGCCTCTTTAGGTCTTTCAGAGGGTGTCTTTCGAGTCTTGCTTGCTTCCAGGAAAGATTCCATGAAAAAGTGTTATTCTTTCAAATGGAGGAGGTTTGCCATGTGGTGTGACAGCAAGGCCCTAGATCCTTTTTCCTGTCGTACACGGACCCTGCTTGAATACCTTCTACACTTATCAGAGTCTGGTCTCAAGACCAACTCTGTAAGGGTTCACCTTAGTGCAATTAGTGCTTATCATCGCCGTGTAGAGGGTAAGCCTATCTCTGGACAGCCTTTAGTAGTTCGCTTCATGAGAGGTTTGCTTTTTGCAAAGCCCCCAGTTAAACCTCCACCAGTGTCATGGGATCTCAACGTCGTTCTCACCCAGCTGATGAAAGCTCCTTTTGAGCCACTGAATTCCTGCCATCTGAAATACTTGACCTGGAAGATCAATTTCTTGGTGGCTGTTATTTCAGCTCGTAGGGTCAGTGAGCTTCAGGCGTTAGTAGTGCATGCACCTTATATTAAGTTTCATCACAACAGAGTAGTCCTCTGCACGCACCCTAATTTCCTGCCGAAGGTGATGTCTGAGTGTGGAGGAGTGGCCTAGTGGTTAGGGTGGTGGACTTTGGTCCTGGGGAACTGAGGAACTGAGTTCAATTCCCACTTCAGGCACAGGCAGCTCCTTGTGACTCTGGGCAAGTCACTTAACCCTCCATTGCCCCATGTAAGCCGCATTGAGCCTGCCATGAGTGGGAAAGCGCGGGGTACAAATGTAACAAAAAAAAAAATCTGAACCAGTCGATTGTCTTGCCAACATTTTTTCCCCTGCCCTGGCGAAAGCAGTTTGCATACCCTGTACTGCAAGAGAGCATTGGCCTTTTACATGGAGCGGATGAAGCCCTTCAGACAGTCCGCCCAGTTGTTTGTTTCTTTCGACACCAACAGGAGGGAAGTCGCCATCGGAAAACGCACAGTCTCCAGTTGGCTAGCAGATTGCATTTCCTTCACTTATGCCCAAGCTGGGCTGACTCTGGAGGGCCATGTCACGGCTCACAATGTTAGAGCCATGGCTGCATCAGTGGCTCACTTAAAGTCAGCTTCCATTGAAGAGATTTGCAAGGCTGCAACGTGGTCATCAGTGCACACATTCACATCTCATTACTGCCTTCAGCAGGATACCCGACGCGACAGTCGGTTTGGGCAGTCGGTGCTGCAGAATCTGTTTGGGGTTTAGAATCCAACTCCACCCCCCTAGACCCATTTTTGTTCTGTTCCAGGCTGCACTCTTATGTTATGTCATCGCCATTGCGAGGCCTAATTGACCATTGTTTTGAGCGAGCCTGGTTGCTAGGGATACCCCACATGTGAGAACAAGCAGCCTGCTTGTCCTCGGAGAAAGCGAAGATACTTACCTGTAGTAGGTATTCTCCGAGGACAGCAGGCTGATTGTTCTCACAAACCCACCCACCTCCACTTTGGAGTTGTTGTTTATTTGTATTTATGCTTTTTGATTAAATTGAGGAGGCACGCTTGCGCGTTGGGCGGGAACTCGTCCGCGTCCACGCTAGAAGACTCTGGCAAAACTTTTAAATTTTGCTGGTGAAAATTTGCTATTTCCTGGGCCGACATGGACGTCGACCCCACATGTGAGGACAATCAGCCTGCTGTCCTCGAAGAATACCTGCTACAGGTAAGTATCTTCGCTATCTGGATAGATCGCTTTGAAAACTGGCCGTCTCTGAGGTCAATATTCAGAAGATTTATGTGGATAAAAGCAGGTTTTATCTTTGTAAATTCAGGCTTTTGAGAAATAATTTTATAAAAAATATTCTGCATGTAAAGTAGAAAAGAGTTTTTATAAAAGTGCACAACCTCATGCTCGCATAAAAATTACATGCATGAAAAGTGTATATGTGTTTTTATTTGACCTGTGTATGGGTGTTTGGGTGGAGCAGAAGTAGAGCTGGGGTTGTAATATATACACACATTTTAGAAAATACACTTCTTCATCCTCCTGATAGACCTGTCCAGATGAACGTGTTATGCCCACCTACCAGCAGATGGAGGAAGAGTATACTGAGTTTCAGTGACATTACTCTAAGGATTGGTGTAGCTCTGGAATCTCCAGTATTCTCTGTCTCCAGCAGATGATTGCAGCTGAATTAGTGTAGCAACAGGATCTGAAGCAGCTTCTTGAGGCCTTGGGCGAGGTCCTTGCCTCAGCTGGAGGGGCCCTTGAGGCTATGTTCCAGATTTGGTCAGCAGAACGCCATCTAGTTGAGCAGAGGACTGGTGCCCAAAATGGAGTCAGTCTATGGACCACCTTGGGGAGGCAGAGCACTGTGGCTCCATAAGTCCTGCAGGCCCACGGCCGCAGTAGAGGGGTAGTAAGTCAGATGCTCCCCTGTGGGAATGCTCCCTGTGTGTGTGTTTCTCTCATGACTCAATACCCTACTTTCCTCCGATTTTGGGAAATTAAAAAAAATATATATAGTGAGAGAGAACAGCCTAAAGAGCACACAGACATTGTGGTGATCCCTTGCAGCAAATCGTGGTCTCAGTGGCACTGCTGGAGGAGGAGGAGAATTTCGAAGGCTATTGGACTTCTAGTTTTAAGTTCTGACTGTGGCCACGTTGAGTGCAGGCAGGCTGGCTGGAACAGAAGTGAGCCTGTGTCCTGCTGGCCACATAAACCACTTGCCTGGATTGGTCTAGCAGGAGTCGAGGAAAGGAGATTGGCAGGTGAAAACAAACTTCACTGTACACATAGAGTGCATGCATATATTTACACCTTCAGAGCAGGTGTAAAGTTGTGCACTGTTGGGGCTGGATCCATTTTATAAAGCTGCCTAAGTTGCCTTTATAAAATGGGCACCATTGTGGACTTCTTGCATAGGAGTCCTGAAATAAAATCAGGCCCTTAAAATATACCCACTTTCGGTAATTTTGGAGTGGAGCTGGAAGTGTGGCAACAGCAGGCTATCAGATCTAGTAAGATAGGCCCCTTTTACAAAGCGACCTTACTGCTCGCTAAGAAGGAAGTACCATCAGGCTACCTCAGCAGCCTGGCAGTACTTCCCATCCCCAGCACGCCATCATATCTGGTGCTACAAAAATATATTTATTTTTGTAGCGCCGGTGTATACCTGGCGGTAATCAGGCATTGCTGTGCTCTGCCCGTTTACCGCTGGGTTAGTGCTGGAACCCTTACCAGCACCTCAATGGGTGGCAGTAAGGGCTCCCCCCCCCCTAAATGGCCACGCAGCAAGTGCTTCACTTGCCACACTGCCATTTCTTTAAAAAAAAAAAAAAAGAAAGACCTTTCCTTTTACACGCTGCGGTAAAAGGGGGCCTCAGTGTGCGTCAAAAACATTTTGCCACAATTTGGCTCCATGAGCCTTATGAGCTGTTTTCCATTCAGTAAGGCCAAGTTCATCTTAGAACCAAGTTGAAACTGTAACTTTGGAAACCAGGACCCAGCTTGGTTCAGTTGTGCTGAACATTGAATGACAGAACTTTAACTCTTGGACTCCAGACAAGCTGTTTGTGTTGCCTTTTGAGAGGAGTCATGAATATGCTGTGGCCCTGCAAGAGCAGTCCACAAGAGAGAACTCTTGCATCCAAGAACCGGTTTTGTATTTTATTTCTCCCCACCTCTTAAAGAAACTGGTTATCCCTTTTTCTGCAAACTTAATACATTGTTTTGTTTCACCTAGGGGAACAGAATAAGTTTTAAAATAAAAGAGTAAAATAGCAACACATCAGCAGAGTAGAAGGGAAGGAAGAGAGTGAAATAGAAATAAGAAAAAGAATGGGAAGAGAAAGGGAGAAACGATTAGGCAGGGATATGAGAAGGAAGACTCTAGAAATGTGGGAGCCACACAGACGCAATTAACCAACGGTCCCTCAATCAGAATCCAACATGCCAAAAGCTAGCTGAGAAAACTGTCCCTTGATAGCGTTCTTGTACTTGATGCATGTGTAAGGGGCAAGGGAATTCCATAATTGAGGTCCAAGATAGGAGAAGGCAGTGTCTTGGGTAAGATCCAAGACAGAGTGTTGAAGGGGGTGGCAGGACAGGTAGGTTGGTATGAGCAGATCAGAGACTATGGTCTGGAGTATATGAAGTGATAAGATTAGATAGATAACTTGGGGAATCAGTGAAATAAGCCTTGTGTACTAATGTAAGAATTTTGAACTTTATGTGAAGGAGCCAATGCTCCTTTGTCAACAAAGGTGAAATATGATTAAACTTTCTAGAATAATTAAGTAACTTAACCACTATGGACTGGATGAACTGAATGCACTTGATAGAACTAAGTGGTAGGCTGCTGTATAGGGAATTACAATAGTTCATACGTGACATGACCAAGGACAAAAAAAAAAAAAAAAAAGAGTACAAATGGAGGGTATATTTAACATCTGTTATACTTTGCAAGACAAAGAAAGAAGTGCAAACAAAGTTGTCAGTCTGGGGCCTAAATGTTACCTTAATGTCAAAAATGACCTTGAGATTCATACATTGCCCTGAAAGGTTAAGGGTGAAACCACTGATGTAGACAGGGGAGGACAGGGAGAATGAGGATTGGGAAAGAGTAGAGATTAATATTTTGCAAAATTTTTAAAGATGGAATTTAAGTCAATCAGATACAGCATCCAGACACAAATTAAGGGAAAAGATATCAGTAAAAACATAAGAATAGCCATACTGGGTCAGACCAATGTCCATCTAGCCCAGTATCGTGCTTCCAACAGTGGCCAATCCAGGTCACAAGTACCTAGCAGAAACCCAATTGGTAGCAACAGTCCATGCTACCAATCCCAGGGCCAGCAGTGGCTTCCCCCAAGTCCATCTTAATATCAGAATATGGACATATCTTCCAGGAAGTTGTCCAAACCTTTTTTAAACCCAGATGTGCTAACCACTGTTACCACATCCTCTGGCAACGAGTTCCAGAGCTTAACTATACTTTGAGTGAAAAAATATTTCCTCCTATAAAAGTATTCCCATGTAATTTCATTGCATGTCCCCTGGTCTTAGTACTTTTTTGAAAGAGTGAAAAATCAATTTACTTCTACCCATTCTACACCATTCGGGATTTTATAGACCTCAGTCATATTCCCTCTCAGCCGTTTCTTTTCCAAGCTAAAGAGCCCTAACCTCTTTAGCCTTTTCTCATATGGGAGGAGTTCTATCCCCTTTATCATTGTGGTCGCTCTTCTTTGAGCCTTTTCTAATTCTGGCATATCCTTTTTGAGATACGGCAACCAGAATTGAATGCAATACTCAAGGTGAGGTTGCACCATAGAGCAATACAGAAGCATTATAATATTCTTGGTCTTATTTTGCATCCCGTTCCTAATAATTTCTAGCATCCTGTTTGCTTTTTTGGCTGCTGCCGCACACTGGGAAGAAGATTTCAGCGTATTGTCTACAATGACACCTAGATCATTTTCTTGAGTGCTGACTCCTAAGGTGGACCCTAGCATCAAGTATTCAGATCATTCTTCTCAATGTGCATCACTTTGCATTTGTCCACATTAAATTTCATCTGCCATTTGGATGCCCAGTCTTCCAATTTGCTAAGGTCTTCCTGCAATTTTCACAATCCACATGTATTTTGACAACTTTGAATAGTTTTGTGTCATCTTCAAATTTAATCACCTCACTTGTCATCCCATTTTCCAGATCATTTATAAATGTTAAATTGCACCTTGCACCTGTCCTAGTACAGGTCCCTGCGGCCCTTCACTATTCACCCTTCTCCATTGAGACCTACCCTCTGTTCTCTGTCCAATAACCAATTCCTAATCCATAGAAGGACATTGCCTCCTATCCCCTTTTTAATTTTCTCATGAGGATCTTTGTCAAAAGCATTCTGAAAATCAAGATTACACTACATCAACCAGCTCACTTTTATCCACATGTTTATGCCTTCAAAGAAATGAATGAAATTGGTGAGGCAAGACTTCCCTTGCTGAACCCATGCTAACTCTGTCCCATTAAACTATGTTTGTCTATATCTTCCGTAATTTTATTCTTTGTAATAGTTTCCACTATTTTCTCTGGCACTGAAGTCAGGCTTAGTGGTCTAATTTCCCGGATCACCCCAGAACTCTTTTTATAAATCAGTGTTCAATTGGCCACCCTCCAATCTTCAGGTACTATGGATAATTTTAACGACAGGTTACAGATCACTAACAACAGATCAGCAATTTCATGTTTGCGTTCTTTCTTTACCCTGGGGTGTATGCCATCCGGTCCAGGTCATTTATCACTCTTTAACTTGTCAGTTTAACTCAGTACGTCTTCCAGTTTCACTGAGATTTTGTTCGGTTCCTCCACATCACCCTTGAAAACCATGTCTAGTACAAGTAGATCTCTTACATCTTCTTCTGTAAAGGCAGAAGCAAGTAATTCATTCAATCTCTCTGCTATGGCCTTGTCCTCCCTGAGTGCCCCTTTTGCTCCTTCATGATCTAACAGTCCCACGGATTCCCTCACAGGCTTTTTACCTCTCATGTCCCTTAAAAAGTTGTTAGTATGAGTTTTTGTCTCCATGGCAAGTTTTTCTTTATATTCTCTTTTAGCCTCCTTTATCAGTACTTTGCGTCTAGCTTGACACTGCTTATGTTGCTTCTTATTTTCTTCAATTGGATCCTTTTTCCATTCTTTGAAGGATGCTCTTTTGGTTCTAATAACCTCTTTCACTTCACATTTTAAGCACACGTTTGCTGTTCCTTCAACATTTGTTAATACATGAAATACATCTGGTCTGGGCTTCCACTATGGTATTTTTAAACAACAGTGCCTGATTTAAAGACCTAATCTTTGTGGCAACCTTTCTGCTTCTTTTTAACTACTTTCCTCATTTTGTCATAGTCACCCTTTTGAAAATTGAATGTTGCTACAGTAGATTTCTTTAATGACTTCACTCCAGATATCAGCTCAAATTTGATCATGTTGTGATCACTGTTTCCCAGTGGATCCAACACAGTTACCTCTTGTACCATGCCATTCATTCCACTAAGGACTAGATCAAAAATATCTCCTCATTTTGTTGATTCTTGGACCAATTGCTCCTAGAAGCAGTCATTTATTACGTCTACAAATTTTACCTCCCTAGCGCTCCCTGATGTAGCATTTATCCAGTCAATATTGGGGTAATTGAAATTACCCTTTATTGTAATGTTGCCCAATTTGCCAGCTTTCCTAATTTCTGTAAACATGTGTTCATCTGTCCATTTTGTCCTGGCAGATGGTAGTACAGCCCTACCAGTAGAAGAGCCCGATACTGTAAAGAGAATCTGTATATTGTCTAGATAGCAGTAAGGACTACAAACCATACTATAGATTGAACAAGCAGGATGAATGGGGCAAGAAATATATTAAACAGAGGTGGTGCTAAAGTAGAGCCCTGTAGTACCCTGTATGCAGAACTAAAGACTAGCCAGATGAACCTTGAATTTATGTGTGGTTGGAAACATAAGAGGAGAAACAGTCCAATACAGAATCCCTTAAACATAAGTCCTGTAGCTATATGAGAAGGAGAGTGGTCAATAAGATCAAAAGCAGAAGAGAGATCAAGTGACACCAAGATGACAGACTGATATTGATCATTTGCTGTCCTGGTCTCATTGTACATAGCTGTAAGAAAACTTTTGATACTATGGCCAGCTCTGAAACCTACCTGTCTGGGATATAATGTGAGTGTTTTATCAAGAAAAAGGGTGAGCTGAACAAGAACTATGTTTTCCATGAATTTCTCAAGATTGGAAAATTGGAAATTGGATTGAAACTAGCAGGATCTGAGGGATGAAGATGGGGCACTTGAGTGTTGGAATAATGATAGCATGTTTCCATGCTGCAGGAACATACCCTTGGTTGTGGCTTCCCTGCAGTAAAGACAGAATTAAAGGGAGAAAATGAGAACCTACCTTCTTAACGAGAGTGGGTGGCCAAGAATCAAATAGAAAAGAAGTAGAATTAAGTGAGGAAGCAAGTTTGATTATGGAAAATGAAGTGGACTAGTGGAATGATACTCTATGCTGAAGTAGGAACAGCTGAGGGATTCAAAACAAACTTTGGAAGGATAAATCAAAACGTAGCAGCACTAATATTTCCAAGGTTGAGATAAAGGGCTCTGATTTTTTCCAGCTAGAGAATCTGGAGGGAGAAGTGTGGGGGAGTAAGATGGCCAGCATTTCTCCCCCTTTCACCAGAATCTCCTCCCTCGCTGTCCTGCATCCAGAATCTTCCCATGCTTGCTCTCTCTCTCCCTCTGTCCAGTGTTCCCCCTTCTTTCTCCCTATCCCCCATGCCTAGCATCCTTGTCTGTCTGTCTCTGTCTCTGTCCTTTCCATGTTCAACATCTCTATCCCTTCCCTGTGTCCAATATTTCTCCCTTTCTTCCTATCCCTTTCCTTGTATCCACCATCTCCTTATCTTCGCCATATCCAACATCTCTTTTTCTTTCTCTCTATAGCCCTCTCTCCTGTGTGTGTCCAGCATCTCCACCTCCTGCATTTGCCTTCCATCTCCCTATTGCTCCCTGTCCAGCATCTTCTCTGAATCTCAAATCCCACCTCTAGTATCTAGTATCTGCATTCTTTCCCTATATCTCCCCATGTCCAGCATCTCCTATCCATTTTCTTATGTTCCCGTGTTTAGCATTTCCCTTCCATCTCTTTATGTTCCCCTCCATATCAGCATCTCTCCTGAGTCTACCTATATCCCCCTGTCTCCATATGTTTCCAATGTCCAGTATCTCATCTCCCTATGTATCCCTATTTTACCCTCCGTGTTCAGTCTCCCTATGCTCCCGTGCCCAGCATCTCCTCTTCATCTTCATATGCCCCCTTCCATGTCCAGTATCTTCCCTCCATCTTCTCATGTACAGAATCTCCTCTCCATCTGCTTCCAATCTTTCCTCATATCTAGCATCTGCACCCTCTCCCCATATCTTACTATGTCCTGCTTCTGGACTCTCCTCTCTTATCGGGTATCTGCATTATTTTCCTATGTCTCTCCATGTTCAGCATGTGTTGCTGTACAATTTCCTCCTTCCCCCCCCCCACCCCACCTCTTCTGCAGTTGCCTTTCCCCTCGTCCTCTTCCCAAGTTTGATGCTCACCTCTTCCAGAGCTGCCACTACCTCCTCTCATCTCCCCAGGTCTGCTGCTCATCTGGAGCCGCCTCTGCCCTCACCCCTGGTCTCCTCAAGTCTTCTGCTCACCTACAAAAGAAACAGTAAACATGGGGCCTTCAACAAGCTTCCAACACCATGCCGGTCCCACCCTCTGTGAAAGTGTACATTTAGAGTGGGCAGGACCAGCAGGGTCCTAGAAGTGTGCCAGAATCTGAAAGGCCTGCACCTAACTGTTTCTTTTGTAAGTGAACAGCAGACTTAGGAAGATGCAAGGGGGAGTGGGTGGAGGTGGCCCCCTCAGAGGTAAGCAGCAGATTTAGGAGACATGGAGGGGGGATGGCATGCCAGCTGGAACTGGTGGTTGAGTGATGCAGCTGCAGAAGCAGTTCAGGGGGTAAAGATTTTGTCACTCACCAGGAGAACAGAGATGGTCACTGCAGGGAAGCTGGTGAATTGGGCTTTTAGCACCCTTGAGGCAGTGCTCACTTGGTCTGTTTCTTGAACCAGCCCTGATCTTTATTTTGATGATTTCCAGATCTACAGTACCTCTCTACACCAGACATTTCACCAAGAATCCAGTCCCAAATCTTAGGCTTCTTGGTTGACGTGCTATCTGGATTTCCCACTGCCATTTAAAACTTAAAATGCGTAAGACAAAGCTTCTTATCTGTCCCCCTTTTTCTGTTTCTGTAGAAAATACTGTCTTTGTTCCACTCCTTTCAGCTTGGGGTTATCTTTGACTCCTTGCTGTCTCTATCTCTTTCTCTTCACGTGTTCAACACACTGCTAAAACTAGTCATCTCTTTCTGTATAACAGCACCAAAATCCGTCCCTTCTTTTCTCAACACACAACGAAAACTCTTAGCAATACTCTTTATCACCTCCCACTTAGATTACTACAATGTGGGAGATTTTTCATCAGCAGGGGTAATTTAGAATGAATCTTTTGCATCTGCATATCTCCTGAAAATATACATATATGAAACTAGAAAAACAATTGAAAAAAAATGTGTTTTTCATTTAGAATTAAGTGTTAGCCTACTGCGTAGCAGAATTCATTCTTTTTCTCACTAGCTGCTAATCAGTTCCTACTTCTTACAGATATTTTTTTGTTCTGTTTTCTTGGCAGAAAGAAGAAGAAAGAGAGCTGGCAATCATTTATTTGCAGAAATTAATACGAGGCAGAGCTATTCAGAACATGGTATGTCCCTTGGGCCTTTGAACCTGACAGTAATGACAAAAATTGTCAAACATGGTAATCATGAGTCATGACAAGTTATATTGGAAAAGGAACAACACAGCCACAAAAAAAGTGAACATCAAATATTTTACCAGATTTCTATGTTTACTGTAGAGTAAGCACCACAAGCATAGAAGAACAATCTTCCATGGATACAGTACAGCAAACGCACAATAGTGGAGGAGACCAAAGAAGAGGATCCTTACAACAATGGTGTCCAGAAAAGTATTTTATTGAAATCTTCAAAGACTCGACATAACTCGTGTTTCGGCCAAAATGGCCTGCCTCAGGAGTCTAGATAATGAGTTGTGCAGTTATGATACCTTGCCAAACACTCATAAGTGAAACCCGACATCAGCGGCGTAGCGAGGCCGGCTGACACCGGGGCGGGTCGCCGCTGCGCACCCCCCCCCCCCCCGGGTGCAGCACAGCGCTCTGCCCCGCCGAGTGCACGTTGTGTCTGGGAGCTGCATCAGCTCCGTTGGTTCCCTGCTTTCTCTGCCCTGGAACAGGAAGTAACCTGTTCCGGGGCAGAGAGAGCAGGTAACCAGCGGCGCCGACACCCCCCCAGCGCGTGCACCCGGGGCGGACCGCCCCACCGCCCCCCCTTCCTACGCCACTGCCCGACATAATAGCATCTATAACAATATAACTGCTCCGCCAACACTGCATGACAGGAAAAGAAGAAATCACACCGCTCTATAGCAAATCTTGTCTCTCTACAGAGCGGTGTGATTTCTTTTTTTCCTGTCATGCAGTGTTGGTGGAGCAGTTATAGATGCTACTCTGTCGGATTTCACTTATTAGCATTTGGAAAAGGTATCATTTCTGCACAACTCATTATTTTGGCCAAAACACGAGTCGTGTCGGGGCTTTGTGAAGATTTCAATAAAATACTTTTCTGGACGCCATTGTTGTAAGCACTCTCTTTTTTTGGGGCTCCTCCACTGTTGTGCGTTTGCTTTACCTTAGAGTAGCCTGATGATATTGAGCCTTTACTGGCTGTTTTGGTGCTTTGGTTTATAACCATTTTTCTTGGCCCTCTATTTATACATGTCTCTACCTCTATTCTTCCTTCTCTGTTTCTCTCTTTTCATTCGCATCTTCTCCCTCCTTTTCTCTTCCTTCATGCATTCTTTCTCATTAACTCCTCCTCTGCATCTCCATTTTTTCATCCCTTCCCTTCATCAGCAACTCCAATAAACTTCTACAGTCTTTCACCTGCAAATGACAGATTTTATTTTATTTGTTTATTACACTTATAGCCTGCTTATTACCTAAATGGGTAACATGTTAACATACCCAATTTAAAAATACATAATCAAACACACATAAAATACTGATCTCAGGTCTTAGTCCCAGTATGAAATCAAGTATATGCCTTACACAAACAGTATTTTCAGTCTCTTTCTATATTCAGTTATTGATGATAACATACAAACATTGCCAGGCAACTTTTTCTATAAAAGAGATCCAATTATGGACAATGCGCTTTCACAGGTGTCAGAATAACATACCCTTGCTAAAGAAGGCTGCACCAATTGTCGAGTTCATGCTGCTCTCAGGGAGCAAGCTGGCTCATAGAGTCTCAAAACTTGTTTAAAATATTCAGGAGATACATCATTCAAAGTCTTAGAAGTAAGCATCAGTGCAAGGCCTTCATTGAACCCAACACATGGTCAGTTCTTTGTAATTCCACATGCTGTACCACCTGTAATGCTTTACATTAGGTAAACCAAAGTATAGACAATTACAGTTGTCTAATAGTCTGAGTTTCAATAGGAATACTGCAGTCTTGAAATTTTACTGGATCCAGAATCTCATCGTTAACACATTTAAACATTATTTTGGTTTTCACTAAGTTCAAAGATAATCTGTTATCACTCATCCATAGTTGGATGGACTCTGTAGAATGCTGTAATTTCACATGACCAGTCACAAAATCATCATCCACAGGGAAAAAAAAATTAACATCTGCATATATTCTAAAATCTACAGTCAAGTTTCTTAATATATCACTTAATAGTTTCATATACAAATTCAAGGTAATAAATAGAGGGAGGCACTACCTAAAGGTTTTTAAGTGACAGTACACTATGGCAGTGTCCACACTGGCTCCACGGATGTCATCACCTACATGTCAGAATATATGCCTGCTGTCAAAAAGTATTGCTATAAAATTTCATAGTGTATCCTTTAGTGTTTGTACTTTTTGAGAGAGTAAACAATCAATTTGTGTCTTCCCATTCCACTGCACTCGGGATTTTGTAGATCTCTATCATATCCCACTTCAGCCATCTTTTCTACAGGCTGAAGATGCCTAATCTCTTTAGCCTTTCCTCATATGAGAATTGTTCCATCCACTTGATCATTTTGGTTGCCTTTCTCTGTGCATCTTCTAATTCTTTTTTGAGGTGCAGTGACCAGAATTGTACACGATATTCAAGGTGCAGTCACATCATGGAGCAATACAGAAACATTAAGATATTTTTAGTTTTCTATTCCTATCCTAATAAATCTTAACATTCTGTTTTCCTTCTTGGCCGCCACCACTCACTGAGCAGAAGATTTCAACATATTGTCCATGCTGACACTCGGATCTTTTTCCTGAGTGGTGACTCCTAATATTAGCATCATGTAGCCATAATCTGGGTTATTCTTTGCACTTGTCCATATTAAATTTCATGTGCCATTTGGATGCCCAGTCATAAGATCCTTCTGCAAGTTCTCACAGTCTGCATGCGATTTAATAACTTTGAATAATTTTGTGTCATCTGCACATTTGACCATATCACTTGTCATTCCTATTTCTAGATAAATATGTTGAAAAGCACCAATCCCTTTGGCACTCCACTATCACCTTTCTTCATTGAGAGAATTGTCCATTTAACCCTACTCTCTGTTTTCTATTTTGAAACTAGTTCCCAACAAAACTAACTCCTCTTTATTTCCTCTACAGTACCTAGCTCCTCTTTATTCACACGTTTATTCATGCCTTTAAAAAGAAATTGGAGCATGTGACTCTTAAGGACCTATCTCATGCCACTGGTCAATGTTTTCAATCCATCTGGGAACCATTTTGGGGAACCTTAACCCCAAGGGCACACAGTTATCTCTTTAACATATAATGTGGATGGTTGTATTCTGTATTGAGGAACAGTATGTACTGGGTTCAGGAACTGGGGAAGGGAGGGCTCAGGGGAGTTGAAATTCTATTAGCCATGTCCTAAACTTTTTCTGTTCATTGTTATATATTTTTGGCTATTAATAAAAATCATTTAAACATTGTAAAGGGGGGTCCGCTTCCTCTTCTTGGGTGGAGCCAGGAAGCCTGCGGGGCTCCCAAGGTTCCAGGACTGAATACTGCTGATACTGGGATTCAGGGCCAAAGTATTTTATTATCAAGGCAATTTCATACCAAAAATCATAATTATATTCTTCAAAACAAAAGGTACAGCCCTCTTAAGATAGTCTTCAAAAGAAAAAGGTACAGTCCTCATAAGATAATCTTGAAAAGGAAAAAGGTACAGTCTAGGTCTCAAAATCCCTCAGCAAACGCTCAGCTCCTCAGGTCTTCTATTAGGGCATTAGCTTTCCCTTCTCCCTCCTTCAGAAGGGTTTAGAAAGAGTTCAGCACACTTCCAGTATAGCACAACAGTTCAGAACAAATCTTCATGGACAGTCATTGCACGTCAAACCAATACAACAAATCACCTGCCTTTTCACAACACAGAGGGAACCCTGTAAGGAGCAGGGTTGGCAGTTTCTCCCACCTCTCAGCACCACGCCCGGTGTGGCCTCCTCCACTGCCTTCAAATGCTGGGCAGGGCAACCTTTGAATTCTCCCACTCCATGGTAGCTGGCTCCTCTCCCTTGGGTAGCTCTAGTGGCAGGCTACTTCCTTCCTCCACATACTCCATGGAATCTCTCTCTCTCTCTCTCTCTCTCTCCATTTGTCTCCCCTCTCTCCTGATGACTGAGAGCCTCCAGGAAATCTGCTCTGCCCTTCTCACAGCTGGGGGGACTGATGGCGAAGCCAGGGAAACTGAGCTTCATCCTTCCCTCTTCCTCTAGTGGGGAAGGAAGTAACAGGCTCACCCTGCCTCGAGCCATTGCTCCCCCTGCTGGGGCTGGGAATCCATTCCATCTTTTTAGGACTACTCTCTTCTCTCATTCTTGCAAGGACTTCTGGGACCCGTAGTTCTGGGCTCAACTGCTTCACTGGGGAATCTCTGGGGCTTGCCTTGTCACAACATTAAAAAATGTAGCAGATTGGTGAGGTAAGACTTCTCTTGGCTAAATCCTTGTTGACTCTGTCCCAGTAACTGTGTTTGTCTAGAAATTTTGTTCTTTATAATAATTTCTTACCATTTTGCCCAGCACTGACTTCAGGCTCACCGGTCTGTATTTTCTCTGATTAACCCTGGAACCCTTTATAAAATATTGGTGTTACATTGATTGCTTTTCCAATCTTCAGGTACCAGGGATGATTTTAATGACAAGTTAATGATATCTGCCATTTCATTTTTTAATTCTTTTGTTACTTTGGAGTGTATACTATCTAGTCCAGGTGATTTACTGCTCTTTAGGTTGTCGATTTGGCTGCTTATATCTTCCAGGTCAGGGGCAGACTGACCATTCGGGCAACCAGGCAGTGCCTAAGAGCCTAGAGGCTGTCAAGACCTGTGAGACTTCCGTAGGAAGTCTCAGCCACCATTTTGAAAACACAGTGGCACCGGCAGGTGAGGGAATAGCAGCAGCGCAGTGGGTAGGAAAGAACATGCCCCCCCCTAGAGACCACCAGGGTTCTTCAGGTAGGATCTGAGCAGCGGGGGTGTCAGCAGTATGGGGGTGTCAGGTAGCGGCCGGACGGGGGGCCCAGACCACTCTTAGTCCGCTGCTGTTCCAGGTTCACTGAGATTTGTTTCAGTTACTCCATATCTTCACCTTTTAAATACCGTTTGTGGCATGGGTAGCTCCCTTACATCCTCTTCAGTAAAAACTGAAGCAAATAATTCCATTTAATCTTACACTCTGGCCTTATCTTCCCTTGATGACCTAATGGTCCAACTGACTCTCTTGCAGAATTTCTGCTTCTAATGTACCTGAAAAAGATTTTACTTTGAGGTTTTGCTTCTACAGCAAGTTTCTTTTCAAATTCTCTTCTAGCCTTCCTTATCAGTGCTTTGTATCTAACTTGCCAGTTCTTATGCTGCTTTCTCTTTTCATCATTTGGACCCTTTTTCCATTTTTTGTAAGATGTTCTTTTGGATATAATAGTCCCTTTCACCTACCTTTTTAATCATAATGGCTGTCATTTGACTTCCTTTTTTAATATATGGAATACATCTAGTTTGGACTTCCAAGATGGTATTTTTAAACAGTGTCCATGCCTTATTTAAACTCCTAACCTTTGCAACTGTTCCTTTTTCTCATCATATTTTCCTTCTCTTTCAATTTCATTTTTTTTTCTCATGCACCATTTGTTTTCTAAGCATACTAAGCAACATATTCAAAAACTTGCTGAGCCATTTTAAGACAGCATTTTCTCTGTCCTGAACTACATATGTATGGACACCAACTAGCTAAAGATTAACTGTGCTCTGCCCCAGAAACCTCTAGCCCTATTTTTTTATCAAGGTAAATTTTGTGAGCTACGGTTTGAATAATTTGCCCACTGAATGGAGGGGAGGGGTGATAAAGGATGAATATAAACCTCAAAGATTTATAACTCCCAAATTTAGCTGGACAAATCTTTTATATATTAATCTCTCTTCTTCTGTCCCTGGTCACTCTCACTCTGTTTCTTTATTAATGCATAACATTTCTCATAAGCTTCTGCTGATCTTTCAGTTCCCTACGTACCTTGTTCAGACCTTATTGTCACTTTTGGTACTACTGTTGTATTTTTTTTGTTAACTTGTGCAAATGTTATTTTATTCTGTAAGATGTTTGAAGGAAAAGAGAAGCGACTGGAACTTATTCAAGAACTGCGAATCACACATGCTCTTCAAGAAGATGGGCAACTGTTGAAGAAGACAGAGAAACAAGCAACATTGGCCTTACAGCGCCAGCGGAATTTACGAGAACACAAGGTACTAGTTTCCTGCTGTTAGTAATCTATTGTGACAAGAGAGAAAACTTAAGTTATGGAGCCAATATTGTGCCTAATGCAAGAAAACAAAACAAAAATAAAAACTGAGCTGTGTAGCATTACAAATGCACATTAAGCAACTTATGAATAATTAAAACAGAGCAAATCAGTAGTAGCTCGATTAGCCAAATCACCAGAACTGCAAAAACGTAACTGCGCTGCTATTAGTCTTGGAATTAGACTCCGATTCCCACCCTACCTGAGCCATAGGTCAACGGATCTTGACGGCCCAATTCCCCTCCTCCCTAACATCCAGATCAAGGTGGCATCTTAAGCTCACTTTTGTGCCCTCTCCACCCCCCCCCAATCAAAATTATCAGAGATCTGACTTTGAAATAGCCTTATCCACATCAAAGGCCATTGAGAAAATTGAACAATTAGCCATACTCTCTGTTTACTATCTTTTAACCAGTTCCAAATCCACAACAGGACATTGCCTCTTATTCCATGGCTTTTAATTTCCTCAGGAGTCTTTCATTAGGTACTTTATCAAATACTGTCAAAAAATCCAGATACGCTCTCTCAACTGGCTCACCATTGTCCACATGTCTTCAAAAAATGTGGCAGATTGGTGAGGAAAGGATTCTCTTGGCCAAATCTAGGTTGACATTGTCCCATTAAAACATGCCTATCTATATGTTCAATAATTTTGAGCTTTATAATAATTTTAACCATTTTGCCTAGCATTGACATCAGGCTCACCAGTCTATTTTTTCCCAAATCACCCTGGAACCCTTATGAAAAGTTGGCTTATGGACTTTTCTTTAAGGAAATTATCCAAACCTTTTTTTAAACTCTGCTAAGCCAAACTGCTTTTACCACATTCTCTAGCAATGAATTCCAGAGTTTAATTAATTACATGTTGAATGAAGAAATATTTTCTCTGGTTTGTTTAAAATTTACTTCTTAGTAGCTTCATTGCATGTCCCCTAGTCCTTGTATTTTTGGCAAGAATAAACAAGGAATTCATGTCTACCCATTCTACTCCACTCAGTTTTAGACTTCTATCATATCTACTTCTACTACTTATCATTTCTATAGCGCTACTAGACGTACACAGCGCTGTACACTAAACATGCAAGAGACAGTCACTGCTCAATACAGCTTATAATCTAATCAAGACAGAGCAACAGGACAAGTAAGGGATAAGGGAATTACTTAAGGTGGGAATGATAAAACAGGCATGGGTACTGAACAAGTGAATAGGAGTTAAAAGCAGCCTCAAAAAGGTGGGCTTTTAGCCTATATTTGAAGATGGCCAGAGATGGAGCTTGACGTACTGACTCAGGAAGAATATTCCAGACGTATGGTGCAGCAAGATAAAAGGAACGGAGCGTGGAGTTGGCAGTGGAGGAGAAGTAATCCTGTAGCCAGGACCAGCACACCAAGGGATGCAATGTCCTGTTGCACCGAGGATGTGTCTCCAGGAGCTACTGCCCAGGAGGGAAGGGTTGGGATGGCTGTTGTAGTTGGTGATTTGATTGTTAGGCATGTAGATAGCTGGGTGGCTGGTGGACATGAGGATCGCCTGGTCACATGCCTGCCTGGTGCAAAGGTGGAGGACCTCATGCGTCACCTAGATAGGATTTTAGATAGTGCTGGGGAGGAGCCGTGTCACGTTTTCAAAGCAGGAACCTAGGTTTGTGAGACAGGCAAAGCTCCGGAGTCTCAATGCGTGGATGAGGCGATGGTGCAGAGAGGAGAGTGTTAGATTTGTTAGGAACTGGGCAATATTCTTGGGAAGAAGAAGCCTATTCCGGAAGGATGGGCTCCACCTTAACCAGGGTAGGACCAGGCTGCTGGCATCGGTATTTAAAAAGGAAATAGAGCAGCTTTTAAACTAGATCGTGGGGGAAGGCCAAAAGTCATTCAAAAACGCATGGTTCAGAACAAGGTATCTTTCAAAGATATCACCAAAACAGGGAAGATCGGGTATCCCGATAGCGAGGTTGCAAAGGAGACCATAGTAGATCAGTTGGCCTTAAATAAAAATCAGACAAAAGATTGCAAATTAACACTGTCAACTAATGAGCAAGGTGTAAATAGGAACAACAAACATAGTTTGAAATGTCTATATGCAAATACCAGAAGCCTAAAAATAAGATGGGAGAGTTAGAATATATTGCACTAAATGAAAAATTAGATATGATAGGCATCTCTGAGACCTGGTGGAAGGAGGATAACCAGTGGGACACTGTCATACCAGAGTATAAATTATATCATAGTGATAGGGTGGATCAAATTGGTGGAGGGGTAGCTTTGTATGTTAAGAAGGGCCTTGAATCAAATAGATTGAAAATCTGCAGGAAACAAAACACGTCTTGGAATCTCAATGGATTGAAATTCAGTGTGTAAATGGAAAAAGGGATAGTGATAGGAGTGTACTACCGTCCACCTGGCCAGAATGAACAGATGGATGTATAAATGTTATCAGAAATTAGGGAGGCTAACAAACTGGGCAACACAATAATGGGTGATTTCAATTACCCCAATATTGACTGGGTAAATGTAACCTCAGGGCGAAAATCAAGGACTGCTTTATCGAGCAGCTGGCACAGGATCCAACAAGTGCTTAGTGGAGCGCATGATCTGGTGCAGGAGGTAATGGTGCTGGGGCTGCTTGTTAACATTGATAATAATATGATCAGATTTGATATTGGCTTTGGAGTAAGTACACACAGGAAATCCAATATGTTAGCATTTAACTTTCAAAAAGAAGACTATGATAAAATGAGAAGAATGGTGAAAAAAAACTTGGAGGAGTAGCTGCAAAGGTCAAAATTTAACAACAGGCGTGGATGCTGTTCAAAAATACCATCCTGGAAGCTCAGGCCAAATATATTCCGTGTATTAAAAAAGGAGGAAGACCAAACGACAACCGGCATAGTTAAAAAGTGAGGTGAAGGAAGCTAGTAGAGCTAAAAGAAAAATCCTTCAGAAAATGGAAGAAGGACGTGACTGAAAATAATAAGAAACAGCATAAGGAATGGCAAGTCAAATTCAAAGCACTGATAAGGAAGGCAAAGAGAGCCTTTGAAAAAAAGATTGCATTGGAGGCAAAAACATACAGTAAAAATTTTTTCAGGTACATTAAAAGCAAGAAACCGGCAAAAGAATCTGTTGGACTGCTAGATGACCGAGGGATAAAAGGGGCAATCAGGAAAGACAAAGCCTTAGCGGAGAGATTAAATTAATTCTCTGCTTCAGTCTTAACTGAGGAAGATTTGGGAGAGATACCAGTGCCAGAAATGATATTCAAAGCTGACGAGTCAGAGAAACTGAATGACATTTCTATAAACCTGGAGGATATAATGGTGCAATTTGACAAATTGAAGAGTAGCAAATCTCCTGGACCGGATGGTATTCATCCCAGAGTACTGATAGAATTGAAAAATGAACTTGCAGAATTATTGTTAGTAATATGTAATTTATCTTTAAAATCAAGCATGGCTCCAGAAGATTAGAGGGTGGCCAATGTTACGCCAATTTTTAAAAAAGGTTCCAGAGGTGAGCCTGACGTCAGTGCAGGGAAAAATGGTAGGGACTATTATAAAGGACAATATTACAGAGCATATTGAAAAGCATGGCTTAATGAGACAAAGCTAACATGGATTTAGTGAAGGGAAATCTTGCCTCACCTATCTATTACATTTCTTTGAAGGGGTGATCAAACGTGGATAAAGGTTAGCTGGTCGATATTGTGTATCTGGATTTTCATAAGGCGTTTGACAAAGTACCTCATGAAAGACTCCAGAAGAAACTGGAGAGTCATGGGATAGGAGGTAGTGTCCTATTGTGGATTAAAAACTGGTTAAAAGATAGAAAACAGAGTAGGGTTAAATGGTCAGTATTCTCAATGGAGAAGGGTAGATAGTGGGTTTTCCCAAGGGTCTGTGCTGGGACTGCTGCTTTTTAACATACTTATAAATGATCTAGAGATAGGAATAACTAGTGAGGTAATTCAATTTGCTGACAACACAAAGTTATTCAAAGTTGTTAAATCGCAAGAGGATTGTGAAAAATTACAAGAGGACCTTACAAGACTGGGAATCTAAATGGCAGATGATGTTTAATGTGAGCAAGTGCAAAGTGATGCATGTGGGAAAGAGGAACCCAAATTATAGTATGTACTGCAAGGTTCCATATTAGTAGTCACCGATGATACGTTGAAACCCTCTGCTTAGTATACGGTGGCGGCTAATATAGCAAATAGAATGTTAGATATTTTTAGGAAAGTCATGGAAAACAAAAATGAGGATGTTATAATGCCTTTGTATCGCTCCATCGAGTGTGACCACACCTTGAATACTGTACTCAGTTCTGGTCACCGCATCTCAAAAAATACATAGTGGAATTAGAAAAGATACAGAGAAGGGCGACGAAAATGATAAAGGGGATGGGACAACTTCCTTATGAGGAAAAGCTAAAGCGGCTAGGGCTCTTCAGCTTGGAGAAAAGACGGCTGAGGAGAGATATGATAGAGGTCTATAAAATGATGAGTGGAGTGGAACGGGTAGACGTGAATCGTTTGTTTACTCTTTCCACAAATACTAGGACTAGGGGACATGCGATGAAGCTAGAAAGTAGTACATTTAAAACAAATCGGAGAAACTATTTCTTCACCCAACATGTAATTAAACTCTGGAATGTAGCAAAATTGGTTGGCTTAGCGGGATTTAAAAAAAAGGTTTGGATGGCTTCCTAAAGGAAAAGTCCATAGACCATTATTAAATGGACTTGGGGAAAATCCATTGCTTATTTCTAGAATAAGCAGCATAAAAATGTATTGTACTGTTTTGGGATCTTGCCAGGTATTTGTGACCTGGATTGGCCACTGTTGGAAACAGGATGCTGGGCTTGATGGACCTTCAGTCTGTCCTAATATGGCAGGATAAGTGTAGGGAGAGATAGGAGTGGAGAGGTAGTGAGGAGCTACAGAGTGAATGCACTTGTTTGTAAGTCAATAAGAGAAGTTTGAACTATATGCGGAAACAGATAAGGAGTCCATGAAGTGATCTGAGAACAGGGCTAATATGAGCGTAGTGACACTGGCGGACTATAAGTCGTGCAGCAGAATTTGAACAGATTGAAGGGGAGAGAGAAGGCTTAGTGGGAGACCTGTGAGAAGCAAGTTGCAGTATTCTAAGCGTGAGTGTGAATAAGGGTTTTGGTAGTATGCTCAGATAGGAAGGGATGAATTTTGTTGATATTATAGAGAAAGCAGTCTGTTGAATATGTGCAGAAGCTGAAGACTGTAGCCACTTTAGCCTTTCCTCCTAGGGAAGTCATCCCATCTCCTTTATCATTTTCATCACTTTCTCTGTACCTTTTGTAATTCTGTTATACCTTTTTTGAGATGCAGTGACCAGAATTGCACCCAGTATTCAAGGTGCGGTTGCACCATGAAGCAATACAGCGAATGCTACATACCTGTAGAAGGTATTCTCCGAGGACAGCAGGCTGATTGTTCTCACTGATGGGTGACGTCCACGGCAGCCCCTCCAATCGGAAAACTTCACTAGCAAAGTCCTTTGCTAGTCCTCGCGCGCCCGCGCGCACCGCGCATGCGCGGCCGTCTTCCCGCCCGAAACCGGCTCGAGCCGGCCAGTCCAGTATGTAGCAAGACAATACACTTCAAGGGAAGACACAACTCCAAAGGGGAGGCGGGCGGGTTTGTGAGAACAATCAGCCTGCTGTCCTCGGAGAATACCTTCTACAGGTATGTAGCATTCGCTTTCTCCGAGGACAAGCAGGCTGCTTGTTCTCACTGATGGGGTATCCCTAGCCCCCAGGCTCACTCAAAACAACAACCATGGTCAATTGGGCCTCGCAACGGCGAGGACATAACTGAGATTGACCTAAAAAATTTACCAACTAACTGAGAGTGCAGCCTGGAACAGAACAAACAGGGCCCTCGGGGGGTGGAGTTGGATCCTAAAGCCCAAACAGGTTCTGAAGAACTGACTGCCCGAACCGACTGTCGCGTCGGGTATCCTGCTGCAGGCAGTAATGAGATGTGAATGTGTGGACAGATGACCACGTCGCAGCTTTGCAAATTTCTTCAATGGAGGCTGACTTCAAGTGGGCTACCGACGCAGCCATGGCTCGAACATTATGAGCCGTGACATGACCCTCAAGAGCCAGCCCCGCCTGGGCGTAAGTGAAGGAAATGCAATCTGCTAGCCAATTGGATATGGTGCGTTTTCCTACAGCCACTCCCCTCCTATTGGGATCAAAAGAAACAAACAATTGGGCGGACTGTCTGTGGGGCTGTGTCCGCTCCAGATAGAAGGCCAATGCTCTCTTGCAGTCCAATGTGTGCAGCTGACGCTCAGCAGGGCAGGAATGAGGACGGGGAAAGAATGTTGGCAAGACAATTGACTGGTTCAGATGGAACTCCGACACGACCTTTGGCAGAAACTTAGGGTGAGTGCGGAGGACTACTCTGTTGTGATGAAATTTGGTGTAAGGGGCCTGGGCTACCAGGGCCTGAAGCTCACTGACTCTACGAGCCGAAGTAACTGCCACCAAGAAAATGACCTTCCAGGTCAAGTACTTCGGATGGCAGGAATTCAGTGGCTCAAAAGGAGGTTTCATCAGCTGGGTGAGAACGACATTGAGATCCCATGACACTGTAGGAGGCTTGACAGGGGGCTTTGACAAAAGCAAACCTCTCATGAAGCGAACAACTAAAGGCTGTCCTGAGATCGGCTTACCTGCCACACGGTAATGGTATGCACTAATCGCACTAAGGTGAACCCTTACGGAGTTGGTCTTGAGACCAGACTCAGACAAGTGCAGAAGGTAATCAAGCAGGGTCTGTGTAGGACAAGAGCGAGGATCTAAGGCCTTGCTGTCACACCAGACGGCAAACCTCCTCCATTGAAAGAAGTAACTCCTCTTAGTGGAATCTTTCCTGGAAGCAAGCAAGATGCGGGAGACACCCTCTGACAGACCCAAAGAGGCAAAGTCTACGCCCTCAACATCCAGGCCGTAAGAGCCAGCGACTGGAGGTTGGGATGCAGAAGAGCCCCTTCGTCCTGTGTGATGAGGGTCGGAAAACACTCCAATCTCCACGGTTCTTCGGAGGACAACTCCAGAAGAAGAGGGAACCAGATCTGACGCGGCCAAAAGGGAGCAATCAGAATCATGGTGCCTCGGTCTTGCTTGAGTTTCAACAAAGTCTTCCCCACCAGAGGGATGGGAGGATAAGCATACAGCAGGCCCTCCCCCCAATCCAGGAGGAAGGCATCCGATGCCAGTCTGCCGTGGGCCTGAAGCCTGGAACAGAACTGAGGGACTTTGTGGTTCACTCGAGATGCGAAGAGATCTACCAAGGGGGTGCCCCACGCTTGGAAGACCTGGCGCACCACTCGGGAGTTGAGCGACCACTCGTGAGGTTGCATAATCCTGCTCAACCTGTCGGCCAGACTGTTGTTTACGCCTGCCAGATATGTGGCTTGGAGCACCATGCCTTGACGGCGAGCCCAGAGCCACATGCTGACGTCTTCCTGACACAGGGGGCGAGATCCGGTGCCCCCCTGCTTGTTGACATAGTACATGGCAACCTGGTTGTCTGTCTGAATTTGGATAATTTGGTGGGACAGCCGATCTCTGAAAGCCTTCAGAGCGTTCCAGATCGCTCGTAACTCCAGAAGATTGATCTGCAGATCGCGTTCCTGGAGGGACCAGCTTCCTTGGGTGTGGAGCCCATCGACATGAGCTCCCCATCCCAGGAGGGACGCATCCGTGGTCAGCACTTTTTGTGGCTGAGGAATTTGGAAGGGACGTCCCAGAGTCAAATTGGAGCAAATCGTCCACCAATACAGGGATTCGAGAAAACTCGTGGACAGGTGGATCACGTCCTCTAGACCTCCGGCGGCCTGATACCACTGAGAGGCCAGGGTCCATTGAGCAGATCTCATGTGAAGGCGGGCCATGGGAGTCACATGAACTGTGGAGGCCATGTGGCCCAGCAAACTCAACATCTGCCGAGCTGTGATCTGCTGGGACGCTCGCACCCGCGAGACGAGGGACAACAAGTTGTTGGCTCTCGTCTCTGGGAGATAGGCGCGAGCCGTCCGAGAATCCAGCAGAGCTCCTATGAATTCGAGTCTCTGCGCTGGGAGAAGGTGGGACTTTGGATAATTTATCACAAACCCCAGTAGCTCCAGTAGGCGAATAGTCATCTGCATGGACTGCAGGGCTCCTGCCTCTGATGTGTTCTTTACCAGCCAATCGTCGAGATATGGGAACACGTGCACCCCCAGCCTGCGGAGTGCCGCTGCTACCACAGCTAGGCACTTTGTGAACACCCTGGGCGCAGAGGCGAGCCCAAAGGGTAGCACACAGTACTGGAAGTGGCGTGTGCCCACCTGAAATCGCAGATACTGTCTGTGAGCTGGCAGTATCGGGATGTGCGTGTAGGCGTCCTTCAAGTCCAGAGAGCATAGCCAATCGTTTTGCTGAATCATGGGGAGAAGGGTGCCCAGGGAAAGCATCCTGAACTTTTCTTTTTCGAGATATTTGTTCAGGGCCCTTAGGTCTAGGATGGGACGCATCCCCCCTGTTTTCTTTTCCACAAGGAAGTACCTGGAATAGAATCCCAGCCCTTCTTGCCCGGATGGCACGGGCTCGACCGCATTGGCGCTGAGAAGGGCGGAGAGTTCCTCTGCAAGTACCTTCTTGTGTTGGAAGCTGTAAGACTGAGCTCCCGGTGGACAATTTGGAGGTTTTGATGTCAAATTGAGGGTGTATCCCTGCCGGACTATTTGCAGAACCCACTGATCGGAGGTTATGAGAGGCCACCTTTGGTGAAAAGCTTTCAACCTCCCTCCGACTGGCAGGTCGCCCGGCACGGACACTTGGATGTCGGCTATGCTCTGCTGGAGCCAGTCAAAAGCTCGCCCCTTGCTTTTGCTGGGGAGCCGCGGGGCCTTGCTGAGTCGCACGCTGCTGACGAGAGCGCGCGCTGGGGCTTAGCCTGGGCCGCAGGCTGTCGGGAAGGAGGATTGTACCTACGCTTGCCAGAAGAGTAGGGAACAGTCTTCCTTCCCCCGAAAAATCGTCTACCTGTAGAGGTAGAGGCTGAAGGCTGCCGGCGGGCGAATTTGTCGAATGCGGTGTCCCGCTGGTGGAGAGACTCTACCACCTGTTCAACTTTTTCGCCAAAAATATTGTCTGCACGGCAAGGCGAGTCCGCAATCCGCTGCTGGAGTCTATTCTCCAGGTCGGCGGCACGCAGCCATGAGAGCCTGCGCATCACCACACCTTGAGCAGCGGCCCTGGACGCAACATCAAAAGTGTCATAAACTCCTCTGGCCAGGAATTTTCTGCACGCCTTCAGCTGCCTGACCACCTCCTGAAAAGGCTTGGCTTGCTCGGGGGGAAGAGCATCAACCAAGCCCGCCAACTGCCGCACATTGTTCCGCATGTGTATGCTCGTGTAGAGCTGGTAAGACTGGATCTTGGACACGAGCATAGAGGAATGGTAGGCCTTCCTCCCAAAGGAGTCTAAGGTTCTAGCGTCCTTGCCCGGGGGCGCCGAAGCATGTTCCCTAGAACTCTTAGCCTTCTTTAGGGCCAAATCCACAACTCCAGAGTCATGAGGCAACTGAGTGCGCATCAGCTCTGGGTCCCCATGGATCCGGTACTGGGACTCGATCTTCTTGGGAATGTGGGGATTAGTTAAGGGTTTTGTCCAGTTCGCAAGCAATGTCTTTTTTAGGACATGGTGCAAGGGAACAGTGGACGCTTCCTTAGGTGGAGAAGGATAGTCCAGGAGCTCAAACATTTCAGCCCTGGGCTCGTCCTCCACAACCACCGGGAAGGGGATGGCCGTAGACATCTCCCGGACAAAGGAAGCGAAAGACAGGCTCTCAGGAGGAGAAAGCTGCCTTTCAGGAGAGGGAGTGGGATCAGACGGAAGACCCTCAGACTCCTCGTCAGAGAAATATCTGGGGTCTTCCTCTTCCTCCCACGAGGCCTCACCCTCGGTGTCAGACACAAGTTCCCGAACCTGTGTCTGCAACCTCGCCCTGCTCGACTCAGTGGAACCACGTCCACGACGGGGGCGTCGAGAGGAAGACTCCCTGGCCCGCATCGGCGAAGCCCCCTCCGCCGACGTAGTCGGGGAGCCCTCCTGGGAGGTGGCCGCGGTCGGTACCGCACGCGGTACCGACGTCGGGGACCTCAACCTGGGCGATGGGCCAGCCGGCGCCACGCTCGACGGTACCGGAGGCGCAAGCACCGCCGGTACCGGAGGGGTAGGGCGCAACAGCTCTCCCAGAATCTCTGGGAGAACGGCCCGGAGGCTCTCGTTCAGAGTGGCTGCAGAAAAAGGCTGAGAGGTCGATGCAGGCGTCGACGTCAGAACCTGTTCCGGGCGAGGAGGCTGTTCCGGGCTGTCCAGAGTGGAGCGCATCGACACCTCTTGAACAGAGGGTGAGCGGTCCTCTCGGTGCCGATGCCTGCTGGGTGCCGAATCCCTCGGCGACCCAGAGCTCTCGGTGCCGACACGGGGAGGAGACCGGTGTCGATGCTTCTTCGATTTCTTCCGAAGCATGTCACCGGAGCTCCCCGGCACCGACGAGGAGGACGTAGAATCCATCCGTCGCTTCCTCGGGGCCGAGACCGAAGAGGGTCGATCTCGGGGGGGCTGTACCGCAGGAGCCCTCAGGGTAGGAGGAGACCCACCCGAGGGCTCACCGCCACCAGCAGGGGAATGGACAGCCCTCACCTGCACTCCACTCGATGCACCACCGTCCGACGACATCAGGAGACGAGGTCCCGGTACCACCGACGTCGATGCAGCTATCCGATGTCTCGGCGCCGATGCAGAGGTCCGATGCCTCGATGCACTCGATGCAAGGGCGGCCGAGGAAGATGGTCTGGACGCTGACGACGTCGATGCACTCGAAGATCCCGGTGCCGATGCCGACGAAGAGCCCGAGAACAACACGTTCCACTGGGCTAGTCTCGCTACCTGAGTCCGCCTTTGAAGCAGGGAACACAGACTGCAGTTCTGAGGGCGGTGCTCAGCCCCCAGACACTGAAGACACGACGAGTGTCGATCAGTGAGCGAGATAACCCGGGCGCACTGGGTGCACTTCTTGAAGCCGCTGGAAGGCTTCGATGTCATGGGCGGAAAAATCACGCCGGCGAAATCAAAAGCCGAAATGGCGAAAATTGAAGCACCAAAAATTTAGAGGGAGAAAAATCTCGACCGAGGCCGAAAGAGGCCTACCCCGACGACGAAAGAAAACTTATCGGGGCAAAAAGCTGGAAGTACGGGGAGGATTGACACGAAACCCGGGGAGGGTTTCCGGAGCACTTCCCGCACTAGAACAAAGCTTTTCCGAAGAAAAAACACGCTCAAAAAAACTTTGGACGCGCGAGGTCGACTTTCCGGGGCTCGACACGGCGAAAAAACGACCGTACCGAGTGCGGACAAAAGAAGACTGGCCGGCTCGAGCCGGTTTCGGGCGGGAAGACGGCCGCGCATGCGCGGTGCGCGCGGGCGCGCGAGGACTAGCAAAGGACTTTGCTAGTGAAGTTTTCCGATTGGAGGGGCTGCCGTGGACGTCACCCATCAGTGAGAACAAGCAGCCTGCTTGTCCTCGGAGAAAAAGACATTATAATCTCATTTTTGTTTTACATTCTATTCCTTTCCTAATAATTCCTAACATTTCTAAGCCACCACTTCACACAGAGAAGAGGGTTTCAACATACTATCAACAATGACACCTAGAGCCTTTTCCTGGGCATGACTCCTAATGTGAAACCGTGCATCATGTAACTAAAGTTCAGGTTCCTCTTTCTCAAACATACTTTGCAATTGCTCACATTAAACATCATCTGCCATTTGGATGTCCAGTCTCCCAGTCTTGTAAGGTCATCTTGCAATTTTTCACAAGCCTCTTTGAATAACTTTGTGTAGTCAGCAAATTTAATTACCACACGCTAATCCCATCTCTAGATCATTTATAAATATGTTAAAAAGCAACAATCCCAGCACAGACCCAAGGGGAACCCCACTATCTACTCTTGTCCATTGAAAATACTGACTATTTAACCATACGCTCTGCTTTCTATCTTTTAACCAGTTCTTAATCCTCAATAGGACATTACCTCCTATCCCATGACTTTCTGATTTCCTCAGAAGTCTTTTGATAATCCAGATACACAATATCGACCATCTCACCTTTATCCACATGTTTATTCGAAGCAATGTTCAGACAACAAGGTAGAAAAAAAGGTTTTTTTCCCTGAATTTATTAATTGTAATATATCAGCTTTGGGAAATGTGCATCCTCCCCCACCCCCCCAGTCACCAATACCCAGGACCCATTCAGTCCTAGCTACCCCATTGCACCACACCAATTATAAAAATTGCATGCACGTATACATGCACGGAAAGGTGCACCGCAAGATTGCAACTACTTTTGTGTGATCTGTGCATTGGTGGTGTAGTTGGAGCAGAGATGGTGTAGAGGTGGGATGTACATACGTATTTATAAAATTTGCATGGACACATATAGGGGATAACTTAGATTTAGGCATCAAGAATGTGCATAAATACCAGTATGTTTGTCAATTACGTGCATATGCAAACACATGCATGTAAATGATTATTTTCTGACTAAGCGCTGTTCTGTAAAAGAACACCTAGATGCGGTAACATGTACTTTAGAGATGGCATTCATATGTTCTGAGTTTGGCCAGACTGTGGGCAGGGGCACACATTTACACACAGCAGTGGCATAGCCAAGGGTGGACCCGGGTGGTCCCAGGCCCAACCAGTAGCAGCACACCTATGATGTGGCTGGTAGGGATTCCCAAGCCCCAACAGCTGAAAACTTCCAACATCTGTCCCTTCTGCATACCTTGTAAATAGCACATTTTCATCTGCAGCAAGCAGCGACTGATGCATACCGCTCACTCCGGCCCCACAGCCTTATTCCCACCTATGCGGTGTTACGTCTGTGCTCACCTCGCCCTCTGGTGGCCAGAACCAGTGGCTGCTGTGGACCATCACCCATTCCAGATTTCAGGCCAGTCCGGTCTGGATCTTCCGGGCTGCCAGACTTGCTTGCTTGGATTGAACCTACACAGCACCCGTAGTTTCCTGGTGATTGTTGCAGCTGAGCTCCAGGTGCTGCTGGGCTTATTAGCCATTCTGAAACCTTGCTGCTTTGCCTTTGCATTGCGTCTAAGGCCCTGGTATGTTGGTGCTTTTGCACTTCAACCTGAGTTTGTTTCCTTGCTCTAGTTCTTGCCTGAAGTCTTGCCTGTTCTAGTTAGTCTATGTTTAGTTTAGGGTATTGCTTGTTTATTGTATTGCTTGTTTCCCAGTCTTGTGTCTTGTTTGTATGTCTTTGTCTAGTTCTGGGTTTATCTGTGTTTGTTCCCTGCTTCAGTGGCTGCTCGCAGCTTTCAGTCCTGTCCTTTAGCCTATCCGTTCCCTGCCTTGCTGTCCCTGTGCTGCCTAGCTGTTAGCCAGTCCTGCCCTGTCCAGTAAGTCCCGCCGGCCACCTGAAGCCTTGAGCTCAACTCTTGGTGGAAAGTGGCCAGGTGCAGGTGAAACCTGTTTGTCAGAGATCTGCCCTGTCTCTAGCATGGGGTGGTTTTGCCTGCCACTGCCACTCCTCAGCAGTGGCCCAAGGGCTCACAATCCCAGTGTCCAGCTTTGAAAACGTGACGTGAGGAAACAGAAGTTGCATCAGTGGGAAGGCTATGTGGCCAACATGAGCAGTGTGTATTAGTTGCTGCTCGCTGCCAGTGAAAGTCTGCTATTTAAATGGTATGTGGGAGAGGGGAGATGTTTGAGAGAATATATGACATGCAGGCGAGAGAAAGAGAGACCAAATCACCTGTGGGACGGTGTGGGTTCTTTTGCCCACCCATCTTGGGCCCAGGCCCACCTAAAATTGGGTGTCTGGCTATGCCCCTGACACACAGAGATTATAAAATACTATAATCTACACATGTTCTTTAACAATCTAGGCACTAGCATTTATGCCATGGTTAATGTAGTGCTCTTGCCTAAAATATAGACATATATTTGTCCTGCCACGCTAATATTCTAAAGGGAAAGTAGTTGTCTTCCTTTCTTCATAGAATAGGCTCCAACTAGGTGTGCTCTTAACACTTAAATAGATGTTACTTTATAAAATTGCATTCGGTTCTGATTTCTGTATCTCAAAAAAGATATAGTGGAATTAGAAAAGGTTCAAAGAAGAGCGACCAAAATGATAAAGAGAATGGAAAAAGGCTAAAGAGGTTAGGGCTCTTCAGCTTGGACAAGAGACGGATGAGGGAAGATTATGATTGCGGTCTACAAACTCCTGAGTGGTGTAGAACAAGTAGAAGTGAATCGATATTTTTACTCGTTCCAAAAGAACAAAGACTAGGGGACCTTCAAGGAAGTTACATGGAAATACTTTTAAAACAGGAAGAAATATTTTTTCATTCAACGACTAGCTAAGCTCTGGAACTCTTTGCCGGAGCTTAGTGTATCTGGATTTAAAAAAGGTTTGGACAAATTCCTGGAGGAAAACTCCACAGTCTGTTATTGAGATGGAAATGGGGAAGCCACTGCTTGCCCTGGGATTGGTAGCATGGAATGTTGCTACTGTTTAAGTTTCTGCCAGGTACTTGTGACCTGACTTGGCCACTGTTGGAAACAGGATACTGGGCTAGATTGACCATTGGTCTGACCCAGTATAGCTATTCTTGTGTTCTTATGTATCCTCATAGGGGTAAATTTTCTCAAATAATTTTTCTATGTAAACCCTGTTTTAAAGGGGATGGGATTTGATATATTTCTGTAGTTACAATCAAAACATTTTACATATTATATACAGGTACTTATTTTGTACCTGAGGCAATGGAGGGTTAAATGACTTGCCCAGGGTCACAATGAGCTGCAGTGGGAATCAAACCCAGTTCTCATAGTTCTAAAGCCATTGCAATAACCACTAGTCTACTCCTAGGAGGTTCCTTTAGTATAAAATACTATCACCGTAAATTTGGAGTAAAGCAAAAAAAAAAAACAAAACAGTGGATTTTATGGGCAATGGATTATCTTGCATATATTTATGTCAGAAAACATAAGCAGTGTAGCTTTTCATAGCAAAATGGTTACACCATCTGTGCATATTTACTGAAAATTTTCTGTTTCTATTTTTAATCAAGATATCAATGATGGATGATCACTTATCTGAGCTGGAAGGGGGAGTCTTATCGGACATGTTTGATTTCCTTTCCAAAGAGTTGGTGCGACTACAGGAGGAGAGAAGAATTCATGCCTTTGTCATGCTGGCAGAAAGACATCGGCGTATCCGAGAAGCAGAGGAGAGTGGTCGGCGCCAAGTAGAAGAAAGACGGCGTCGAGAAGAGGACGAAATCTTCAGACAGGTAAGTGAAGGAAAAGCTGGAACCTATCAAAGGTGGCCAACTGAACTTATAACAAGTGACCTAATAATTCAAGTAAAAAATCTGGAGTTAGAGGAAATTCCAAGATCCTTATTTTCAAGACCATAGCAAGAGATGGGCAAAGACAAGTGCCTGTCTGAGGTATTAGACCAGGGGATGGGATGTGCTATACTGTTTGCTGCCCCACCCTCCTTTCACAAGATGCTGGCCTATCTTCCCACTGTAGTGGTGGTTGGTGAAGGCCCCCTTCTTTATTCAAACATCCTTTGAAGTACTAGCCTTTATGTAGTACTTTTTGTGCCAGAAATTGAACACACAAAGTCTTCCTCTGCTCCATTCCCTATCTAAAGATTTTAGACTTTGTCACAGTGTGGGAGTATAATTCCAGGTGGTTTCAACTTTTATGGACATATTTTTGCTGTCCTGGTTTTACCCCACTGAGAAGACAATTTTCAAAGCCACTTAGTCAAATAAGTAGCAATTTACTTAGTTAAAATGACTTGTCTAAAAATTGCCTTCTAGCCAGTAAAAAGCATATGTGGTCCTCCATAGTTCACATACTTTTAAATCGAGCAGCGTGGAGGCATTCTCAAAGGCACATTTAGATCAGGGGTACAAAATAACGTGCATGTATGTCGTGTTTATTTTCCTTTTTTTTTTTTAGTCGGAACACAGGGAAATAACATGATAAGAAAAAGAAGTAGTCAACAAAAAGGCAGATATAAATTACCTTCCAGCTGAACCAATATCTAAGTGAACTAACATTTTTCTATTTAATTTGAGAAACAGGTTACATTTTCTTCTCCATACCCAACTAAGTCCCTTCCCACTTTATCATGCAAAAAAATCTCTTAGGACCTAAAAGTGACAACAATCATAGTACCTCCAAAATGACAATATTGCATTAAATCCCAAAACCAAGAGAATGTAGCGTTCTTACAATAAGCATGTACATTATTATTGCAAGTATATATGTATTTTCCTCTCTCAGCTGATTGCATAAAACAGCAAGTACAAAGTACAGTAGAGTCTCGATTATCCAATGTAAACAGGACCGGCCTGGTGTTGAATAAGTGGAAAGTCGGATAATATGGAAAACAATGGGAACCCCTTAAGAATGCATCAACAAAGGCATAGAGTTTCCAATTTTGAAAAATTCTTTCTGCATCATGATTGGAGCACTAAAACATACTGTACCATACCATAATATAAGACCAATACAGAACTTTAACAAACAGAATCAGAAAGAATACGTACTATACTGTGTACCTAGTAGCAATGCAACTGGTAAACATAAATTATAAAACTGTTTTGTAAAATTTTTGTGATTAATGTTTGTTCCCATTTTACTTCTCTTCCTCACTGCAAGGTCAGGCCAGCGTTTCTAATTCCACTATATCTTTTTTGAGATTAAGTGACCAGAATTAAACACAATATTCGAGGTGCGGTCGCACCATGGAGTGATACAAAGGCATTATAAAGTCCTCATTTTTGTTTTCCATTCCTTTCCTAATAATACCTAACATTCTATTTGCTTTCTTAGCTGCCGTAGCACACTGAGCAGAAGGTTTCAACATATCATCAACGACTACACCTAGATCCCTTTCTTGGTCGGTGACTCCTAACGTGGAACCTTGCATTACATAGCTATAATTCGGGCTCCTCTTTCCCACATGCATCACTTTGCACTTGCTCACATTAAACGTCAATTGCCATTTAGACGTCCAGTCTCCCAGTCTCGTAAGGTCCTCTTGTAATTTTTCACAATCCTCTCGCTATTTAACAACTTTGAATAACTTTTTGTCGTCAGCAAATATAATTACCTCACTAGTTACTCCCATCTGTAGGTCATTTATAAATATGTTAAAAAGCAGTGGTCCCAGCACAGACCCCTGGAGATCCCCACTGATTACCCTTCTCCATTGAGAATACTAACCTGTATCCCTTCTCTCCTGACAAATTGGAAAAGTTGCAGTTGCCCAAAGTGGACACCTTGGTGGTGGTTGTTATCAAGAAGACCACGCTTCCCGTGGAGGGTGGCATTTCTCTTAAGGATGCCCAAGATAGGAAGCTGGAGTCTTCTTTAAAGCTGTTCTTTGAGATATCTGCCCTTTCTCTGCAAGCGTCCGTTTATGGTTCTTAATGTGACTAGGGCCTGCTTATCTTGGGTTCAGAAGGTGACGGATTCCCTGGGAGATTCAATCTCCCTTGCTCCCTGGGGGAATCGGGTCTGCCCTATGTAGCTGATTCCCTTTATGACTTGGTCAGGGCATCCACTAAAGTTTCAAGTTTATTCAACATATACCACTTAGGGAAGACCATCAAAGCGGTTTACAATTCCATATATATCAAAATAGATAAAAGAAACAGATCAACAATAAACAAATGGCCAGATGCTTGTTGTGGCTTCACCACTGGGCGATGAATGCCACGCCCAAAAAGCGCCTAAGCTTCCATTTAAAACTTCTGTTTGGGGAAGACTTGGAGAAGTTGATGAAGGACTTGGGTGACTTGAAGTCTTAGTGTGTTCCCGGGGACAAGCCTAAAGGCTCATTTCAGTCTTCCCAGGCTCGTTCGCACTTTAAGGACTCCAAGAGGTATAGGCCTGGTTGCTCCCAGGCCTACTAAAAGCCAAGATTCCAATAGAAGCGATCCTTTCATGCAGATAAGCACAGGTCTTCTCAGTCCGGTCAACCCTGTTCAGTCCCCCATTCTTCACAATGACGTGGTTCCGGTCCACTCTTCCCTCCTGTTGGTCAGGGAACAGCTTGGCAGTTTTTACAAATAGTGGGCGAAGATCACGTCAGACCAGTATGTCATGGATATTATCAGAGAGGGCTACTGATTAGAGTTCTCTGCTTCAATCACCGATTTTTTTTTTTTCTTGGAGTCACTGTACAAGTCTTTGCTGAAGCGACTTGCGGTGCTTTCCACCATACAGGTGTTGCAAGAGTTGGGGGTGGTAGTTCTGATTCCCGTGGGCGGCCAAATCGGTATAATCGAAAGCCGATTTTGGTCGTCTTCAACTGCACTCTGTCGCGGGAACAAATAAAGTTGATGGGGGCGTGTCGGAGGCGTGGTGAAGGCAGGACTGGGGCGTGGTTATCGGCCGAGCAGAGATGGGCGCGCTCGGCTGATAATGAAAAAAAGAAAGGCGTTTTTAGCGAGAATTTAGGACACTTTTTCTGGACCCTTTTTTTCTCATGAACAGGTCCCAAAAAAGTGCCCTAAATGACCAGATGACCACCGGAGGGAATCGGGAATCACCTCCCCTGACTCCCCCAGTGGTCACTAACCCCCTCCCACCAAAAAAAAAACCCACTTGCAAACACCTTATTTCCCAGCCTCTATGCTACCCTCAAATTCCGTACCCACCTCCATGACAGCAGAATGTGTTCGATCCTCTCATAGCCTTTCCCTGGGTCAGATGTGGCTCTCGGGTGCACTGCAGGGTCACATCAGCATTGCATTGTGGTGGGTGTAGGGTATTGGGCTCCGTGATTTCACTAGCTTGTGTTACAGTCTCACGATGTTGGTAGTTAGTAGGCTCTTCTCCCATGGTGCTTTTCCCCCTGCCTACTGGGTCAGAGTGTGCCCTGTTTTGTTTCCTGTAGTCCACGAGGTAGTGGCTATTTTTGTAAGTCCGTTATAGATCCCTTTCGTGTGTTAGCCACATTACAGAACTTACCTTGAATGTTGCTGAAAGAGGGCATTGTACACCATTCTGCCAGCTCTGAGCTACTGCTAATCTTAGTACCAGGGAGACTCGTTGCCAGTGGGGCACAACCTCTGATCTGCAGTTATTGAAATAAAGGACGTTTTCAGCGAGATTAGTCTTACGGTGTGAACTGCTGTGCCAAGGTTATACAGCAGCAACAAGTCCTGTCCCTGGAGCAATTTTAGTGGGTAATGCAGTGCACTTCAGGCAGGTGGACCCACGCCCATCCCCCCCTACCTGTACCACTTGTGGTGGTAAATGGAAGCCCTCTAATCCCACCCCCCCAAAACCCACTGTACCCACATGTAGGTGCCCCCCTTCACCATTAAGTGCTATGGCAATGGTGTTGAGTTATGGGAAGTGGGTTTTGGGGGGGGATTTGGGGTTCTCAGCACCCAAGGTAAAGGAGCTATGCACCTGGGACGTAATTTAATGTTTTTTCCTATTTTTTAAAAATGCCCCCTAGGGTGCCCGGTTGGTGTCCTGGCATGTGAGGGGGACCAGTGCACTACGAATCCTGGCCCCTCCCACGACCCAAAGCCTTGGATTTGGTCATTTTTGAGCTGGGACTCTTCGGTTTCGATTATCGCTGAAAAACGAAAACGCCCAGCTCAAACAAACGCCCACATCTCAAAAAAAGCCCACATCCAATGCATTTGCCTGGCACAAACCATTTTTTTGAAACTAAAGATAAATGTCCATCTTTTTTGAAAATACGATTCGGCCCACTCCTTCACGGACCCGTTCTCGGAGATGGACGTTCTTACACATGGGCGTTTGCGTTTGATTATGCCCCTCCACGAATAACTTCTCAGGTGATTACTCTGCTGCAGTTCCTAGGTTGGATTATCAATTTTGCCAAGAGTCAGGTGTTGCCATCCTGGAATCTGGAGTTTCTAGGGGTGTGT
Source organism: Microcaecilia unicolor (assembly GCF_901765095.1). NCBI lineage: Eukaryota > Metazoa > Chordata > Amphibia > Gymnophiona > Siphonopidae > Microcaecilia > Microcaecilia unicolor. The sequence goes on along the minus strand of NC_044035.1, from coordinate 253,596,919 downwards.
TTAGGCACTTGCCAAGGCAGAGTGTTCCTTCCAGATCTCTGAAGGGAAAAACTCCAGTCTCAGGTTTGCCTGTTGCTCTCTGTTTTAAATCTACAGGCATGGGACTATGCCCGCATACTGGGGTCAGTGGAGGAGATGTTGGGTGTGGTTCCTTGGGCCAGGGCACATATGAGGCCTCTGCAGTTCTCTCTTCTGTCCCAGGATTACCAGCATCATCTTCCCTGGCTTCTGCAGGTGAGTACAGTCCACAAAAGCAGAATACACATCTTCTAATAGTTAAAAAGGCTTTTATGCTTGCTACTTTAAAACACAACCCAAATACGTGGGGTATCTATTGGGAAAATGGAGTTTAAAATATCGGCTTTTGGTGATGCTTACAAATCCCCGGGCCTCTTTTGATGCTCTTTTGGAGCTTTTTTGGGAATTTGGAAATTTCTCAGGATTTAAGTTAAACTTAGACAAATCGGAGGCGCTAGCCATAACGCAGGACACCCGGTTGCTTTGGTCAGGGAATTTTCCATTGAGGTGGACGGAAAATTTGTTTCGATATACTACTACTACTACTACTTAACATTTCTAAAGCGCTACTAGGGTTACGCAACGCTGTACAATTTAACGTAGAAGGACAGTCCCTGCTCAAGGAGCTTACAGTCTAAAGGACAAATGTACAGTCAGTCAAGTAGGGGCAGTCAAATTGGGGCAGTCTAGATTTCCTGAAAGGTATAAAGGTTAGGTGCCGAAAGCAACATTGAAGAGGTGGGCTTTGAGCAAGGATTTGAATAAGGGCAAGGAGGGGGCTTGGCGTAAGGGCTCAGGAAGTTTATTCCAAGCATAGGGTGAGGCGAGGCAGAATGGGCGGAGCCTGGAGTTGGCGGTGGTGGAGAAGGGTACTGAGAGGAGGGATTTGTCCTGTGAGCAGAGGTTTCTGGCGGGAACGTAAGGGGAGATGAGGGTAGAGAGGTAATGAGGGGCTGCAGACTGAGTGCATTTGTAGGTAAGAAGGAGAAGCTTGAACTGTATACGGTATCTGATCGGAAGCCAGTGAAGTGACCTGAGGAGAGGGGTGATATGAGTATATTGGTTCAGGCGGAATATAAGACGTGCAGCAGAGTTCTGAATGGATTGAAGGGGGGATAGATGGTTAAGTGGGAGGCCAGTGAGGAGTAGGTTGCAGTAGTCAAGGCGAGAGGTAATGAGAGCGTGGGTGAGAGTTCGGGTGGTGTGCTCAGAGAGGAAAGGGCGAATTTTGCTGATGTTAAAGAGAAAGAAGCGACAGGTCTTGGCTGTCTGCTGGATATGCGCAGAGAAGGAGAGGGAGGAGTCGAAGATGACTCCGAGGTTGCGGGCGGATGAGATGGGGAGGAAGAGGGTGTTATCAACTGAGAACGAGAGTGGAGGAAGAGGAGAAGTGGGTTTTGGTGGAAAGACGATAAGCTTAGTCTTGGCCATGTTTAGTTTCAGGTGGCGGTTGGACATCCATGCAGCAATGTTGGATAAGCAGGCCGATACCTTGGCCTGGGTCTCCGTGGTGATGTCAGGTGTGGAGAGATACAGCTGGGTGTCATCAGCATAAAGATGATACTGGAAACCATGAGATGAGATCAGTGAGCCCAGGGAAGAGGTGTAGATTGAAAAAAGAAGGGGTCCAAGGACAGATCCCTGGGGAACTCCAACAGAGAGCGGGATAGGAGTGGAGGAAGATCCATGAGAGTGTACTCTGAAGGTGCGGTGGGAGAGATAGGAGGCGAACCAGGAGAGGACAGAGCCCTGGAACCCAAATGAGGACAGTGTGGCAAGAAGTAAATTGTGATTGACAGTGTCAAAAGTGGCAGATAGATCGAGGAGGATGAGGATGGAGTAGTGGCCTCTGGATTTGGCAAGGAACAGGTGATTACAGACTTTAGAGAGTGCTGTTTCTGTCGAGTGTAGAGGGCGAAAACCGGATTGAAGCGGATCGAGGATGGCATGAGAGGAGAGAAAATCAAGGCAGCGGCTGTGAACGGTGCGCTCAAGTATTTTGGAGAGGAAGGGTAGGAGGGAGATGGGGCGGTAGTTGGAGGGACAGGTAGGGTCAAGTGATGGTTTTTTGAGGAGAGGTGTGACTACAGCGTGCTTGAAGGTGTCAGGGACAGTTGCAGTGGAGAGAGAGAGGTTGAGGATATGACAGATGGAGGGGGTGACAGTATGAGAGATGGTGTCAAGATGGTGGGGATGGGATCAGAGGAACAAGTGGTGCATTTCGAGGAGGAAAGAAGGCGGGCAGTTTCCTCCTCGGTGATATCAGGAAAGGAGGAGAAAGAGGCCAGGGTTGGTTGGTTGAGGGAGAGGGTTGAAGGGTGAAGAGGAGGAGGTGGCTTGGTAGTGAACTCAAGGTTGATCTTTTGCACCTTGTCGTGGAAGTAGTCAGCCAGTGATTGAAGAGAGAGTGGGGGGGGGGGGGGGGAGCGGAGGGCACTTTGAGGAGGGAGTTAAGGGTGGCGAAGAGATGATGAGGGTTGGAGCTGAGAGAATTGGTCAATTGGGTGTAGTAGTCCTGTTTGGCAAGGAATAGGGAGGACTGGAAGGAGGATAGCATGAATTTGTAATGAAGGAAATCTGAATGGGTGCGAGATTTCCTCCAGAGGCGTTCAGCAGATCAGGCACAGGAGCGAAGGTAACGGATGCAAGGATGCAGCTCGAACGGAAGACCTATATAGATTAAATGTTGATAGGCTGCTAGCTCAAACAGAGAGGCAATTAGAATCTTGGAGTGTGTTAACAGTGCCATTAATAGGTTGTCTTTGCTTGGTTAGAATGGTAATTTTACCACGATAGTTATATGCATTCCAGATCTTGCCGCTGAGATTACTACAGAAAGACATTAGACGTTTTTATCGTCTAGTGATGAAATTTTGTTGGACAAAGAAGAGGGCCAAGATCTAATTAAAATTTCTAATGGGGGATGGTGCCAGGGGGGGATGGGGTTACCTAACTTAAATTATTATAACCTGGCATGCCTCTTGAGGCAAGTGAGAGACTGTTTTTTTTTTTCGTCAAGCTTTCACACTCCCCTTAAGTTAGAAGAAACTTTTTTTTAGCCCTTATAAGCTATGGGCTTTGCTGCCAACAGATAGTGCTAGGTTGACTCAGCAATTCAGGTGTTGTGTGCTTTTGTACCCACTGAGGGCAGCATGGAAACTTTTAGGGGGTGACCCGAGAACAACAGAATTATTAACCATTAAGGGTAATCCGCTGTTTCTACCAGGGTTGGAGAATTCAGCCTTTACACGCTGGGAGCAGTTGGGCTTATGTTGTCTGGAGGATGTATTGGGAACAGATGGGGATCTTCAACCTTTAGATAAGCTCCTGCACCCTAATACTATTTGCTGGGGGGACACCTTTGCTTACTGTCAGATGAAGCATTACATTCAATCCCTAGATAAAGAGGCGTTAAAATCTAAGTTCGGAGGGAAGATTATTGCGTTTTTGATGAGCTTTCAGATGAGGCTCCAACTATTTCAGGCATTCAGAAGAAATTATGGGTTTTGGCGCCTGGAGAGGAGCTGGCTCAGCTGAGACGGAGATGGGAGGCTGATGTGAGAATTGAACTGTCTTCCTGGGATATTGTATCGCATCTTAAAAGTATTCCCAGACTAATAAGTGGAGCGGGGTATAGGTAATGTGCATTTAGAGTAATACATAGAAGATATTTTACCCAAGTTCAATTGTTCAGAGCAGGAGGGATTACTGCGCCCACATGTTTGAAATGTAAACTGTCAGATAATACATTTTTTCATGCATTTGGGGAATATAGGATTGTACAATGTTTTTGGAAATGGGTGGTGGCCTTTCTTCCCTAATGTCTTGTAGGATCGTCGATACGCCACGCCACGCCACGCCAGCTGGTGTTGGACTGTCCCGGCTCATTTGGGGATCTCAATGCTGACGGGATATTGTTGGGTCGTAAACTTTGCTTGCAAGGAAATGCATTCTGCAATCTTGGACTTCAGAGACGAGCCCTGAGTTTTGGCATTGGCGCAACCAGATACATCAATTGATGGCCTGGGAGGCAAGAGAAGCAAGAGGCTCACGTCGACGTAAAGCAAGTTTTCTTAAAACTTGGGGTTATTTTCTGGATATCTTGACTCAAAGAAGTAGAAGTCTTATTCTCAATGTTTTGTTAGTAGGGGAATCTACTGGAGAATGAGCCCTTAGGAGTGTCTGTAACCTTGAGGGGGAGGAGGGGGGTATGGGATGGGTTGGGGAGGGGAGGGGAGGAGAGGGAGAAAAGGTTTAAATTTTGATGATGAGATGAGAGTATTATTTTGTTCAGATTCAGATGTTATTGTTTTGTTCTCAATTTCATGTAAATGGAATCTGTTGACTGTTTATTATGTGGAATCATCAATAAAAACGTTGAAACATAGAACACAACCCAATGTGGCCACATTTTGTCTCTCTAGACAGACAAAGGAGACACTGTCTTTATCCTGCTGCTAGCTGCTGAACTGTTTTTATTGTTACATCCACCAACTATTAGGTGATTGTGCCCTTTGGGACCCTAATAATTCATAATTCCTGTAGCAGCCTCTAGAGAGGCAAAGCGTGGCCACATCGGGTTGTGTTTTAAAGTGGCAAGAATAAAAGCCTTTTTAATTATTAGAAGTCGTGTATTCTGCTTTTGTGGACCGTTTGCTCTTTCTGCAGAACTTTTGTTTTCCTGTTCTGGATTTCCTTTCTGCAGGTGAGTTCCTGCATGATCAGGTGGCTACAGGCTGCCCATCTTCGCCAGGGATCTCCCTTGGGGTCCCCACAATGGATGGTGGTGGTCACAGATGCCAGCCTCTTGGGCTGGGGAGTGCATTGCCAGCAGTGCTATGCTCAGGGCCTCTGGTTGAAGGTGGAAGCATGATGGATGATTGATTGGCTGGAACTCAGAGCTTCTCGGAAGGTTCTGTGAGCCTTTCAGGATGTTCTGTAGGGACTCCTGGTCTGAGTTTTGTCAGGTAATATGACAACGGTATCTTACATCAATAGACAAAGGGGGGACTCGCAGCATTCAGCTGGCAACAGAAGCCTTCTTCTTCGATGTACTCCTTCAGTCCTGGCCAGAATCAGACCTCCTCTGCCCCCCCCCCCCCCCCACCCTGCCAATGATTGGCAGGGTACTTCTCCATCCCAGGCAGGTCATCTTGGTAGCTCCAGACTGGCCATGCAGGCCATGGTATGCGGATCTTATGCAAGTGCTGGTGGATCAGTCATTTCGGCTTCCACTACCCCCGAACCTTCTCTTGCAAGGTCTAGTTCTCATGGACAATCTCTCTCAGTTTGGTCTTACGGCCTGGCTCTTGAGCAGTCGCAGCTATGGAAGAAAGGTTAATGTGGAGGATGTGATCACCACCATGTTGCAGATGTGGATGGTGTATGCTCAAGTTAAGACAAAGCCTGAAGCTCCGAAATCCACCAGCTGAGAAGACTGCCACAAGAAACACCATTTTCAATATAGCATGCTTAACAGTAGCCCTCCTCAAGGGCTCAAAAGGAGCCTTTTGGAGCACCCTGAGCACCAAATTAAGATTCCAAGGAGGCCACACCGGGCACACAGAAGGTTTAAGATGAACGACCCCTTAAGAAAACGGACTACATCTGGATGAGTGGCCAAAGAGGAATGTCCCACTTGTCACCGATAGAAGGCCAAGGTGGCTGCTTGCACCTGCAAGGAATTGTATTATGCCACCCTTTTTTGAAACCATCCTGCAAAAAGGCTAAGATGTGGGGCACAGTAGACTTCAAAGGGGAAAGTGCCCATTTGTCTCTGCCTTTCATGTTAATCAGCCATTGTTCCAGCCATCCTTTAAATGGGAGAACTGGGTGGTGGATTTTGCTTTGGTGCGTCTCCATGATATTTGGCGGGTGCTGTCGCACTATCTGGAGATTATTAATGAGTTTTGCCATTCAGATAATCTCTTTTGTTCTGTTTGGGGGCCTAAAGAAAGGAGATGCAGCCTCTAAGGTGACGGTTGCATAGTGGATCAGGGAAGCCAGTTCAAGTGCCTATGTTCTTGCTGGCAGACAGCCTCCTGCTTTGCTGAAGGCATACTCAACCAGGGTTCACTTTACCTTTTGGGCTGAGTCACAGGGGTTTCATTAGAGGAGATCTGTAGATGCCGCCACATGGTCTTCCCTTCATTCCTTTGTGAAGCATTACTGCCTAGATGTGGCTGCTAGGTCAGACTTGTCCTTTGGAGCATGGGCTGTAGAGAGAAGATAATCAAGAGAATTCAGACTTTACTAAATACAACAGCTTATCTGAGTTTCAAAGTACCAAAATTTGGGAGGGCTACGCCATTGTTAGGACAACTACACTGGTTACTGATGAGTTCATATGTGGTGTTTAAACTGTGTTCCTTGTTTGATTTTCATTTTGCATGGGTTAGCTCCTCAGTGTATGTTGTCTCTTATCCTTCTGTCTCTCAGGAATTCTAACCCTGAGTCTAGAGTTTTTATTGCTCCATTATCCTAACACCAAAAGGATTAAATATAAAAATTATTTAGTCAGTACTTTTGCATATCAGACTGCCTCATATTGGAATAGGCTCCTTTGTAATATTAGAGGTCAGGCTAATTAGAAATTACTGAAATTTTATTTAGAGATTACTTGATTCAATGATTGTTATGCTCAGTCTTGATTTTTGATTTTTAATGTGATTTTTTTTGTATTTTATTTATGTTTTTCTATTGTAATGATATCCCTGGGTATGCCCAGACTTTTTGACATGTAAGCCACACTGAACTCAGGAGCTCTGTGTGTGTGTTCAGAGGAGGGGGGTATAAGTGTCCTGTAATGTAATGTAATCTGTTGCTTTGATTATCTACCCTCATTGAAGATTGCTTTGCTAGATCTCACTTGTCTCTGGATTCATCTGCTTTGATGAAAAGGAAGGAAAAATTATGTCTTATCTGATAATTTTATTTCCTTGAATCATAGCAGATGAATCTAGGGTTCCGCCCTCAGTGTGAGTTCTGTGTACTGTTCTCAGTTTGTATCTCTTTTAGGATTGTTGCTGAAGGTTTGCATTTGTTTGGGAAGTTCTATTCTGTTTCAGTCATGCTCCTGTGAGGAGAGAGTGAATTCCTGTTGGCATGTTATCCTTCTGATTTGTTATCTAAAAAACTATTGTCTGACCAGACTGCTTACTGCCCTCTATCTCCATCTGCTGGTAGACAATCATAACCCACTTGTCTCTGGATTCATCTACTGTGATTCAAAGAAAGAAAATTATCAGGTAAGAAATAATTTTTCCATACTCTGCATGCTTTCACCATTTTTTTAAAACTTTATTTGGTTCAGCCTTCCTTGCAGCTCTTAAGCCCATAGCCAAACTGCTCCCAGCCACAGAGCTCTGGGATCTACCAGAAATCAACCCCATAGGGATTGCCCTTCTCCATCATAGAAACACAGGAAATCAATCACTTAGGACTATTGCCCAGAAGCCCTACTGCCTCAACCCAGAGTTAGAAGGGGAAAATAAGTCAAAATCCACTGCCCCTCTGCTCCAGTTCCACTGTCACTGCATCAGAGCAGTCTAGTCATCTGCACAGTCTGATGGAGACAAAAGAATACTGGTCAGAGAGCTCTCAGGTACCAGTTTTATAGAAGAGAAGGGTTACTTGGCATGTTTTTTTTCCTGTCTCCATCTGCTGGAAGGAGACAACCCACTTGTCCAGACTGCCTGGTAAGACTTTACGATAGGAAATTAATAATAATAAATTCAAATTTTATCATGTAATAAAATGGCATTGCGAAGTGGCTCTTGTTCTCATAGTTCTTTGGACTTGTCCTTCAATGTATCATCTTTGGGCTAAGATTTATGCATACACAATAATGTTGATCAAGAGTGATATCTAGGTTTTGGACAAATTTTGTCTTTTTGGAGGGTTTCTTTTAGATTTTATATATAGCTATTACAGAAATAATTTCAAAATGTGTTCTTATTAACTAAAAAAGTTATACTTCTACACTGGGTATCTGATGAGGATCCTACATTGATTTAATGGAAGATCACCTTTTATAAGTAGTAGACATGGAACTAAGGATGGCAAAAGTCTTGTCTTCTGAAAAAGTTGACTTTTTTGTGATCATCTCTGGAAAAAAGGTGACTAAAGCCACCAGAAACAAATTTAAAAAAGAAGTTTAATGAATGCTGTTAGAGAAAACAATTTGTAATACAGTAGTCCAAACCACATGTGAAATAATTAAAAAGTTACAGACGTTCATACATGTAATATTTGTAGACTTCTTATGGACCCATGACATGAAAAATTGGCCATTTTCAACATTTTGGATCCACTACTTTTAGTCACCTTTTCCTAGATACGGTCACATATATGTATTGTTTGCCACTAAATATATTAATCTGTTTATATATCCAGATGACTATTATGCTTGTTACTGGAGAAGAAGAGTTGGGGATGGAGGAAGGGAAGGCTTTTATCTTTAAAGGTATATCTATTGTTGACCAAGAATGACGTATAAGGACAATCACAGCCACGAGGCTGCCTATTTTTTTTTTTCAAATACAATAAACAGATTTAAACTAAATTATATTTAAAGTTTTGAATATCTGGCTTGAAAAATACTTTGAGAGTTAGAAGCAGTTGTTTTCTTTAGGGACATCTTTTTGAGTTTCAAAACATTATTCATCAATTGGAGACCAGAACTTCATTGTGAAGAAAATATGCTGCCTTATAATTAACTCTGTATATAGATAAAAATTTCACTGAAAATGTATCTAATGGTTGTTCTAGGTTGTTAAAGTGCACCAGAGTACAGTAGATACTTACCTGGAGGATATTATCTTAAATGCTACCAAGAGCACAGCAGATGAACAGGCCAGAGAAGAAATCCAGAAGAAGGCTGTACAAATTAATGATATTGCATATGAGATGGAAGCCCGGTAAATTATTCTGAGTAGGGTTGGTTCTGATTTCATACACAATTGACATATTTATGGATTATGACAGAGTTCATATTGCTGGCTCCATTGTTTTCGATGGCAACTAGCAAACCACTGTAACAGCCCACAAGTTTTAGTCCATCTTTCAAGGGCAACATACAGATTCTACTTGTGCTGAGATGTATCAGCCTAGTACTGTTCTGATTTCTATTGTGATTAATATTATATTGGAGTGATATTGATATCTATAATTTGTTATAGACGTGGATGCTGCCCATCCTTTTGGTAGCCCCAGTAAAATAAAAATATGTGCTTGGACCCATATACAAAATATGAATTTTGTGTTGGTATGCAAACAATTTACAATGTGCTAACATACAGTTTAACAGACAGTGCACTAAATTTGCATCTGCAAAAAAAAAAAAAGGCCCCATACAACATATCCACCATTAATTAGCACGTATGTACTTGATCACAAAATCTCACAAGCTAATTGGCCTAAAGTAAAAGATTTCTCTGATACCATACACTTTCCCATCATCAAGGGCCTAGATCTGAAGGCGATTGGTGCCTTTATTAAGGAGAGTAGAAGGTTGGGGTCTGCCTCAATGAAAAAGGAACTTGGCCAGTCTTAATGTGGAGGGAGCTTGGATGAATAAAATCTCTTTGCAATCCGGCCCCTTCATTTAGGACAGTTGCATGTAAAATTTTGAGATGGAGTGTGTATTATAAAGTTAGCACCTGGTCCAAGGCAGGTGCTATATTTTAAGCTTCCCTACATGGAGAAGTGCATATAAGGGGTTATTTTATAAAAGGGTGCCCATGTCAAAGTTCCAAAAAGGTGGCTAATTTTATGTATTTTTTTAATGCTGCTCACCACTAGCTAATTTAGACCCAGATATTCAGTGCCGGGTCATATCCAGGCACCAGCAATGAATATCCAGGTCAGCGACAGTACCGGGAATTTATACGGAACAACTAGTATTCAGTGCCATACCTGCATAGCTAACCAGACAAAGATAGTATCTGAGGATCTGAAGGCGACAAAACAGTGTGACAAGGCGGTGGCCATAAGTAGAATGTTGCTAGGCTGTATAGAGAGGGGAGTGACCAGCAGAAGAAAAGAGGTTTTAATGCCCCTGTATAAGTCGTTGGTGAGGCCCCACCTGGAGTATTGTGTTCAGTTCTGGAGGTCGTATATTGCTAAGGATGTAAAAAGAATTTAAGCGGTGCAAAGAAAAGCTACGAGAATGGTATGGGATTTGCGTTACAAGACGTATGAGGAGAGACTTGCTGACCTGAACATGTATACCCTGGAGGAAAGGAGAAACAGGGGTGATATGATACAGACGTTCAAATATTTGAAAGGTATTAATCCGACCCTTTTCTGGAGATGGGAAGAAGGTAGAACTAGAGAGCATGAAATTAGATTGAAAGGGGGCAGACTCAAGAAAAATGTCAGGAAGTATTTTTTCACGGAGAGATTGGTGGATGCTTGGAATGCACCACAGGAGGTGGTGGAGAGGAAAACGATAACGGAATTCAAACATGCGTGGGATAAATATAAAAGAATCCTGTTCCGAGGGAATGGATCCTGAGAAGCTTAGCTGAAATTGGGTGGCATAGCCGGTGGTGGGAGGCGGGGCTGGTGGTTGGGAGGCGGGGATAGTGCTGGGCAGACTTCTACGGTCTGTGCCCTGAAAATGAGAGATACAAATCAAGGTAAGGTATACACAAAAAGTAGCACATATGAGTTTATCTTGTTGGGCAGACTGGATGGACCATGCAGGTCTTTTTCTGCCGTCATCTACTATGTTACTATGCTTTTAATTTGGCTCAGTATGTCTTCCAGGTTTACTGAGATTTCTTTCAGTTCCTCCTCATCACCCTTGGAAACCATCTGGTATAGGTAGATCTCTTACATCATCTTCCGTAAAGATCAAAGCAAAGAATTCATTGTCCTCCCTGAGTGCTCCTTTTGCCCCTTCATGATCTAACAGTCCCACGGATTCCCTCACGGGCTTTCTGTTTCTGATGTACCTTAAAAGTTGTTACTCTGAGTTTTTGCCTTAGCAGCAAGTTTCTCTTCCTATTCTCTTTTAGCTTTCTTTATCAGTGCTTTACATCTAACTTGCCAGTACTTATGTTGCTTCTTATTTTCTTCATTTGGGTCCTTTTTCCATCCTTTGAAAGTCATTCTTTTGGCTCTAATAACTTCTTTCACGTCACCTTTTAATCATGCCAGCTGTTGTTTTCTCTTCTTTCAACCTTTGTAATTGCATAGAATGCTTCTGGTCTAGGCTTCCAAGATGGAATTTTAAAACAACACCCATGTATGATTTAATGTCCTAACCTTTGCTGCTGATCCTTTTAGCTTCTCTTTAACCATTTTTCTCATTTTATCATAGTTGCCCTTTGGAAAATTAAATGCTGCTACAGTAGATTTTCTTTGTGATTTCACTCCAGATAGTAGCTCAAACTTGATCACTTTATAATCACTGTTTCCCAGAGGATCTAAAACAGTTACTTCTCGTACCATACCCTGTATTCCACTAAGGGCTAGATCTAAAGTGGCTCCACCTCTTGTTGGTTCCTGGACCAGTTGCTCCAAGAAGCAGTCATTTATTACATCTAGGAATTTTATCTCCCTGGCGCTCCCTTATGTAACATTTATTCAGTCAATATTGAGGTAATTGAAGTGACCCATTATTATACTGTTGCCCAATTTGACAGCATTCCTAATTTCTGTAAACATTTCTTCATCTCTCTGTTTGTTCTGGTCTGCATTCCATGCTGCTGTCTGTTTCATGTAGAATGTTTATTTTATTTGACTCAGTTCCCCCACACACAATTTGATCCCCTCTATCATTGCAATATAATGTGTACCCTGCTAACACAGTGTCCCATTGATTGTCCTTCTTCAACCAAGTCTCTGAGATGTCTATTCTATCTACCTCATCATTTAGTGCTATATACGCTAACTTTCCCATCTTATTTTATAGGCTTCTAGCATTTGTATACAAGCACTTCAAATTGTGTTTTTTCCTTGCCATCTACAAGCTGCTTAGAAGTTGATGGGGATAATGTGCATCTTTTATCTTGCTCTCTCCTTAGTTAGTTTAAAAGGTGCTCTATCTCCATTTTAAAAGTTAGCACCAGCAGCCTGCTTCCATCCCATTTTAAGGTGGAGTTCATTCTTTTGGAATAAGCTCCTCCTTTCCCAAAATGTTGCCCAGTTCCTAACAAATCTAAATCCCTGCACCATTGTCTCAACCACATATTGGAACAGGGAGCATTTCCGAAAATTCTACCCTAGAGGATCTAGTCTTCAACTTTCTACCTAAGAGCCTAAATGTGGCTTCCACAACCTCCCTCCCACATTTTCCTATATCATTGGTACCCACATGTACCAAAACAGCCAACTCCTCCCCAGCACAAAAAAAGACCAAACACATTGTTTTCATACATCAGAATATATGTGTATATATAATGTACTAGGCTGTGTATTTGTTTGCTATTCTCTAAACATATTACAAAATATTATAGAAAAATTGGACAGAGAATTAAAAGTCTTTTGTTCTTACTCACCAGCACAGCATCAGATATTAGTTTCAAGTCATGGAAAAATAATCACACACTCACAGAATCTAATATCAGTACCTCTGGTAATTATAAGTAATCAGACTAATTATATAAAGAAGAGAAAAAGGAAGAAGAAAAGTTTATTTCTCATACAAAGGTCACAGAACAGAGAGAATGAAAGAAAGTTTCTTAGATATAGAGAATTAGTTTCTACGAAGGAGGGAGAGCACCCCCTTCAGGAAAAAATAGGCCATTGGATGGATCTAAAACTCTTTCCAAGCATGCCTAGTTTTTTCAGAGTTTCTTTGTCTGCAGCGTGGTTTTATAGGCTGTGGTGAGCATCCACCTCTCCTCTACTCTGGACCAATCGTAGGTGCTGCATATGTGCTGAAGACTTGTAATTGGGTCTTTCGTATGTGCTGGAGGCTTGCAATTGGTGTCCTTGCCATACCTCTTCTCAGTAAATTACATTTGTAACAAGTCATACCAGGTAGCTGAGTTGCCCTAGCAATGGGAGGCACCATCAGAGCCTGTGTGACTAGCCATAAATTCCTGCATGTGGCTGACAGCAAAGAAAGATGGGGGGTGGGAAATAGTGCAGCATACCTGAAGTAGAACTTTATAGCTAAACAATTATAGACATATATATATATATATATATATATGTACACATACACATATATGTGTACGAAAGACTAAAATAATATAATATGTGTGTTCCTATAACAACATGTAAACTAGCTCTAGTGATAAATGGTAAGATTTCATCTTGATCATTCTGTTGGTCTTACCAATGTATAATAAATGACCCGGGCATTGGATGATGTACGAAACTCTTCAGGAATTAAGAGACTCTCTGGACATTGTATGAACTCTAAATTTTCTTTTTTAGCCCAACAGATACAGAAGATCATATGCCATTATTGGCATGTCCTGGAGAACCACGAGTGTTTTAAGAGGAAAAGACTTGTAGTGGCATACACTAGAGAAAAAATTTAAAAGAGAAGCTGGTCCCTTCAACACTTCTTGAAATAAGAAGTGGATCAACCAGCATCTCATTGGGACATCTAAAATGTGGGCATTGTAGTGTACGTAGACATGTCTGGGAGACATCTGTCTTTATGCATTCAACTACGGAAAAAAAACATATAAACTACAACACACATCTAACTGTAATTCCTCAAGAGCTTTGTACAACATTCAATGCCCATGCCATTTATTTATATATTGGTAAGACCAACAGAATGATCAAGACTCACATCATAGAACACTGTAGTTGCAATGTTGAGAGCACACCCATTGTGACACGTTGGCTCACAGCCAATCATTCAATAGGTGATCTTAACTTTTTGGTATATAAGATTTTCACACCCAACTGGAGAAAAGGTAATTTGGATAATATACTACTCAAAGAAGAACAGAAACTCATATACAAATTCAATACAGTGGTTCCATTTGGACTTAACGCAGTTAGATCTCATCTCTTCTTTTTACACACATCATATCTTATACATGCTTTCCAAACCGGTCGTCAAGAAGGTTTTTTTTTCTATAGCTTATCAATGCAAGATAGATTTCAATATCCTAGAGCTCATTTACATGTTGTTCTTTTTTTCAATAAGCACACACATCATTATATTTTTTTAGTCTTGTGTACATGTGTACTCTGCTGTATGAAAACAATGTGTTTGGTCTTTCTTGTTTGTACACATATATTATACATTTGCTTGTTCTGTAATATATATATATACTATGCTGTACAACAACAATGTGTTCATCCAGTTTTTGCTTTGGACTATACAGCAATGATGTTTTTACTTCTTTTGTTTGTACACATATATTATCATACATTTGCTTGTTCTCTTTTTTTATATATATATATATATATATATATATACATACATACACACACACATACTTTTGTTTTGAGCTGTATAACAAGATGCTTTTACATCTTTTACATATTTATGTTTTTGCATCTCCTGCATTTTCATTGATAATGTCTATTTTTATGGTAGCATGCACTTTCATTTCATATCTTATACAGTATTCAACATATTTGCATTTCAAATCATTGTTTCAACAATCTTGAAATATTATGTGTAAGCATTCATTGGTTATCTTTATTTATTGTTATTTCATTCATACACAGTGCCACAGGATATGAAATACATTTCCAGAGTTTTTACTTGTTCGTAGTCTCACTCTGTATTGTATATAATCTATGTATTAGAACACTGTTGTTTATGTACATTCTACTGTACTTGCTTTCCACTTCCTTTGTATAGGTTGGTATTTTGTCAAATAGAGTTTTATTGCATCATACTTCTTTTTATTAATTTGTACAATTATGCCCTCTAGTGGATCAGTCGAAGATTCACATTTCTATCACTGTCTTTCCAGCACATAGCCGTAGCTCTCATGCTATTATTTTTATTCATTACAGTTTTTCATATCTTCAGAAATAGTTCTGTTTTCAGGTCCATCCATTTGCTCTCTAACAATTTACAAACTTCATTTAGTGATATACATTTACAGCTCCGCTTTCAACTCATGTTATTTGTCAAGTAGTTACTATTCATATATAGACAGCATTTGTTTCAGCAATATATACCCATAGCTCTATTTCCTTTTTGCACTAGATGTCTGGTAACATGATTATTATTCACACACACTTCAGTGTGGTTTACCTTTTCAGCTTTGTTACAATGCACACTACCTTTGTGCTGTCTTCCAATGGTTTACTAGTGTGCATGCATCCGCCCTTTCTTTTGGCGCCTTTTCAAGTCCTTTTAAACCCATTCAGTACACAGTATGCTTTATTCCAGCCCCTTAGCAGCGTCCAGAAGCAAAATTACTTGCAATACCTATGGACGGTCTTTTAAAAGGTAAATCAGACCTCCTTTTTGTCTTCAGTCTAGAGCAATATAGATAGTACTTATTTTTTCTCGCTGCCTATCACTGATTCCCGTACCACTTCTGATCGCAAAGTTTTAGTTCTTTGGCACTTCATGCACTCACAGTTCCTTTCTTTTATAAATATTTTTTACATGGTTACACATATTCAACTGTGTTTTTTTGTTTTTGAGTTTGTTGTTTTATATTACCTGTTTCAAGCAAGCATGATGCACTTGCATCTAATATGACCTTGAATCATATTGTATTCCAGATGATTTTATATATTTTTTCCTTCATTTTTTCATCATTTTATGTTGTCTTACAATAAGTTTGTATGTGCCTTCCAACATATGCATTTTCAATACTGTGCACCCTAAGCCTCACTCAAATCTATGTCATAGTTTGCTATATCTTCTGCACTACTCTCTCTAGTCCTAGACATATAGTTTCTGTATTCTTTTTACTGTGTAAGCCGCATTGAACCTGCTTTGAGTGGGAAAGCGCGGGATACAAATGTAAGAAATAATAATAGTGCACCTACACAGCCAAAGTGTTTCAGTCATTATTTACTCGAGTCTCCTTGCAGTTTTCCCTTTTTGACACATTTCTGTCTATTCCCTGCAAGTTCCACTGCATCCACATTTTAGTTTCACAATTTCTTTTTTTGAGCACAACATTTTACATTTTAAAGATCCATCTCTGAAGACAAAACAATAAGGATTGTCAGACACATTCACCAAGGTTGGTTCCTATTTCAGGACTATGTATACATATATACATATGTTTTTTTTAACAGACTGCTTCACACTTTTGTTATATTATTCTTCAGAAGTACCTCAATCTGTGTGCATTGGCTCCTGAAGAATAGAGTTTTTCCTTGACCACCTTCACTTGTTTTACCTTTTATATTAAAAAAAGTTGCAATTCCTTTTGTTCTTTTTTAAGCAATGTTTTACATTTTGCTTGTCCTCCGCCATGCTTTTTAAATTGTATTTTACATATTGGTCTGATTTGTAGCTCGTTTTTAATTTTAGAAGTTTTTTTTAGCCCTTTACTAAATATTTTACAAATAGTAACAAATATAAACATCTTGAATGTATACAAAAAATATCGATTCAAGATGTTTATATTTGTTACTATTTGCATTTGTGCAGACTCCTGAAGAAGGCATTTTCAGTTCTGAAACATGGTACCTTGCTGAGTCATCCTTAATTAAAGTTTACAATCTATAATGAGTGTCTTTGGTCTGTTTTGAAGAGCTTGATTCTGTTCCCACTCTTCGTCTTATCGTACATACTCAAGATCACACAGAAATCAATATTAGCATGCATGGATTTCTAGCTTGCATTTCCACCCATAGTTTTACTCCTTCCTTTTTGACAAGAGGGCTTTTCTTTTCTTCATTAGCCATCATTATACATGTCAGCTGCTGGTTTGCCACATGAACTTTGGCTTCAAGGCTATGGTCCCACAAAAACAGTATATTCAGCTTCTGAATCCAGGAATAATCAGCCAAATAAGCATGCAATTATGAATTATGCAAGATCAGTTGTTTCAGGTAGCAGCCTGTAAAGGAAGTGGGAAGGATGAAATGCATTAAGAATATTAATTCTCTGATTCTTGTTTTACTCTTAGTCGTTCTCATCTTCAGTCTGAAGAAATTGTAGCAGAACTGGTGTATAGTTTCATGATCCCAGAAGTACATAAAACTTCTGTAAAGGAAAAAAGTGAGTATTGGGGAAAAAAGTGAGCTAATGTCTTTAAACTTAGGAAACTGTGGCCCTTATTGTGGAAGCTCTATTTGTGGTTTGAACGTCTGGAAACCAGCCTTTAGACATCCATTTTGTATGGATGTACAAATCCCAATTTTATAAAGCTGGGATATGAATGTCTAACACAGCAGTATACCCTTATGGTAAGGGGCCATAGTCTGGATGTGTTTTGGATGGGACTAGGGAGGGACCAAAATATGGATGTCCAACTCCAATTTCAGTAGAGGTAGGGACCAGTAGCATAGCCAAGAATTTTCAAAAGGGAGTGTATCTGCATTTCCCTCCCCTCTCACTCCTGCCACATCTATCCCTTCCCAGGCCTGCAAAGATCTGAGATTTCCCTTCCTCCCTCTGCCACCACCATACCTTTACATCACCTCCAATCTGCACTCATAGGCTGGGGTTTTCTCTCTAAACTGGCCCTCCCTTCAGAAAACAGGAAGTTGTGTCAGAAAGGGCGGGATGGTTCAGAGAGAAAGCCCCATGCATGCCACAGACAACCTATGAGTCCACTGGTACTGATGCTGCCCAGGCGAAGACTGGAAGTGATTTTAAGGTGCAGGGGGAGGGAGGGAATTGAAGATCTTTGCTGGGAAGGGAGGGATTGACGGGGGTGCGCCACTGGTAGGGATGTTGAATCTATGTCCAAAAGGATGGATGTTGGTATTTAGACCTGTTACCTGGCACGCACAGGTTACAGAAAGGTACTCAGATTGAGCAGCTCTGCACTGGAGGGATTCATTGAAGTCACCCACTTAATCCTCAGTGGCTGTTCTCCCCCTCCCACCTCCATGTGAAACAGGCAAAGGATACTGGGTTCTGCGAAAGTTTCAGGAACTATGGACATTCATGGTATGAAATTTTTGTTTTTTCAAATTACTTCCTATATACCACCTGTAACTCAAAGGCTGGAACACGGATGTTTATGCTGGACGTAACCAACTCATGGATGACTATTTCTCATGGATTTTAGAACAGGCTGTACATTGGCAGATCCTATTCTAAAATTCTAGCACCACCAGCAACATACCTGAACCTGGATGTGCTTTCTAAAATACCATTCTATAGTGTTACTATTTCTTTAAAAAATTGGCAAGATTCACCATATTCTTCCATGTCCAGTGGCTTTCGCATTCCTCCTGTAGTGCTCCCTGCCTACCAGTGCTGTAAACTACACCCTTTAAATCCTCAGTTTATTAATTCAGAACTAATCCACCTGTTTTGCTTTGCCAGTCATTATTCTAAGTTGTCCCTTCCTTTGTATAACTATTGCCTTCTAGGAATAGATTTTATTATGTAACTGTAGAAGACTGCATTGACTTAGAAACAAACCAGTCAATTTTTCAATAAGCAGTTATATGTTCAGTGCCCTGATGAACGTGAACTACTTGTAAAAAAAATTCAGGGGCATATTACATGTGGAGGGACATTTTCAATATGTAAGTACCATTTTTCGGGGGGAAAAAAAGCTCCAGTGAAAAGCTTAGAAAAACAAGCCACAGGGACGTCTGTCTGGCAGCATTCCTAGTGAACTGGCCACACAGACATCCCAACAGTGCAGAGAAGCAACCTAGTGGGCTGTGAGATCTTCACGTAAAAGGACCCAGGTGCAAATCCCACCTAAACACCTTCATACTATATGGTGAGCCCTTCAGGAACAGAGAAAACCTACTGTACCTAAAGGTCCACCACTACAATAGCCCTCAGGCTTGCATCTCACTTATATATTTAGGTGCAGGGGGTATTTCTGTGTTCTAGGAGGGCTCACATATTTGTGCTGAAATGAGAGTTATGTGGAATTGAACTTGGTTCCCACTGACTGTCCATTGCACTGACCACTAGGCTACTCCATCCACTTACTTGCTGCTTTCTTAGGAATGGCCATAATATCTGGAGTTGTCATAGAACCTGGTATCTACCGTCACTGTCATTTCTTTGGAAGGTGGAGGGGGTTAGGGACTTCTGGGGGATTAAGAGGGGTCATGTGTTCATCCATCCAGTGGTCAGCTGGTAAGTTAGGTCACCGTTTTCAGACTTAGCTGTAATTGAAACAGGTCTAGATAAAAATGTACTTCTTTTCTGCCCCAGACCTTTTTTCTGTTCCATTATTGCTGAAAAATGTCCAGATTGTAAACCCACCCAAAACACGCCCGCTTACTATTTGGATGCACTCAGGGTGTCTTTTACAAAGCAATGGTAAACCCAACATGGTTTTACCGCATTCTAAATTGGAACTACTGTCGGCCAAACATGGCCACCAGTGGTACTTCCAGCTGGAGCATGCTCCATTTCCAGTGCTCCAGAAAAAAAAAATGTCTCTAGCATGGCACTAACCCGTCGGTAATTGGGCATCACCATGCACTGCCCAGTTACTGCCAGGTTACCATGGGAGCCTTTACCGCCACCTCAATGAATGGCGGTAAGTGCTCCCTGCCGCATGGCCACGCAGTGTTATCTTACCACATGGCCATTTTTTTTGGGGGGGGAGGGGCTTTTTACTTGCTGCGGTAAAAAGGGCCATGGCGTGCAGGAAAAACAGTCCCCGCCTCTACCGCAGGGCCCTTTTTGCCGCAGCATAGTAAAAGGACCCCTCAGTGAAAAATTCCCAATTCTGCCTTTAGATGTTTTGGTGGGAAAAACGTCCATCTGCCACTTTGTGCCACTTTTGAGATGTTTTTCTCTTTTGGAAATGAGTGCCATAGTGTTTATAAGTATTTTCAGATATATGTATAACTCTATATGTAGAATGGGGAAGGAGGGGTTGGAAAGTTCCAATATTTGGCCCCTATAGGTCTAGATTATATTTGGTTTGGACATGGAGAAACCAGGTAAAACGACCATCCAAGTCGAACGTTTGGAGCAGCATTTTAGAAAGCACTTTAAAATGACTTGAGATATCCAGGTCTGAACATCTCAAGTTGTTCTGGTATTTTAGAACAGGATGTCTCCATTTATTTTAGAACATGTTCTACATCAAAAATGGACATTTATAAGTGCTAGTTAACGTGTGGCATGAACATCTATTTTAGAAAAATAAGCATCTAAAATACCAGTGGGTCAGAATGGACATGCAAATGTTTGTTGCGGAATAGCAAGATTTGTACTTGAACATAACTGTTTATCTTATCCATTTTAGAAATGTAAACATTTATTTTTCCTGAACTGTCTGAGTATAGTATCCTTTGCCAGTTTGGTTATGGGGGAGAGGGGGAAATGAAGCCCTGGGGATTAAAGATGTGACTTGCCCTAATCTCTGTAGAGGAGCACTTTTCTGAAGCCTACACATCCTAGGTAGCAGGTGTAAATCCCATCTTCGATATGTTAGGACATAGATGTTCATTCCATTCTGAAATGGGGAAGAAAAATTAATTTTGTAGGCTTGCCTTAGTGCACTCAGAACACTCCCAGACCACGACCCCTTGCTATTTGCACACACTAAAGTTTTGGATATATGTATCCTTGCTTTGTAAAATCAGAACTTAGACGTTTATGCTCTAACTCTTCCTACTTTCTTACCTATTTATATGTTGCTTTTTTGCAGTACCCTTCACTATCAATTATAATGCTCTATTATGTATTGACATTGTAAGTTGTATACCATGCCATACTTTGTATTGTTTGTGAATATTTTTACTGCTGTAATTGCCTATTCCTTAGCGTCCCTCCGGACCGGCCCAGGATTGGACTGATGGGTTGTGTACGCCTTCCAGCAGGTGGAGACTGAGAAAAGTTTGACTCTAGAGAGCCAATAAGAGCCCTGGCCATGTGATCCTAGCCTCAGTATTTTCTCAGTCTCCAGCAGGCAGGAGGTGAGCCCTTTAGTGTGTGTGTGTGTGTGTGTGTCTCTCTCTCTCTCTCTCTCTCTCTCTCTCTCTCTCTCTCTCTCTCTTTTTAAGAAATAATTATAATAATAGTTCTTCTGTGCCTGGGGAATTTCAGTTTAGAGGCTTGGCAGGTAGGGATGTATTTTCTTTTCCAGCCTCTGGGTTGTTAAACTCGGGTGTCCCTGAGTCCCTCCCCATCTCCCTTACTTAGTTGGGAAGGGCTACCCTTTCGGTGGAAAGGTGTATTGCCTTTGGGAGAGGCAGCCACGCTTACTTTAAAAGAAAATAAAAGAAATGAAGGAAATTAAAAGGAAAAGCCTTTTCTTTCCCCAGAGTGCTAACGTGCAGGCAGCTCCATTGTGCTCTATTGCTCTTGTGGAGTTTTTTCTTTGCTAGATCAGCTGTTTAAAAAAAAATTGAATAATACAGTGCTCGTGGCCTTAACGAGCAATTTTCTTACTTAGATTTTTCTTCCTCCGTTTCCTCACGTTTTGGCAGCGGCGGTTAAAAAAAAAAAAAGAGGCATGAAGTGTTGTTTTCAAGGGCAGAGAGAGCTCAGCTATGGCGGACAGGCTACAGCGTTTGTCAGAATCAGGGTGTAAGTGCTCTCGGCTTGTGCAAGTCCTCTGTCGGCGTCAGCGTTTACCTGCTTCTTCGTTTGTCGGTCCTTCACGTCTGCCTCAGTGCTCTCCGTTTCTGCTTCGGACCTCCATGATTCTTTAGATTTGGCGCAGAAGGCCGCCATCTTGCCTGCAGTTGCAGGGTTTTTTTCTCAGCACGGGAGCTCTTCTCTGATTCTCAGTTTGCTGGAGGACAGAAGGAAACAGAGGTAGTGTTTCTGGTGCAGTCTGGAGGACCTCAGGAGGGGGGATTTTCCCCTGAGTTTGTCCTCCAGATGTACCAGTCGTTCTTGATGAACAAAACTGGTCTTGGGGCTGAAGTTCCAGAGGAATCATCCAGATTTTTCCTCCTTCAAGAGACCTACTGGTTGAGATCCATAAGTGGGTTCATTGTTAGCCCAGGATCAAATCACTGGGCTGTTAGGCTACTTCTGTATGGTGTAGAGGCTTTACATGTAGGCTTTACATGAAATGCTTACTTGCTTGCGCCTTATGCATTTAAAGTCGTGTCACTCCTTCATGGGACGCCTGTATGTCCTTGTACCAATATATACAGCATTTGGACAGTCTGTTTGATGCTTGTTTCTCTATAATCTAGGGTGACTTTTGCCTGTGTGTAAGTAATGCACAGTTGTGGCTTCTGTTTTAGTAACTTTGAGAATGTTTTTTCAAATGCCATATCACCACCCATTTGGTTAGGTATGCGCATTCCTTCCACAGGCATGGTTACAGTTAGGCATTGTTTTCACTGCAGCATCTGCAAAAAAAAAAACCCAGGTATGCTTAATTCAGTTCTTCATCCACTCATGTGGCTTCATTTCTAGCAGTCACAAGCTTAGCCTCAAGGACAAAAGCCTCTGCTGATCTCCTGGCAGGGGCAGCAGCTACAGGCGTTTTACTGCCTAATAGGAATTGCACTCTGGGACTTGTTTTCTTCTGATAACATAGGTGCCTCAATAGTATATTGTGCAACTGCAGCGGCTGGCAATTTATCTGGGACTACAGCCAATTCTGCAACTGGGACTTCTATACCTTCTTCTCGTGTATGAGTTTTCTCTTATTTATCTCTACTGTTGTTCTCACCTCTGTAGCTAACCAATGCGGTCAACAGATCCCGTATCACTGTGCATGTTTCATCAATATTAAGAACATTATGCTACTGAAAACCTGTACTCATTGTTTAAAAATATAAAGCCACAAACAATTTATCATAAAATCCTTTTTTACTGACAACTTGAAAGCAGTCACGGCATTTCACATTTAGCGTACTTGTCAGGCAAGTTATGTTGTCAAGATGACGCCTCTCTTCTGAAACGCCTAGGTTTGATCTTGTGTATACCACAGCAAATTGCTATCCTTCTAATACAATTTTTGTGCATTGTTTTGCACCATTTCTCTAACAGGGGCCCTTTTACTAAGGCGCGTAGGCTGCACATCAAATTAGAACTACCGCCCAGCTACCGTGGTAATTCTAATTTTGACAGATTTCTATTTTCTACCAGATGGCGCTAACCGGGCGGTAATCGGCAGTGTACGCATTCTGATGATTACCACCCGGTTAACAAGTGAGACCTTACCAGTAAGTCAGTGGGTGGCAGTAAGGTCTCAGGCCCAAAATGGACGCACACTGATTTTTATTTTGTCGCACATCCATTTTCAACAAAAATAGGCCTGTTTTGCAGACATGCTGAAAAATGGACCTGCACGCATCCAATACACATGTCTACACCAGCGCAGGCCATTTTTCAGCGTACCTTAGTAAAGGGCCCCATAGTGCTTGCCCACATAATGTAAAACATTTTTATACAATAGAAACATTCTATCAAGTGATCATTGAATGTATACATGCTAAGTGGGTAATTCTATATAACGTGCTATCTCGATTTAGGAAAAAAAACAGTGGGAATGACCAAACAGTAGGTGATCCCACACAAAATAGTTTGCTCTTGTGGTATCATGTAGATCTCTGATTGGGTATATGTGGACTCGACATGGGCCATTTTGCACACTAACACCTGTATCAGGAGTCCGTGAAAGCTAAACGACATAGCAATGAGATCAGCATAGCAATGAAAATGAAATTATATAATAAGTTTGCATAACAAAGATTACATATAAAAAATATATGAAGTAAATATATATATATATATATATATATAATATAATATTTTATTTTTATTACATTTGTACCCCGCACTTTCCCACTCATGGCAGGCTCAATGCGGCGGGCAATGGAGGGTTAAGTGACTTGCCCAGAGTCACAAGGAGCTGCCTGTGCCGGGAATCGAACTCAGTTCCTCAGTTCCCCAGGACCAAAGTCCACCACCCTAACCACTAGGCTACTCCTCCACACAATGCAATATAAAACATGTAGTATAAAAACAAAGGATTATGTATAAAGACATACATATAAAATCTTTAAATGAGTCTGTCAACCTTAAGTCAATAGGGGAAAATATATGAAGATATAAAAGTCAGTAATATAAAACAATTCATTTGTAAATGTATGTTTAAGATATTTGTAATGTATCAAACTGACCTAATTTTAAAATATATGGCAAATCAATAAATGTATTTATTTATTGATTGGGATTTATTAACCACCTTTATGAAGAGATTCACCCAAGGCAATAAATGTAAACATACCTGAAAAATGTATAATTTTCCTATGGGTAATTCCAGGAAAATAGCACAAAGAGTGTTGTTTTGAAATGAAAAAACTTATTAGTCTTTTGATCATATGGGAAAGAAGGGTAGGTTTATAATGAAAATGCTTTATGAATAAAAAACCTGTAAAGTGTATTGAATGTGCATTGCAACGGAATGAAGTATAAGTACCACTAGTGTATGTGATAATATGTAAAAATAGATGACAGTTATATACTGCATGTAATTTGACATTAGATGTGAAAGGCATTAATAGCTTATAAGATACAAAAACATTTATATAAAATAATCAAAAGCTAAAAACCATGCTGCTAAAAAAATGTCTAAGGAAGTGAAGATGAGCATCATAAGATGCTGCCTTCTGAATAATACTTTTTGAATAGTTTATTGTACTATGTTGGTGAATGACATGTAGATTTTTCATCTCATTTCGTTTATTCATTCTTTTATCCCACATTTTCCAAAACATGTTCAGTTCAGTGTGGCTTACATCCTAACAAAATTTACAGTAACAGTGAGTTGTAACAATGAGTTTACAGATAACAATAAACAAAGTAGCAAATAAACAATAATTAAAAGTAACAAAAGTAAACAGTTTACCGTAGACAAAGCAACCAGTAGACAGTTAACAATTAACAATAGCAACAGTGGCAGCGTGTGAAGCTTACATTGTAACAATGGTTTAAATGAGATAGCAGTGGCCAAGTTGTGTATGTCTTAATATTGTACAGTATACTTACAATGGCCAAGAAGTATCAGTGACCAACAGTATAACAATGAACAACAATAGGCCGTTTTTGGTGTGGTATACAGTGGGATGGGTAAGTTAAGAGCTACTGATCCAGCCTGTAACAAGACAGATGAGCAAGCTAGGAGGTGCTATAGAAATGTGTAGTAGTAGTAGTGCTAATCTGGGTGATAGATGCTAATGTTTAATATGTCGGGGCATATATGTGAGAAAAAGTTGTAGATGACAAAATATATACTGCAGATATCATTTAAAATTGAATGTGAAGAACAAGAATGGCTCATGGTGTGTGAAAGCATTTATATAAAATTTACTAAGATTATAACAACATGTAAGTGTAAAGAAAATACGATGCAACAGTACTTTGAAGATAAGAAAAAAACATGTAATGATTTACTAGTGCAACATGAATGATGTGTCTCAGGAAGTCTAATGGTGATGTGCCAGAAAATAGACAAAGATTTATATATATTTTGAGAATTAAGATTATGGGAGAATCTGTGATGTACTTTTTAAAAAGGGTCTTAAGCAATAAAATTGCAGCTGAGATGAAATACTCAAAGCATTAAAAAATGACTTACAAATAAATTCCATTTGTAATGCATAGAAAGGTATATCTCTCGTGATGATTTAATCATAGTCATATGGAATGCTTAAAATCCAAAATAGTAAAAATATCCAATCTCCTCGATAGCTTCCATGTTCAATGTAATGGTGTATACGTGGTATGTGACAGTTGCCACATTTACACCTTGAGAGATATGATAAACTTATTTGAAGCCTTCTGGATGGTTGGGCTCTTCCCACATGGCCATTTCTTTTAGGGGCTTTTTACCCGCTGTGGTAAAAAGGGCCCTGGCACACTGGAAGAACGGTCCCTGCCGCTACCACAGGGCCCTTTTTCCTGCAGCTTAGTAAAAGGACCCCTTAAAACTGTATTGTTTAGGTAAACTGTGGGTTAATTTGCAGTTTAGTATGTTAGGCTGATTAATGTATATTCCCAGTTAAATGTGCTGGTCTTCTTGTTGCTTTGTGATTCGCATGAAACTGTAGAGGTTGTTACAGAATGCAAGACTAAGTGTAATGTAATAAATAAAAACATAGAATTTGTCAATAAATCTATAATTCTCTTCTATCACAAAATAGTCACCAAATTTCCCTGCAAACCAGTGTTCACTACCCACAGAAGCTCCATCCACTCCAGGTATCTAAGGGGTCCTTTTACTAAGCCACAGTTCCTAATCTGTGTATGGAAACTGCGCGCTAAGAAAAATGTTTAAATATTTCTGCAGAGGGGTTGTGTCTGGGGGCAAAGACGGTATTTCTGAGCTAATCGGTTAGTACATCTGCATTACCACACACTAGCTGATTAGCGCAAGATTAGCACATGAGCCCTTACCGCCAGGGGCATAGCTAGACCTCGAAGTGGGGGGGGGGCCAGAGGCCAAAGTGGGGGGCACATTTTGGCCCACCTCCCCACCGCTCCCCCCCTCAAGCTGAAGCATTTTGCCAGCGCTTCTTTCCTTAAATTGCCCGTCCTTCTTCCCCTCACATTGCACGTGCTCAATTTTAATGAAATGGAATATGCGCAAAGTGTCATGCATGCTCAGTTTCACTAAATCCAAACATGGACGCGACGAGAGGTAAGCAGGGCAGGCAATGTAAGGAGAGCAGTGCTGGAGAAACACTTCAGCTGGTGGAGGTTGGGGACCCCCGCCAGCCAAACCGGGGGCCCTGGATCCATTTTGGGGGGGGGGCCTAGGCCCCCATAGCTATGCCACTGCTTACTGCCTACAAAATAGGTGTCAGTAAGTGCTCACATGCTACATTTTTTAATGGCCACATGATAAAAGCCACTTTCTAAAGTCACATTAAGGCCACTTTCTACAGTAGCTTAGTAAAAGGAGCCCTAAGTTAGATAGAAAGGTTGCAGTATAGGCAGCAGTAGCTCAGATATCTTTTAGTAAAATCCTGGAATTAGAAACTCAAAAGAGAAAAAGGAAACTGTTGTGTCTAAAGTTTAAAAGATTTGTATTGCTTTATATGTTTTTCCCCAACCATTCTATTTTATGGCAAATTTGTATTTATTCATAATGCTTTCCCAACTGTCGGTAACAAAGCTAAAATGGTACTAATCAATTTTTGATGGCATATAAACCATGAAACTAACTCTACAAAATTACTACTAACATTATGATGTTGTTGTCCACTCTAACAGTAAGGCAGTCCCAAACGAAGCACATTTATGCGGCACATCGTATCATCCATGATGAGACTGAGGCAGTACTAAAAGAGACCTGTGCTGTAGAGAGGGCAAGTAAACCTTCAGAGGCCACTGGGAACATGGACAAATCATGAAATAGATCAGATAAGAGCTACATTAGGATGGTGAGTCCTGAGATCATTCACATGTTATCATAAAAAAGAGCAGTAAATGATATACCTTCAACATTTTATATCTTTAATAGAGAGTGATATGCAAATTATACTGATATTATAATTAAATACTAGGAGGAAACAGAGAAAAATTGTTCATTATATATTTTGTTGTTTTTTTTTTTATTTCTGTCTCCTTCCTCCATGCTGTGTGCTATGGAGCTTTCTACAGACTTCTCATAATAACTTGCTTAGATGCATTAAGTTTTGTGATCAATTATGCCAGATTTCATCTCATCCCAGCACCCAATTTGGAGTACAGTTTTTAAACAGATTTAGCCAGATTAACTAACTACCCAGCTAGAATATCATGACTGAAAATTGTCCCCTTAGAGTGGCTAAAAATATGCACAGGTTTCTCAGTAGCAGTGGTAAAGGCATGGAACAGCTTGCCAGGAATATAAGACATGAAAGTGGATTGTAAAACCTTCCATAAGCCATTAAAAACATGGCTGTTTCTTTGTGTGGATAATAGTTGAGTAGGAAAGTGAAGGAGTAGAAGAGAAGGGAGTATTAGTTTGCTGCTGTCTGTGTATGTTTTAATATACATAAAGGCTCATTTTATATAGAATGTAGAGACTGGAATTGAGGTGTTGGGTCAGCAGATACTCAGTTCAGAAGTTCTCCTAATAAAAAAAACCTTTTCTAAACTACCTGCTGGACTGCACATATTTGCCAGCATATACAACAGAAGCAGCAATTTTAGAACTATTGAAATGGATAAAATGAATGGCATGACCATGGCAGCTTCCACATGGATGTGGCAATTTCACAGCTTCAACATGTAGCTATCCTTTTTACAAACCTACACATGTGTGCCACCTATAAGAATATCAATATCTAAATCCTTTGATCTCTCTATTTGGTGTATTGTTGCTAGATGTTTTTAAAAAATGGAGAAAAAGCCTCAAATATACATAAGTAGCTCCATTAATAACAGCACAATGGCTTTCAACTTCATGGAGTACTCCCTCTCATCATTGGCATTATGTTTGAGACGAGCACCGGACAGAGGAGGAGTTTGCAGGAGTGAAACAGTCGAGTGAACCGCGGACCCTGAAGTAGAACCCGAAACCTTGGCCATTGTTGGCCTTGGGGAGACAAAAGAGATTGTGCAACTGCAAAGTTAAGTTCTTGTTTAAAAATTAAAAATGATTAGGAGGTCACGTGGTGCCATGGAGGAGTGAAGACGCTGGAAAGCGGAGCTCCCACATTTCCTCCCTAAAACCTTGCTATAATCAGCCTTATCAGAGGATTTTTTATCAGAAGAGAGAGGGGGAATAAGCGATAAGCAAGCAGAGTAAATTATATTTACAGAGAGTGTTGCGATGGCCACGAAATCACAAAAGAAAGAGAAGGAGAAGATCAAGGTACCTGACTCTAAAATGGCGGAGATATCGGGGCAGCCGACCAGCACGGGGTGTTCAGCATGGACGGCTGAAATAACGGCGGAAGTCACAGCGGCGGTGGAAGCCGCTTTAGATAAAAAATTACAGGCTCTGTATGATAGGGCTGAAGCTGCACACGAACGACTCGATGGGTTCCATTTAGACCTTGATCAGATGCAACAGCGGATTAGCGATCTTGAAGACCGCATGACGGAGGCCGTGGAACCAGCGGAAGCCATGCGCTCTAAAGTGAGTGATCTGGAGCAAAAACTTGACGACCTAGAAAATAGGTCGAGACGCAACAATCTTAGACTTATTGGCCTCCCGGAACACCTTAAGGACTCGGAGCTTGTGGATTACTTGGAGCGTTGGCTGCCTAAAGAGTTGCAGCTCAACAATTTGCAAGAACCGCTGAGGGCCGAGGAGAGTTGTGGGAGATAGGCCGCGAGCTGTGATTTTGCGAGTCCTACACTATGGCCATAAGCAGGCAATTGTGAAGGCGCTTAGATCTGGACTGCAGCTGCAACATGATGGAAAGCGCATCTTATGCTTTCAAGATTATTCATCGAAAGTGGCAGCGGCAAGACGAGCTTTTGCACCTGTGTGTACAGAACTCCATACTCGGAAGATAAAATTTGCTTTACTTTATCCAGCCACGCTGAAAGTTTTTCAGAATGGTACAGAAAAAACCCTGGAGACGGTGGAAGCGGCTAAAGAGTTGCTTAAAAACATATCATCTGCCACAACGGAGTGACGAGCTGTTTGCAGAGCGTGAAGGCGGGAAACGTCAGGTTTGATGTCGGACAGGCATAGGAAATATAAAACATCACCAGTACTTTGCTACAGAATAATATGATATGCTGCCGAATAGTTAATAGAAGTGTTTAATATGGCAGCCATCCTGTTAGTTTATTAAGCACCTGAGAGACACGGATAATTGAATAACGGTGGGTTTTGATGGGTAATACTTTATAAGTACGATTAGGAAGGTCTGCACATGCACTGATAAAGCAAATGTGTAAGGACTTCACTTTCGTAAAGGGAGTCCTGATACTCCGTCTCACAATGGTCAGCATATGAGTGAGACTTAACAAGTAAGATTTCTAACTACAGTTGGGGTAATGTTATGATGTTAATATTATAATGTTAATGTTATGTTCCAATTTCAACCACAGTAAAGCGGCCTGCGCTACTCGGGCAGCCTGAGTTTTATGGTCATGGATTGATCTTTTGAACTGATTATTTCACATACAATTAATCAAATATGTACAGGTTAGCCAAGGAGAGTAAATGTTTCATATATGTTATATGTTCATAAAGAACCTGGTGAACACAAGAAGCATTTTTTTTTTTTCTTCCTTTTCTCTTTTTCATTATCACACAAAAATCACCTTCTCATACCTCAATAGTTCTCTGCAGAAGGCAGAAATGAGACATTATTTGGTTCTAATGGACTAACTGTATTGTTAGATTCACTGATATAACCAGTGCTTGCACTCTTTGTGGAGAAACCCCGTGACTAGTAAGAGTACCACTGGTATGAGTAACGAGCTTGGGTCATAATGTCACGGGGGATCCAAGTTAGAATATATTATTTGGCTGAACTGAGTCTTATGGATTTCTGAAGGGAGGGAATGAGGTGCCAACGCGTGACGAGCTTGATTAGGAGCTCAAATGGGAAGATGGGAGAGGGGAAGGGGGGGATGGATAGGGGAGAGCAAAGGGGATGGGGAAAGGGGGGGAATTCTTCCAGGCAGCGGGCTATTTGGACAAATGGAAACTGGAGAATCCAATGGGATAACTAGGCAGGATAAGGAGGAGGGGGAGGTGAGCTGGGACACTTCCCCCAAAGGTCCAACATATCAGCACAATAGCGAAAACATTAGTGGTTTGATGCAATGGTTAAAATAATATCGTGGAATGTTGGTGGCATATCATCGCCAATTAAACGTGCTAAGCTACTACAGGCATTAAATAGGCAAAAAGCTAATATTGTTATGTTACAAGAAACCCACTTAACTGCAACTGAGCATCAGAAATTACGTAAGTGGTGGGTGCAGGAACTGGTGGACAGTCCTGCACACAATAAGAAGGCAGGAGTAGCTATACTGTTCAGGAAAGGGTTGCAATATGTTTTACATGATAGAATTGTGGATAATAAGGGCAGGTACATAATTCAGCACATTACTTTAAATAACAAACCGCTATTGCTGGTCAACCTGTACGCGCCTAACCAATATGATAAACAATTCTTCCAGAGACTTCTTAAACAGATACACGTCTTTGATCAGACCCCAATTATAGTAGGAGGGGACTTTAATCTGGTAGCGGATCCTTTGATGGACAGTACTGGATCCATAAGGGCCTCTCCGGTGAACCTTACTAGAGGAGTTCCTTGGGTTTGTTCTGAACTGGAGTTGGTGGATTCATGGCGCTTGCTACACCCTAGTACACGGGACTTTACGCATTTATCTAGAGCACACGGCACACAGTCCCGCATAGATTATTTACTAATATCAGAGAAGATTTCGTCTAATCTACAACAGGCAGAGATTGGTGCTACTGAAGTGTCTGATCACGCGATGATTTGGGTGGTACTGGATTGGAGTAGGGAGGAAAAGACAGGGTTCCAATGGAAATTTCCCAGAGCATTATATCACGATCCTAAATTCTTTCTGTTTATGAAGGAAAAATGGGGAGAATATGTAGACTGCAATCAAGAAAGTTACATTAGGGACCCGATTCTATTTTGGGAGGCAGCAAAGGCGGTTTTGCGGGGACATATTATCTCATACTCGGTGTATCAAAAGAGAGCAAAAGATGCAGAATTGGCACGGCTTGAGCTCCAAGTGAGACGGGATAGACAGCAATATGGGCGTGTACCGACAGTAGGGAATAAGACCAAACTTTTGGCCTCGCAAGTGGAATTAAACCAATTGATCCAGGCAAAAACACAAAAATCACTGACTTATTTTCGCTTTCAGCTGTATAAACACGCTAATAAACAGGGTCGAATGTTGGCACGACTAGTTAATCAGGTGGGAGGGCGCAGATGTGTAGTCAGAATAGTGACGGAACAGGGTTCTTATTCCCACACTAACGCAGATATTAACACAGTGTTCAAAAACTTTTATGCCCAGCTATATGCAGCACCGGCTGACACCGGGCTTGAGGCGGCTTCTTACCTGGCAGGTCAGGAGCTACCTCAAATACAAGAAACGCAAAGAGAAATGCTGAATGCTGAGATTAATGAGGAGGAAGTGAGATGGTGTATTAGAAATAGCCCTTTATGCAAATCACCGGGGGCAGATGGATATACGTCCGAATTCTACAAACTGATGATAAATGACATAGTCCCCTGCCTAACTGTGGTGTTTAACACCATAATACAGAGAGGAACATTGCCGGACACTTTGAGGAAAGCGCAAATAATTGTGCTGCTTAAGCCAGGTCGAGATCCAGATAGAGCGGGCTCCTATCGACCTATTTCCTTATTACCGTTCGAAACAAAGCTGATTGCTAAAATCATGGCGAATCGGCTGGCTAGAGTTCTGCCATCCCTGATAGTGGAGCCGCAGGTTGGGTTCGTTCGAGAGAGATCAGTAGCATGTAATATGAGGAAGATTCTATTAGCTCTAGAGGCCATACATAGGGACCCCAGGCCAGCACTGTTGGTGAGTTTCGATGCTGAAAAAGCATTTGATCAGGTCAATTGGTCCTTTATGTATGAGACATTGGAGGCCTATGGGATAAGAGGTTATTTAGTGGAAGCCATTAAGGCTTTATATCAGGCGCCTGTGGCAGAAGTAGTGGTTAATGGTATAGTTTCCGACTTGTTTCCAATAGAGAGAGGTACACGACAGGGCTGCCCCCTTTCCCCCCTTCTATTTGTTTTGGTTATGGATCCCCTGGTTAGAGATATTGTGAATATGGCGGAGGTGAGGGGGGTAGAGGTGGGCCGGGAACAATTTAAACTGGCAGCCTTTGCAGATGATTTATTGGTGGTATTGCAGGAGCCTCGGACGTCCTTGACAGCGCTTTTGGAGATATTTGTAGAGTTTGGGGAATATTCAGGCTTTCGTCTTAATCTGGATAAGTCCGAGGCTCAGACCTTATATATGTCTGATGCAGAGTGGTCGCAGCTTAATTGTCCATTGAAAAGAACAGAAGAAGTATTTAAATATCTAGGTATACAAATGCCGGGTGATCCGAGGAGACTGTATCAATTGAACATCAGCAAGTTGTTTTCAGCTACCAAGCTACTTCTGGGTCGATGGGGAGGGCTGCCGGTGTCGCTTTTGGGTAGAATTGCATTGTTCAATATGATCATTTTTCCCAAGTGGCTTTATTATTTTCAGACTCTGCCACTAAGCCTCACAAAAGGTGATTGGAAAAAACTGCTTGGCCTGCTATCAAAATTTTTTTGGAATAAGAAAAGGCCGCAGATTAGTATGAGCAGTATGATGGATGGATGGAATACAGGAGGTTTTGGAATTTTGAACTTATGGTGGTATAATAGAGCCTGCATGGTAAGACACCTGGGAGACTGGTTGAAGGGAGATTCGCGTCACACTCCGCTGCAGATGGAGGCAGATTGGATGCGTCCTTTGCATTTTAACTATGTCTTACAGGCTGAAGCTTCGGATCTGCCTACTTATATACGTAGAAGTATCTTGATAAAACCGCTGCGGCTGATGTGGGGAGAGATAGCGAGGCTTTGGTCCTTTGATGCACATGTTAGTAGACTTTTGCCCATAAGAGGTAACGGAGCCTTTAAACCAGGGCTAGAGAATAAGCGTCTCAGGGGATGGGGGGATAAAGGGCTTCATATGGTAGATGATTTTGTAGACAGGGAGGGGCGCCTTAAGTCCATGGACTCCTTGAACCTAGACTCTAATACATGGGCAGAGATATATGCCTTTAAACAGGTTTCCCACTACATTCGCGCACTGCCTACACACCTTTTGGAAGTTGATGTGGCCTCCAAATTCAATGAACTATTCGAAGTGCCAACAACAGATCCAATTTCTATTTCAATGTTATACAAAAGGCTGCTAGTAAGTCGACCAAAAAAGAACCTTGAAAAGCTGGCCAGAAAGTGGACAGTAGACATACAGAAACAAATTAGTATCAGCTTATTGCTGAGTAGTATGAGGCAAATAAAAGAAAAAA
Organism: Microcaecilia unicolor; assembly: GCF_901765095.1. Classification (NCBI taxonomy): domain Eukaryota; kingdom Metazoa; phylum Chordata; class Amphibia; order Gymnophiona; family Siphonopidae; genus Microcaecilia; species Microcaecilia unicolor. Next base: position 253,562,876 of record NC_044035.1, on the reverse strand, counting down.
TTAGTAGTGCGGAACTGAGGGAGTGTCAGGGACGCAGTATATACAGGGCGTACACCTCACTGTCGAGATTATATCACATGGGCAGTGCGGATTCGTCTACTTGTTGCAGATGTGGGGCGCCCCTTTATAATTATTATCATGCAATGTGGGCTTGCCCAGAGATATCCAAATACTGGGAGCAAATAGCGAAGTTCTTAGGGGATGTCCTGGGGCGGAGGGTGACATTAACGCCGGAGACGGCCCTTCTGGGGGTCGACCTACTGAGGGGAAACAGTACTGTCTATTATAATCTGCTAATTTATAAAGCATGTGTAGTGGGGAAGAAATGCATTTTAGTTAACTGGACACAGTTAGAAGCGCCATCGTTTTGGCAATGGCGCAATAGGTGGCACCCGCTGTTACTATTAGAGTTGAGAGATTCCTACTACAAACCTAAAACACAACGTAAATTTTACCTGACTTGGGAACCGTATATTAATATTCTGGCCCCTAGGGCCCGAAGTTCCATTTTAAACCGACTAAGCCTGGATCCAGCCAAGATAGCTAAGAGACTTGGTTAATACAGTATCAATTTCCATGGGTTAATGGAGACATGTTGCTGCCTGGAATGGGGTAGAGAAGGGGGGGGTATGGGGGGAGGGGGGAGAACTTTAGAGGGGTAAGGCGGGGTTGGGAGGGAGGATGGGGGTAAGGGGGAGGCAGGGTGGGAGTTATTGAGGGGAAAAATGTGACGATCAATGTTTTTGTCATGGTGATCGATCATGTATCTGTTCAGGTTGTGTTTTGTATATGACTTACGCATATTGTATTGTTTATACTGAGTCATTAATAAAATTGTTAAAAAGTAAAAATTAAAAATGATTAATTAACAAGACTTTTGTCTCAAGATTTATTTATTTGTTACATTTATACCCCACATTTCCCACCTATTTGCAGAATACATAGAGGTTTTTATGCCAGTGATGAGAGGGAGTATTCCATGATGTTGAAAGCCGTTGTGCTATTATTAATGGAGTTACATGTAAAGAATACATGGAGGTTTTTATGCCAATGATGAGAGGGAGTACTCCATGAAGTTGAAAGCTGTTGTGCTGTTATTAATGGAGTTACTTATGTATATTTGAGGCTTTTCCTCCATTTTTTTAAAACATCTAGCAACAATACGCCAAATAGAGATCAAAGGATTTAGATATTGATAGGCTTAGGTAGTATTTTGATCCTTTGCTTGGCTCTGGTATTTGATTGTAGTAACCACCTATAAGAATAGCCATACTGGGTCAGACCAGTGGTCCATCTGGCCCAGTATCCTGCTTCCAACAGTGGCCAATCCAAGTCATTAAGTAGAAAGACCACAATTTTAATTTGGTTTCATTTTAGAGGAGGAATAAACAATGTGACTCTAGGCAAGTCACTTAATCCTCCATTGCCCCATGTAAGCTGCATTGAGCCTGCCATGAGTGGGAAAAACGCGGGGTACAAATGTAACAAAAAAAATGAGGTATTAAGGAAAACGACTACCGTAACCCCTTGTGTAAAGCTATTACTGAAAGGATCTCTTTTTAAAACCTTGTGCATGGCTCTGAGCTGGTGTAAAACTCAACAAGAATATTTTTCCCCCCAAAGACATGTATTCCTTTTGTGCATGGGGAATACCCAGGTCGACTGCACTTCGACATCAGTGGAAGAAGCTTCACCGCAGTCCAGGCAGGCGTCGACTTCTCAGCACCACCATCAAGGACGTCGCTTCTTCTCGGCGTCAAGGCAGGTTCAGTTTCCGACTGCTCTGAGGGATGTCTTGTCCGATACTGAAGATGAGCGTTCATGGGAGGAAGAGGGAGATCTCAGGTACTTTTCTTCTGACGAGTCCTATGGCATTCCCTCTGATCCTTCCCCTCCACCAGCTCGCTGCCAAGATCCAGACTTACCAGCTCTTCACGAGTGTCCACTTGTGGAACTCGGTGAGGCAACTGTCCAGCTTGGTCGATGTACTCCCTCCGGAGCAGGCCTAGCCTTTTCCCCAGGTGGCCAGACAGCAGAAGGCGTATCGAAAATTCCTGGCCAGGGGTACATTCGACACTTTTGATGTAGCATCCAGGATCGCTGCCCAAGCTATAGTGATGTGCAGACTCTCATGGCTGTGTGTCTCTGACCTGGATCATTCAGTCCAGCAGCGGATGGCGGCTGTTCCTTGTCGGGGGAGATAACCTTTTTGGTGAGAAAGTAGAGGATCTAGTTGACCAGAAGCATAATGATGCTATGGATTCTCTCTCCCATCGGGCGTCTTCTGCTACTACCTCCTCATCCAGAAGGTTTTTTGGAGGGAAGAGGAGTGCTCCCTACTCCTTTGCTAGATGTAGGTATATTCCTGCTTCTCGGAAGCCTGCCCAGGCTTAGTCCCAGCACGCTCGTTCTCATCAACAGCATGTGGCTGACCACTGTGGCTCCCCAGCAAAAGGGACGGGCTTTTAACTGGATCCAGTTCACCATAGCCTCAGTAAACGTGTCCATACCGGACGACTTGCTGGTTGGGGGGAGGTTAATGTTTTTTCACCACAGGTGGCCTCTTATAACCTCTGACCGGTAGGTTCTTCAAATTGTCCGGTTAGGATACACCCTCAATCTGGAATCCAAGCATCCAAATTGCCCACCGGGAGCTCAGTCCTACAGCTCCCAGCACAAGCAGGTACTTGCAGAGGAACTCTCCGCCCTTCTACAGGCCCAAGCGGTCGAACCGGTTCCACCAGGGGAAGAAGGGCTGGGATTCTATTCCAGGTACTTCCTTGTGCAAAAGAAAACAGGGGAAATGTGTCCCATCCTAGACCTAAGGGTCCTGAACAAATCTCTTTTCCGAGAAAAGTTCAGGATGGTTTCCCTGGGCACCCTTTTTCCCATGATTCAGGAAAACGATTGGCTATGCTCTCTGGGCTTGAAGGAGGCTTACATGCACATCTCGATACTTCCAGCTCACAGGAGTATCTTCGATTTCGGCTGGGAACACAGCACTTTCAGTACCGTGTACTGCCCTTTTGCCTAGAGTCTGTGCCCAGAGTGTTTACAAAATGCCTAGCAGTAGTCTCAGCATCTCTATGCAAACTAGGAGTGCATGTGTTTTCTTATCTCGAAGGAAGATGCTCTGGAGTCCATTTGAATGACTATTCAGGTGCTGGAGCTACTGGGGTTCGTCATAAATTATCCCAAGTCCCATCTCACCCCTGTCCAAAAATTGGAATTCATTGGAGCTCTCCTGAACACTCAAACAGTTTGAGCTTATCTCCCCGAGGCAAGGGCGGACAAACTTCTGTCCCTGGTGTCCATGGTTCGAGTGTCTCAGAAGGTCACGGCTCATCAGATGTTGAGACTTCTGGGACACATGGGGCCTCCACAGTTCATGTAACTCCCATGGCACGTCTACATATGAGATCAGCTCAATGGACCCTAGCTTCCCAGTGGTTTCAAGCTGTGGGGGATCTAGAGGATGTAATCCAACTGTCCACTGACTTTCGGAATTCTCTTCAGTGGTGGACGATTCAATCCAATTTGACTTTGGGGTGACTATTCCAAGTTCCTTAACCACAAAAAGTGCTCATGATGGATGCATCTCTCCTGGTGTGGGGAGCTCATGTAGATGGGCTCCACACTCAGGGAGCCTGGTCCTTTCAGGAAAAAGGTCTGCAGATCAACCTCCTGGAATTGAGTGATCTGGAACGCTCTAAAGGCTTTCAGAGATCGACTGTCCAACCAAATCATTTTGATTCAGACAGACAATCAGGTTGCCATGTATTACACCAACAAGCAGGGGGGCATCGGATCTCGCCCTCTGTGTCAGGAAGCCGTTCAGATGTGGCTTTGGGCACGCCGTCACGACATGTTTCTCTAAGCCACTTATCTGGCAGGCGCAAACAACAGTCTGGCCGACAGGTTGAGCAGGATTATGCAACCTCACGAGTGGTCACTGAACATGGGCGAGGTCCGCAAGATCTTCCGAGCGTGGGGCACCCTCTCGGTGGATCTTATTGCCACTCAGATCAATCACAAGGTCCCTCAGTTCTGTTCCAGGCTTCAGGCCCACGACAGACTAGCGGCAGATGCCTTTCTCCTGGATTGGGGGACAGGCCTTCTGTATGCTTATCCTCCCATACCTCTGGTGGGAGGACTTTGCTGAAACTCAAGCAAGACTGCGGAACTATGATCCTGATTGCACCCTTCTGGCCACGTCAGATTTGGTTCCCTCATCTTCTGGAGTTATCCTCAGAGGAACTGTGGAGATTGGAATGTTTTCAAACCTTCATCTCCCAGAACGAGGGGTCGCTTCTACATCCCAACCTCCAGTCTCTTGCTCTCACGGCCTGGATGTTGAGAGCTTAGAATTCGCCTCCTTGGGTCTTTCAGAGGGTGTCTCCCGAGTCTTGCTTGCTTCCAGGAAAGATTCCACAAAGAAGTGTTACTCTTTCAAATGGAGGAGGTTTGCCATCTGGTGTGACAGCAAGGCCCTAGATCCTCTTTCTTGTCCTACACAGACCCTGCTTGAATACCTTACACTTGTCAGAGTCTGGTCTCAAGAGCAACTCTGTGCTATTAGTGCTTTTCATTGTCTTGTAGAGGGTAAGCCTATCTCTGGACAGTCTTTAGTTGTTCGCTTTATGAGAGGCTTGCTTTTGTCAAAGCCCCCTTTCAAACCTCCACCAGTGTCATGGGATCTCAACGTCATTCTCACTCAGCTGATGAAAGCTCCTTTTGAGCCACTGAATACCTGCCATCTGAAGTACTTGACCTGTAAGGTCATTTTCTTGGTGGCTGTTACTTCAGCTCATAGGGTCAGTGAGCTTCAGGCCTTGGTAGTACATGCACCTTATATCAAATTTCATCACAACAGAGTAGTCCTCCGCAAGCACCCTAAGTTCCTGCCAAAGGTGGTGTCAGAGTTCCACCTAAACCAGTCAATTGTCTTGCCAACTTTCTTTCCCCGTCCTCATACCCGCCCAGGCGAAAGCAGTTTGTATACCTTGGACTGCAAGAGAGCATTGGCCTTTTACGTGGCGCGGTCAAAGTCCTTTAGACAGTCTGCCCAGTTATTTGTTTGTTTCTTGTGATCCCAACAGGAGGGGGAGTCGCCATCGGAAAACGCACTATCTCAAATTGGCTAGCAGATTGCTTTTCCTTCACTTATGCCCAAGCTGGTCTGACTCTGGCGGGCCATGTCACGGCTCATAATGTTAGAGCCATGGCTGCGTCAGTGGCTCACTTAAAGTCAGCCTCCATTGAGGAGATTTGCAAGGCTGCGGATGTGGTCATCAGTCCGCACTTTCACATCTCACTACTGCCTTCGACAGGATACCCGGCGCGACAGTCGGTTTGGGCAGTCAGTGCTGCAGAATCTGTTCAGGGTTTAGAATCCAACTCCACCCCCCTAGACCCATTTTTGTTCTGTATCAGGCTGCACTCTCAGTTGTTTATGGTTTCAGGTCAATCTATGTTATGTCCTCGCCGTTGTGATGTCCAATTGACCAATGTTCATTGTTTTGAGTGAGCCTGGTTGCTAGGGATACCCCACATGTGAGAACAAGCAGCCTGCTTGTCCTCAGAGAAAGCGAAGATACTTACCTGTAGCAGGTATTCTCCGAGGACAGCAGGCTGATTGTTCTCACAAACCCGCCCACCTCCCCTTTGGAGTTAGTTCTTTATTTGCTTTTAGATTAAACTGAGGAGGCGCACATGCACGGTGTGCGCTGCACGCGCGCCAGAAGACTCTGGCAAAACTTTGTTTATATTTTGCTTGCAAAATGCCGATTCCTTGGCCAACGCGGTCGTCGACCCACATGTGAGAACAATAAGCCTGCTGTTCTCGGAGAATACCTGCTACAGGTAAATATCTTCGTTTTACTGCTAGCCCTAGTTATTAGTAACTAGGTTTCATTACATAAAATGGGACCTGTGCTAAAATAGCACAAGTTAGTGGTAAAATAACATGCCTTAACAGAAGCCCAGCTATGCCCCTGAATGCTGCTATTTACACGTGAAGATGCTTTTAAAATAGAGGGCATGTGCTGTGCATATTTTTAACTTTGTAAATTGCTTTGGGCATATTTCAATATGGGAAACTGGTTATTAAGGGCCCCTTTTATTAAACTGTGCTAGTGATTCCTGGCAAGGCAAATGGAATGTAACACTAGCACGGTTTAGTAAAAGGGGCCTTAAATCTGTAAAATAAATAATAATAGATAATATTTTAAAATAAAAAAGACATTTATTAGGATGCATTTAAGTTGGGCAAGTAAACAATGCATGTAACATTTGGATTTTCAAATGCATGCATAGTATTTTGTCCCGTTGCTGCCGTTCATAAAAATAGGTATAAAATATATGGATATTTTTGTGCCTGCGCACCTTATAGGCAGTTTTCAATGGGAAGGTAACCATATTGTCTTCCTTTGCAAATTTTCTACAATACTTGCAAGTAAGAAAGTATCGTTTTACTACAACATGGGCTAGTGAAAATTGCCTCCTTGAAATTCATAGGGGCTCTAGGATGTAGTGCAGCAGCCTGAGAACCAGGGGAACTGGGTTCAATTCCCACTACAGCTCTGGGCAAGTCACTTAACTTTCCATTGCCCTAGGTACAAACTAAGAACCCCTAATTCTATAAAAGTGCTAAGAAATTTGCATGCAAACTTGGGTGTGCACCCAATTTGTGTGTGCATTTTAATTGAATAACAATTTAATTGAATAACAATAGGCTTTTAAAAAAGCAATCAGCACTGATTAGATTCAATTAACATGTATGCACGTAAATTTTACATGTGGAAATGGGAGGATTACGGGTGGATTGGGGTTGTGACTTTTAGTTATGTAATTATAAAATAATGGTGTTCTGCATCTAAATATAGGCATGGGCATTTGCACCACATTTTGGTTGGTGCAAACGGCCATGCCTAAATGTAGGCATGGTCCCTGGGCTTAAGCGCTATTCTATAAATCGCACTTACTAGGCACGGTTTATAGAATACCATTATGTGCTTTTTATTTTTAGTGCTGATTTTTTAGGGGCTATTTATAGACTTCCCCCCAATATGTAAACCACTTTGACACTGAAGGGTGGTATATCAAATCCCATCCCCTTTTCCTTTCACTCTATCAGACATGATGAATGATGCTGGGGCAGATAAAAGGGGTAAAAAGAGCACAGGTACCATGACACTTGGCACCAGCAATGGAGACGGAGGTGTGTAATTTTGTTTGTACATTTAGAGGCTATTGCCTGTATTTTTGTTTTGAATCTGACTCTGTGCTGACAAAAACTGTTAATTAAAAACAAAAAAGACAGGATGTGAGAGCCCAGGATATTAGTCATTGTAGATAAGGCAATTCAAAGTTAACAGACATAAATCAGACCTGGCAGTAACATGGAAGTATAAGTCATTCCTGTGCCTTTCTCCATATAGGACAAGTCTAATGGTCTCTTAGGTTTCAGAGGTCATTGGACAGCTGAAGTCCACACAATCAAATCAGACTCAGGGGCCGATGCTCAAAGCTTACTATGCTAGCAATGTCTGATTTAAACTGGTTCTAGCCAGTCTAGCGATCACACTATTCAGCATCTATTACACAAAAGGGTTCTGCATGGTTTTTAAGGTTTGGGGTAGCAGCTAGTGATAATCCTATGCTAATGTATTACAAAGAGCTGATTGTAATACATGAGCATTTCAAGCTATGTGCAGATATTGCCAAGTGATGCACAGAAAGGACCACCTACCTTTAATGTTTAAAATTGCCCCTCAGGTCTGGAGCTGTCATTGTGTGAAGGAGACTTCTAGGAGGAGCAGTCTGCTTGCATTTTTCAATAACAAAACTTGTCAGAGAGCAGCTTAGAGGGGCAGAGAAACAGCTGGGGGAGGGGGCTTTCAGCAAGAAGGAGATTTTTTTCAATAGCAAATAGTGTCAGAGAGCAGAGAAGAGCTTAGTGGTAGAGAAACAAGCAGCCAGCCAGTCAGCTGAGGAATTCCCCTGTGATGTCAGCTATGATGTCAGCTGGGGAGGAGGCGGCGGAGAAACAAGCAGACAACCAATCAGCTGAGGAAAGCCCCTATGATGACAGCTGGGGGGGTGGGGAGCTTTCAGCAAGAAGGAGATTCCCAAGCAAATTCATGGAGGGCAGAGGGAAGACAAGTAAGCTGCAGGAGAAAGGTGAAAACAGCACCAGAGCACTGCAAGGGAAAGGAGTCAGGGGGACAGTGGCATGAGCAAGTATTGCAGGGGAAAGAGTACACCAGCTCAAGCACATGCGCAGAACAGGTACACTTACCAAGAGACTGTTCTACACATGTGCTAGGCTCTTTCCCTACCGAGCTGCTTGCTGAAATTGCGTCAGCTCATTTGCATGCGATTTCCTTTGAGCATCGCTCGCTATTTCCAAATCGGTAAGTTTTACCAAGGATATAAACACATACGGTTTTTAATGGGGACTTTTGTGCATATGGCCCTCAGTCTCTTACAATCAAGGCAGGCTGCTTCATCTGAATCACAGATACCTAGTTGTATTTATTTATTTATTACATTGGTACCCCACATTTTCCGAACTATTTGCAGGCTCAATGTGGCTTACATAGTACCGTAAAGGCATTCACCAAGTCGGTTAATAACAAATACAAGGTTATATTGTGGTCGAATGAGATAGGTGTGTATCAGGCACCATGAGGGTCGAAGGAAATGAAGATTGTATATTGTCCTGTATGATCATTGGTTATGCGGTGTTGCGGGTGTGGGGGATTATGGTGGATCGGTGGGGTAAGCCTTTTTTAAGAGATTGGTTTTTAGTGATTTCCTGAAGCTTAGGTGGTCATGGATTGATTTCTCAGCTTTTGGGAGTCCATTCCATAGTTGTGCGCTTATGTAGGAGAAGCAGAATGCATAAGTTGTTTTGTATTGAAGTCCTTTGCAATTTGGGTAATGTAGGTTTAGGTATGATCGTGATGGTCCAATTCTGTTTCTGGTTGGTAGGTCTATGAAGTCTGTCATGTAGCCTGGGACTATGCCGTAGATAATTTTGTGGACCAGGGTACAAATTTTGAAGATGATCCGTTCTTTGATTGGGAGCCAGTGCCGCTTTTCTCGGAGGGGTTTAGCACTTTCGAATCATGTTTTACCAAATATCAGACTGGCAGCTATGTTTTGGGCGGTCTGGAGTTTTTTTGCGAGTTGTTCTTTGCATCGTGCATAGATTCCATTGCAGTAATCTGCATGGCTTAGGACCATTGATTGTATTAGGTTTCGAAAAATTTCTCTCGAGAAGAAAGGTTAAGTTTCCACATTGAATAGAACATTTTCTTAATTACAGAGTTTACTTGGCTCTCAAGGGTAAGGTTGCGGTTGAGTGTGACACCAAGTATTTTTAGGCTGTCTGAGGTAGAGAGGGTGTGTCCTGGGGTGTTTATGGATGTGGGTTTGTACTTGTTATGTTGAGATAAGAGGATGAGGCAGTGTGTTTTTTCATTGTTCAGTTTCAGTTGGAATGAATTTGCCCAAGAGTCCATGATGTTCAGGCCGTCATTAATTTCATTGGTTATTTCTGTTAAGTCATGTCTGAAGGGAATGTAGATTGTAACGTCATCTGCATAGATGAACGGGTTGAGGCCTCGATTGGATAGGGACTTTGCCAGTGGGATCATCATTATGTTGAAGAGTATTGGTGATAATGGTGATCCATGGGGTAATCCACAGGCTGCTTTCCATGGTGGTGATATGATTGAGTTTGATTCTACTTGGCATGTTCTGGTGGTTAGAAAGCCCTTGATCCAGTTAAGTGGCCATCAATCCCAAAGTGGCCAAGGAGTCTTAGTAGTATATTGTGGTTTACCATGTCGAATGGGCTCGACATGTCGAATTGGAGGAGAAGAATGCTTTTGCCTGTGGCTATTTCCTGCTTGAATTTGGCCAGGAGAGTGACTAGGACAGTTTCAGTACTATGGTGGGGGCAGAATCCTGATTGTGAGTCGTGTAGTATTGAAAACTTATTCATGTATTCCATAAGCTGTTTGGTCACCAAGCTTTCAATCAATTTGACTACTAGTGGGATAGATGCAACTGGGCGGTAGTTGGTAAGATCGTTTGTGTTTTTCTTAGTGTCTTTTGGTATTGGGTTGAGTAGGATGTTACCATATTCTTCAGGGAAGAGGCCCTGTTGTAGCATGAAGTTTAGGTGGGATGTGAAGTCTGCTATGAAGCGGCCGGGGGCGGATTTAAGTAGATGACTGGGATATATATCCAGTTTGCAGTGGGTGTTGGTGAACCTATGAGTCGCTTGTGTGACTGATTCAGTGGTGAGGAGGGTAAATGTTGATCAGAAGCGGTCAGCTGGGTATTCACCAGGTATTAGGTCCAGGTCGTTGAAGAAGTTTTTGATGTCAGTGTTGTGCTGAGGAAGTGTGCTGCATAATTTTATTATTTTTTTGTTAGTTAGCCAGTTTTTCTGCGGATGGGATGTCTGTGTTGATTGTGGTGATAGGGGAAAGGCTAGTGAAAAAGGATTTGGGAGAAAAAAAAATCAATTTTCAATAGCCTGTGCAGTTGCAAAGTATGTATACACGTGCACTGTGCATGCTTTGTAGCTAATTTTAATGGATGTACCCCAGATAGTTTTGTTTAAATTGCCTGCCCGGAGCCAATCGGGCATTTTCAGTGGCACTTAACTGGATAGTACCACCAAAAATGCCCGGTTAGCACTCAAGACAAAACTGGCTATTTTGGAGGCAGAGTCAGTATTTAGCTGGTTAATGGCCAATATTTGGCACTTAACTAGTTAAGATAACGACATAAAATGCAGTCCTATCTTTATGCAGTTCTTCATAGCCAGTTAAGTACCAAATATCAGCACTTAACCAGCTATGTTGTAGCTGGCTCTTTATACCTGGAAATTCAATGCTGGTGCCCAGACCCAGCATTGAATTTCCAGGTTTAACACCAGCGGCGGTCAGCAAAACGCTGATCGCCACTGGCTGAATATTGGGTGCATAGTCTCTTCTTAGAATGGCACAATGGAAATGCAGAAAATGAAGCTTTGCTGCTTTAGACTCTGTTCTCACAATATTTGTAGGGAGAAGTGCTGGACTCTGACTAACTTTGTGCTGTGTATGCAAAAACAATGTTCTCTGTAGATCAGGCCAGGGGAATGCGGGCATACTCTAGGTAGATAGACCTCTCTCTCTCTCTCTCTCTCTCTCTCTCTCTCTATATATATATATATATATATATATATATATATATATCTATATCTATATCTATATCTATTAAAATGTTCTATTACATATAGTGTTGACATTGTAAGTAGTATACTATGACATTCTTGTTTGAATATTTTTACTGCTATAATTGTCTTTTTGTTTGATTTATTCTTACTGTACACCACCTTCAGTAGATTCTTTCAAAAAGGCGGTAAATAAATCCTAATAAATAAAAATAACGTCAAATTGGAGCCTTGTATACCAGAGTACTCCTTCAGCTCAGAGAAGTGTGAAATAGACTCGGTCTTTACCATCTGCCAAAAGTTATTTTATTTCTCAGGACGGACTTGTCACTTACTACTACTACTTATCACTTCTATAGTGCTACAAGGCATATGCAGCGCTGTACACCATACATGAAAAGACAGTCCCTGCTCAAAGAGCTCACAATCTAAATAGGACAGACAAACAGACAGAACAACTAAGAGGTAAGGGAATTAAAGAGGTGGGGATAAAGGGGTGCAGGGCAAGTGAGTAGTGGTTTGGAGTCAAAAGCAGCGTTAAAGAGGTGGGCTTTTAGCCTGGATTTGAAAATGGCCAAAGACGGGGCTAGATGTACAAGCTTGGGAAGTCTATTCCAGGCGTGAGGTGCAGCGAGATAAAAGGAATGGAGTCTGGAATTAGCAGTAGAGGAGAAGGGGACATTCATTGTGGTACTGCTCATAAATTTATTTTCTGCTGACAACCTGTCATACAGTGCATTGGCTTTCTCTTTCTCAGGGGCTTACACAGGTAGAAAACAGCAGGAATAATTAAGACAGCTGCACAGAAAGCAACTATCTTGCATCCTGCAGCTGGGGGCTCTGGAGTGCAAGGCCTGCAGAATCAGAACTTTTACTCTTCCCATTCCTCCATCTCCCCATGTCACTACAGACTGCTTGTCTCAAAACTCACGATCTAACAATACTGTAAGTAAACCAGCATTGAAACATAATGAGAAAAAGGAGCACTATTTCCACAAATTAGGCAGCCACCGTCCTGATCAAGGAAAATTGGTCAGGCCTTCAGCATCCCGTAAGAAGGAAAACACCTCTGCTAAAACACCTAAATCCCCCCCATTCTTCCTACAAGAGAGGGGTAGATGCTCCTCTTAAGCAGCAAAAATCAAGTCAGAGTGTTATGCTTTTCTTCAGTCCAGTGGTCCCCAGCACCTCCTGTTCTCCTCCATCTGACCCTGCCAATTCATCCCTCTTAGAACGTCTTGGGAAGTTTGTGCAAGACAGTGCTACCATATTATAATCAAAAGAAACTCCACCAGTCCTGCTACAGCACTCATCTAGCATAGACATCATATAGGGACAGGGTAGTCTGCATTGTTCTACTTGCTCCTTTCAACCTACCTGGTATGCTCAGTAATTTCCTTTAGCTCCAGACCAGATCTACTCACTAGAGCCCCTTATATTCTCACCAATGACACTTCCCAGTGGTTGTAGTGGTGCCTAGTCCAAACACTTCTCCTCCTGCAGAAAAGGATGAAGACTGATCTTCTGAAGAGTTTGCATACCCAAAGTTTCTACTAAAATTTTCAAAATCCCTCTTGGATAAAATCCAACCACCAGGTAATAAGACTTTAGGCCTAGTCTTGTTCTGCATCTAAAGAAGTGATAGCTGTACCTATCCATGAACGTCTGCAGGAACTCCAGTTGTCCCTATCCATGAACGTCTGCAGGAACTCCAATTGTCCAAATGGAAAATTCCATATTCCATGCCATCTACAGTGGGGGAAATAAGTATTTGATCCCTTGCTGATTTTGTAAGTTTGCCCACTGACAAAGACATGAGCAGCCCATAATTGAAGGGTAGGTTATTGGTAACAGTGAGAGATAGCACATCACAAATTAAATCCGGAAAATCACATTGTGGAAAGTATATGAATTTATTTGCATTCTGCAGAGGGAAATAAGTATTTGATCCCCCACCAACCAGTAAGAGATCTGGCCCCTACAGACCAGGTAGATGCTCCAAATCAACTCGTTACCTGCATGACAGACAGCTGTCGGCAATGGTCACCTGTATGAAAGACACCTGTCCACAGACTCAGTGAATCAGTCAGACTCTAACCTCTACAAAATGGCCAAGAGCAAGGAGCTGTCTAAGGATGTCAGGGACAAGATCATACACCTGCACAAGGCTGGAATGGGCTACAAAACCATCAGTAAGACGCTGGGCGAGAAGGAGACAACTGTTGGTGCCATAGTAAGAAAATGGAAGAAGTACAAAATGACTGTCAATCGACAAAGATCTGAGGCTCCACGCAAAATCTCACCTCGTGGGGTATCCTTGATCATGAGGAAGGTTAGAAATCAGCCTACAACTACAAGGGGGGAACTTGTCAATGATCTCAAGGCAGCTGGGACCACTGTCACCACGAAAACCATTGGTAACACATTACGACATAACGGATTGCAATCCTGCAGTGCCCGCAAGGTCCCCCTGCTCCGGAAGGCACATGTGACGGCCCGTCTGAAGTTTGCCAGTGAACACCTGGATGATGCCGAGAGTGATTGGGAGAAGGTGCTGTGGTCAGATGAGACAAAAATTGAGCTCTTTGGCATGAACTCAACTCGCCGTGTTTGGAGGAAGAGAAATGCTGCCTATGACCCAAAGAACACCGTCCCCACTGTCAAGCATGGAGGTGGAAATGTTATGTTTTGGGGGTGTTTCTCTGCTAAGGGCACAGGACTACTTCACCGCATCAATGGGAGAATGGATGGGGCCATGTACCGTACAATTCTGAGTGACAACCTCCTTCCCTCCGCCAGGGCCTTAAAAATGGGTCGTGGCTGGGTCTTCCAGCACGACAATGACCCAAAACATACAGCCAAGGCAACAAAGGAGTGGCTCAGGAAGAAGCACATTAGGGTCATGGAGTGGCCTAGCCAGTCACCAGACCTTAATCCCATTGAAAACTTATGGAGGGAGCTGAAGCTGCGAGTTGCCAAGCGACAGCCCAGAACTCTTAATGATTTAGAGATGATCTGCAAAGAGGAGTGGACCAAAATTCCTCCTGACATGTGTGCAAACCTCATCATCAACTACAGAAGACGTCTGACCGCTGTGCTTGCCAACAAGGGTTTTGCCACCAAGTATTAGGTCTTGTTTGCCAGAGGGATTAAATACTTATTTCCCTCTGCAGAATGCAAATAAATTCATATACTTTCCACAATGTGATTTTCCGGATTTAATTTGTGATGTGCTATCTCTCACTGTTACCAATAACCTACCCTTCAATTATGGGCTGCTCATGTCTTTGTCAGTGGGCAAACTTACAAAATCAGCAAGGGATCAAATACTTATTTCCCCCACTGTACATCCAGATGACTAGATTTTCAGTACAAAAATCCTTCTAGGCCCAAGAAATGATGGATATCTGCTTTTATACCAACATCTTGAATCCCTCAGCAAGAGTGCCACTATCAACCACTTCACACCTTTTGCTCCAATGTTGGCTTCAGCAATCCAGTCTCATCGTAGGATGCCCCCCTTTTCAGCCTCCATAACTTCATCTAACCTTAATGACAGATGCAAGTACAGTTGGTTGGGGAGCCCACCTTTGCCACTGGAGCACTCGGGGATCCTGGAGCCCCTACAAATGGACATTACACATAAATCTGCTAGAACTCAGGCTTGTTTTCAGTGCCCTTCAGACATTCTCACCCTGAATTCGTTCTCAAATTGTCTAAAAAGCCAAGAGTTCTAGAACCCATTTCTTAGTGTCCCCAGGAATGAATGCTCATACTTTGCACCTGCTTGGGAGAAAGATTTTTCAGAGTTCTATGCTTTCTTCTCATTTATTATATTACTATATATTTAACATCTTACCATTTCCTCATGAATCAGTACATGTATTACCCTTACTCTTACCTTGCATGCAAGATACTCTCTGTAAGATTCAAATGTTCACAGATTGTTGCTTTCAGGAGAAATCCGTAGAACTTAAGTCACTAGTGGAAAGGAAGGCTTTTGTGGAAAGCACATTGTCAGGCTGACTGTTATGCTTTCAAGATGACATTGAAAGCATCTGGGTATAGGAGCTAGCAGACTTTCATGGTTATATAAGCACCTGACCTCATTATGATGTCCAAGAATAGCTCACTGATGTGCCATGCAGAGGGAAGAATCTGTTGGTAGAGAAAATAAAAGAGGTAATTACTGAGATTAAGGAGCACTGCAAAACTCGGATCTCTCTACCGAGAAATCTCTGACACCCTCCCTACCATATTCCAGGAGGCATTTGATTGAAGTGCCAAAAAGACGATGCTACACTCGGAAGAGGAGGTACCCTTCTACCTCTTCATTCCTGATATGAACAGCAGAGACTTCACTCACATTCTAGATCGAGGAAGGCCCAGAAACCACAACTATCTGTTCAGCCAAAACCAGTGACGTTTTGACTGAATCCAAACTGAAACATAGTCAGTGTCCCAATCTCTGTTCAAGACAATCTATTAGTGGAAGGGAGGCTGAGGTTTTATGCCAGGGTTGTCTAACCTCGGTCCTCGAGGGCCGCAATCCAGTCGGATTTTCAGAATTTCCTCAATTCATACGTATGAGATCTATTTGCATGCACTTCCTCCATCGTATGCAAATAGATCTCATGCACATTTATTGGGGAAATCCTGAAAACCCGACCTGGCAAGGGCTGAGATTGGACATCCCTGTTTTAGGCAATATAATCTCTGACACTGGCGTTCTCAGAAATTCCAAGGCAAGGCGGTTACAGTCTTCATCTATTTAAAATACCAACAAATTGCCCACCAAGGCTATTTTGGTCAGATTCTCCTCTCACTTGAAAACCAACACAGTCAAATCCATTCTACCAGGGGAACAGATCACAAACAAATTAGGGGGATTCTGTGCCATCCTAGACCTAAAGGCCTTAAATAAATATCTAGTCCAAGGAGAGTTTAAGATGATTTCCCTGATCACTTTGATTTACATTCTTCAAAAAGAGGGCTGGTTATGTTCTATTAACTTACACTGTGATAAGGCTAGCACCCATGGCCCCAAAGAGAAGCAGCTAATCCCTGAACTACAATCCCCAGAATCCCTTGCAAGAAGGAAAGAGAAGGGCAGACCTAAAAGGGTGGAAGGGATTTCTAACCCCAGCAGGGGGAGAACTGGCTCAGTGCAAGGTGAGCCAGTTACTCCCATCCCCACTAGAGGGAGAAGAAGAGAGGAAGCCCAGTTCCCTTGTCTGCATAGGCTGTGAGAAGGGAGGGTCAGATTTCCTGGAAGCTCCCAGCAACCAGAAGAGAGAGGAGTCTTATTCAAGGAAGGAATCCATAGAGTACGTGTAGCAGGGAAAGAGCCTGCCACTAGAGCTTCCCTGCCTGGAAGAGCAAACTACCATGGAGTGGGAGAATACAAACGCAGCCCTTTCCAGCACATAAAGGCAGGGTTGGGAGGCCACAGACATTGAGGTGCTGTGAAGTGGGAGGTGAACTGCCAGCCCTGCTCACTGCATCATCCGTGCTAAGAAGAGGAAAGGTGAATTAAGTATTGTTTTCCTTTGTGGAGATTTTTCTATGAGAGTTTGTTGGAACTGTGCTGTTATAGAGAAAAGCAGGTGGAACTGTTAAAGCACCCTTCTTAGGGGGGGGGAAAGGTCCTCTCGTGGACAGAAGAGGGCAACCCCCACCCGGCCTTTGGGGTATGGGGGGGGGGGGGGGGGGAGCGAGGCAACTGAATTAGGCCAGTGTTTTGTTTTTTTTAACCAGGCCTGAACTTTTTGGAACTGCATTGTTATTCTGTGTGTGGAACTGAACTTGCAATAAAACTTTTTGCCCTAACTCCTAATTGCAGTATTGTACCTTACCGGAAACCTGTGCGTGGAACAGGACTTCCAACTACACCGCAGAGTGGAAGAAGAGGACGCCTTTACAACACCTACACAAAGATATAACCCTAGTCACAAAAGTATCTCAGATTTGTAATAGGGAAACTCCATTACATCTATTATATTATACCATTTGTCATCAGCTCCACAGGTTTTCACAAAATGCTTAGCAGTGCACCTGTGGAAACTGGGCATGTATGTGCTAACCTGGCTGGACAAGAGCTCAAAGCAAAACCATTCAAGTGCTGGAGTCACTAGGGTTTGACATCAGTTGCCCAGAGTCCTACCTGAGCCCTTCATCTCAACTGCAATTCATAAGAACTCTGCTAGAAACAACTCAGTCAGAGCTTTCCTCTCACTGGAAAGGATTACCATGTTTGTGTCCATAGTGCAGAGGTGCAGACATCAGCATTCAGCATGTTGAAATTGTTGTGTTCTATGACTTCACAACTCCTTGACACATCTCAGAATGAGGCAGACCCAATGGACCTTATGCTTGTGGTGGACTCGAGCCATTAACAGTTTACAGGATGTTGTCCAAGTCACTACGCAATCGAGGCATTCCCTGTCTTGATGGTTGACCCAATTAAATCTGGAAAAAAGAGTTCCCTTCCAGATTTTTACAATTCAAATTGTCCTAACATCAGATGTATCTAAACTGGACTTTACACTCAGAGACTTTAGTATGTTAAAAGTATATATATTTCATCATGTAAACTTCCTGGAGCTAAGGGCAATCTGAAATATTCTAAAGGCCTTCAGAGATTGTTTGGCCAATAAAATTATCCTCATCTGGACAGACAATCAGATAGCCATGTACTACATCAGCAAACTGTATTGGAAAACTGTCAGGATGTGGAAATGGACAGAGTGGAGGACTCGCCTAGTGGTTAGTGCAGTGGCCTGAAAACCAGGGGAACTGGGTTAGATTCCCACTGCAGCTCCCTGGGATTCTGGGCAAGTCGCTTAATCCTCCATTGCCCCAGGTACAAAATAAGTACTGTATATAACATGTAAACTGCTAGGGAATGATGACATCCTGTCAAACAGGCTGATTTGAGTCCTACAACAACATGAATGGTCCTTGAAAAGGATATTTCACAAGTGAGAAACACCTATGATCTTTTTGAATTCAGGATAGAGACTCATGCTAGACTTGGGTACTTCCTTCATAGATTAGAGGAAGGGACATCTGTATGTGTATCCTCTGAGCCTGCAAAGTGCTCATAACACTCAGGTAGGACTGAGGGACTGTGATGCACATAACTCCCTATAGGCAAAGACAGATCTGTGTTCACTTTCTTCAGGAATTGTCCATCAGTGAATCAATCACAGATTGGAAATGCTTCTATATTAATCACGCAGGCACAAAGAACTGTGTTGCATGTCAGGTCCTGAGCCCTCAGATCCTGGATATTGAGAGGGTAACCATAGCTTCCCTGAATTTGCCTGTCTCAGGGCCTTCTGGCTTTTAGAAGATCCTCTACTAGGAAATCTTAGTTTCAGATGGAGATGGTTTGCTGTTTGATGTGATGAATATGTCTTGAGATACTTTTTCCTGACCCTGTCCCATACAAAAACTGCTTGAATACTTTCTACATCTTTCAGGACTAAAACCCAACTCTGTTAGTGAAATTGGCATATATCACCACTATGTAGAAGATAACTAACGGCTTTGTAGAGATAGTTTGTTTTATTTGGTGCGTGCTCTTTTGAAGCCTCCCATCAAGTCTTTCCCAGTGTCTTGGAACTTCAACGTGGTGCCAACCCAACAGATGAATGTTCCCTTTGAGCCACTAGACTTATGTGAGCAAAAATATCAGAACTACAATGTCCTTTCCTTTGTGACGGATACCTCATATCCAGCCAGTAAGTGCCAAGCCTTAATAACTGATCTACCCTATATGAAGTTTTTCAACAATAGAGTGCTTCAGAATTCCTGTCAGATTTCCACCTTAATTAGTCAATCATCCTGCCAACATTTTCCCAAGGGCAAATAACTACAACAGTGAGCCTGCCTTGCACACTTTTTGGACTGCAAAAGAGCTTTGCCTTTCTATTTTAAGTGGACTAAAGACCTTAGGAAGTCCACCAGTCTTTTTGTTCCTTTTGATCCCAATAAGCCAGATACTGCTGATGCCAAATGCACACTAACTTGCTAGAAGACTGCACCTCTTTCACTAATGCCAAAACAAGTCTAAATCTAGTGGGCCATGGCAGTGTCTATAGGCAGCTGAAGGTCAGCCTCTATGGAAGACATTTGCAGGGTTGAGAAATGGCCTTCAGTCCATACATTCATATCTTATTATTATTTGGAAAGGAATTCTTGATGAGACAGTCAGTTTGGTCTATGGAATCTCCTTTGAGGTTTAAAATCCAAATCATCCCCTAGTCCCCATTTCTATGATTTCTATGTTGCAGTGTTCTAGTATGCTGTTAAAGAAAGTTCAACTGATTCAAAATGCAGCAGCTTGGTTGATCTTCTTGGCCTCCTAAGTTTGATTTGATAACCTCATTGCTTGTGGAGTTGTATTGGCTTCCAATCGAGCCAAGGTCCCAATTTAAATTGTGTACCATCATTTTTAAGATCTTGCCTAGTTCAGCCCCCTCTTAACTGACTGGGTGATTCTTCTTCATAAAAAGCTCTATTGGTAAAACTAGAAATCAGATATTGCTGCTCTTTCCAACAGTTAAAGGGGTGAAATCACGTAGAATCTTTATCTATTACCAAGCATCAACAATTTGGAGTTCACTGCCAGTATATATTCAAACAACCACAGACTACATGATTTTTTTGTCACCATCTTAAAATTTGTTTTTTTT
This sequence comes from Microcaecilia unicolor, assembly GCF_901765095.1. Taxonomy (NCBI): domain Eukaryota; kingdom Metazoa; phylum Chordata; class Amphibia; order Gymnophiona; family Siphonopidae; genus Microcaecilia; species Microcaecilia unicolor. Next base: position 253,542,941 of record NC_044035.1, on the reverse strand, counting down.
TAAAGACATACCGTTTATAGATACCTGGTCATTTTGTTTTTTTTTGTTTGCTTTATCTACTATTGTAATTCTTGGATGTATTGTATTTTTAACCTCTTAAAATTGTAATCTCCACTGAACTAAATAGGTTGTTGCAGAATAGAAATAATGTATAACAGTAACATTTTTAAGAAATACAAAGAAAAAATGAAAATGGTTGTTGTCAACAAAAGCATGTTTGTTGTCTGCCAATGAGTTTTCTCTTTTTCCCCTTTTTATGTTGAAGGCAAACAGTTGACAAGTGAGGACTTACTATCCTTATTTATCCTTGGAGCAAAACCTGTTAACAGGTATTCTCTGTGGACAGCGGGATAAATGTCCTCACATAAAACCTCCCACCTCCGCTTGGGTTTGTATTCCATATTGAGCTACATTTGGAACTGAGATGGCCTTGTGCAATTACACAGTATGGAAAGTGTTACATATGCACAGTTAAAGACAAAAGTTCTTCACAGAATCACAACTAAGGAAAGCTTTCCTATGCCAAACTCCACTGGATGACATCAGCCACATCAGAGAACTTCAATCCTGGTGTCCAAGGAAAACACCTGTTAAGTGTCATTCACTAAAGCGTGTCGCACAACCCACCTACCATGGGATGCTGGCTCTAAAGCCACCTTATTGCAAATGAGTTTTGAGACTGTTCCTGAGCTTGCAAGAAGGTGCTCTTCTAACTATATTGGGATTATATATGTAATTATTCTTCTCTGAAGACAAGTAATTTTCTTTTGCAGTCGCATCTTCCCAGAAAGATCTCATGTACCCTTTTTTTTTTGCACATTGAATAGTTTTATATTGCCTCTCATGAGTAGCAGTAAGCAAATTTATTTGTTGAATATCAGTCCAGTTCATTTGTGTTCTGTTTGAAAATCCTTGTAGGCCAACACCCTTTGAAAAGTTTACAGCATAATTGGACTCCAAAATTACTAGATTCCTATTACTTGAACTATTCAACTCTAGAGAAAGAAATAGTGATGATGTATTAACTGTTATACCCACACTAGCCCGCTCCTCAAGTCACTTCACTGGCTCCCTGTCCGCTTCCGCATTCAGTTTAAACTTCTCGTACTGACCTTTAAATGCATCCACTCTGCAGCCCCCCCATTACCTCTCCGCTCTTATCTCTCCCTACATTCCTCCCCGTGAACTCCGCTCACTGGACAAGTCTCTCTTGTCATCCTCCTTCTCCTCCACTGCTAACTCCAGGCTTCGCTCCTTTTCTCTCGCGGCACCTTATGCCTGGAATAGACTTCCTGGACCTATACGTCTAGCTCCATCTCTACCTGTTTTCAAACCTATGCTGAAAACCCACCTTTTCACTGCTGCTTTTAACTCGTAGCCACAATTGCCCTCCCTTTGTCCCTTCTCACCCATTACTTCCCTCACCCGTAACTGTCTTGTCTGTCTGTATTATTTAGATGCAAGCTCTTTTGAGCAGGGACTGTCTCTTTGTATCAGGTGTTCAGCGCTGCGTGCGTCTGGTAGCGCTATACAAATGCTAAAAATAATAATAATAACTGTGAGAAAACTAATTTGACAGATGATAGTTTGGTAGGAAATATAGACGAATGTGGTTGACAACTGGTTAGGTAAAGAAAATATGAGGGCAGCTGGCCAGTGGTCATGCTGATCACTGCCATGCAGAGGGACCCAGGTTTGATTTCCAACTCCAGTCTTTTACACTGTGGGTTGGAAAGGGCTGGGGGGTGTTGTTGAGACCACTTTCACATCCATGGTTTGGGAAAGAAAACCCATTTATTTTACAGTGGTGACATGTAGTGGTTAGATTTAGGGCCTATAAGTGCAGGTTTCTGAAAGACACCCTGGTGCATGGTCCCTAACCAAGGCTCAGGACCGGCCTAGCCTTAGGAATTGCTGGGCCCTGTGCAGACCAGTTTGGAGAGCCCTCCCACCCCCAGGCCTTAAGAAGTAAGAGGAAGGAGATGTAAATGCTGACTGGCAATACAGTGTTAGGAATACAGAGCATTAGTGCTGAGGAGCACAATACTGAGGGAGAGAAAGCTGAAGATGGAAAGGGAAAAGAAGCTTTAACTTTTGATCAGCCACCAGTTAAAAAGCTGACTCAGTTAAGCACGGGGCCCTTAGGAGCACAGGGCCTTGTGCAATTTCCCTTGCTTAAGGCCAGCCTTGCCAAGGCTATCACTATAATTGGACTAAAGTAAGTTGACAAAAAAGAGAAGAAAAATCCCTAGAGGATTGCAATGAAGGCTCATGGTCAGGTCTCAGCCGTAGTATGTATTTCAGCTGGAAGCCCAAATGAGCAGATGTGTTACTTAAAAAAATTGAAGGTTTAAGGGTAAACAGTTAAAATGTGCTTACTGTTTCATAAGATGAGTGCCATGGATGGGGGGCCATAAAAGAAATTCAGGGTCACCCTTAAAACACATTTGTTCAGATTAGCTTTTGGAAATATTGGAAGATAATGTGAGCACTGGATGGTAGTGCACTATGTTCTGTACTGGATGATTGAGTAGAATTTTAGCCTTTTATCTATGTTAACGATATTTGTATGGTTTAAATGCTCATTCTTTTGGAGTTGTTTTTCAGTTTGTTTTTATTTTTGATTAGTAAACACTGTGTGTTATATTAGGAACAGCAGTATATCAAATAAATTTAAACCTAAATAGCATGTGATTAGAACAAACAAAAACTGTAATAGAGGGAATATTATTTAAAAAGTGCTGAGGAATATCAATGCTTTCTTTTCAGAGTTCATGTTCCATTTCACAGAAGATATGGTATATGATCAATGAGAAGAGTAACAGTCTTCATGATCTCTTGATGAGATGAGCACGTGGCTACCCCATAAAAAGAGAAAATGTCCTGAATCTGTATCTTGTATATAAAAATAAATATTAATAAATTCAGTTGTTTTTAAGGAACTAATGTAGACAATTTATTGAAAATTAGAGTTATTTCCTTAACCTTTTTTTTCCTGATATGCCCTCCTTTGACAGAGCATGGTAAGCACAGCAACCCAAATCACCTTCTTTTTGCTAGAACAATAATAAGTTTCTGCAAGGAACAGAAATTGATATTTTCTATCTCTTAAGTTAGGAAGCACTCTACCCTTGCTACATCAGCAGTTTCCCCATCAGGAAGGTCTATGAGACCACTTTTCAAAGGATCTAAGTGCCTTATTTATTTGAGTTAGGGGCCCTTTTACTAAAGGGCACGTGGCAACGGACTTGCTGCACGCTAGTCCGGACCTACTGCTGGGCACTGGAGCCTGGCAGTAGTTCCCACCCCAGCATGCACCATTGTAGCACCAGAACTTAACTGGCGGTAATTGGTGCAGCCTACCACTGGTTTAGCGTGGGAGCCCTCACTGCCATCTTAATGGTTCACTTACTGCATAGCCATTTCTTTTCCCCCAAAATGGGCAGCCTTTTACTGTGGTAAAAGGGGGGCCTCAGCACATGTCAAAAACATTTTACTGCAGCTTAGTAAAAGGACCCCTTAATTTCTTATATAGTGCCTAAAGCTATAGAAGAATTACACTAAATAAATGTTCTCCACTGTTGAGTGCTTTTTTGTAAGGGTCATTCTCTAAAATATGCGCTAACATTTACATGTCGAACACATGTGTAAATGATTAGAATAATGGCACATACACGTGTATGTGTGGACATGTGCATGTAAATGCCAAATATCTGCCTAAGTGCTATTCTCGAAATACATGCATATCTTACATAGTGTGTTTTTGACAGGTAGGTGTACTGGGTGGAGCACAGGAGGTACTTACATTCACATAACTTACAGATACTATAAGTTATACATGTATCTCTGGTATTTTGGTGCACACTGTATTGCTGTTGTGAGTGCTCAGGCATGTATTTCATCTGTTAAGCTAGTATTCTATAAAGGAAAATAGGCGCAATCTCTGCACTTAAATATAGACGCACAATTATTGAATTATTCCCTAACCCCTAGATTCTATATATGGTTCCTAAAGTGACCACTAACAAGCAATTACTGGCACTAATTGGGGTGATTATTAGGACTGCTCTGTCCTTTAGCCCTCAGATTTCTGATGCTGCAAAGAAATCATTTTATTTTCTTCGACAGTTACGTTCAATCAGAAATACAATCGATCTAGACTATGTACTTTATCATATGGTTACATTATTACATGATGTAATTACTGTAACATTATTTATAACGGTATTACCAAAGCTAATTTAAAATTATTACAAACCATTCAGAAATCTGTGACTCGCATCATCTATCCAGCCTCCAGATTTGATAGAGCAACTCCACTTCTGCACTGTCTTCACTGTATTCCCATTACATACAGAATAAAATTCAAGATCTTACCTTTGAACATAAAGCTCTCCATACTTCTACTTCATCCTAACTTGCCACCCTAATTATTCCATATACACTTGCCCTCACTCTTCATTTGCTTATTGATAACAGACTGGTCCTACCCCCACCATCTAGGGTGAGGTGGGAATCCACACGGACAACAGCTTTCTACTTTCTTTCACCAGCATTATGGAATTCATTACCTCAACCAATTAGATTAGAAAAATCATAGTCTCTCTTCCGTACAGCACTAAAAACGTATTTCAAATAGCTTTTGACATTCAGGGGCCCTTTTACAAAGGCCTGCGGTAGTGTAGATGTGTTTTGGACACATGCAGAATCATTTTTTAACACACCTGTAAAAAAAATGCCTTTTTAAATTTTTTCTGAAAATGGACGTGCAGCAGTAAAGTCGGGCAGTAATGACCTACGCATGTCAAATGCCACTTGGTGTGTGCCCAATAACGCATGTCCAAAAATAAAAATTATTTTTCAGATGCGCACCAAAAATGAAATTACCGCAAGAGCCACGCTGTAGCCAGGCGGTAACTCCATTTTGGCGAGCATTGGTACCTTCAGCTACAACCAGCTAAGTCATTCTGTTGATACTGTACTACTAATATTTGTCCTCTGAAGGGATCCATTACTACATAGAATGCAAAATTGAAATCCCTGCCCCCAAAGTACTTTAGGTTAAAGAAATCAAGTAGATTTGTTCAGGATCACACAGAGTCAATAGCAGAGTCAAGATTAGAACTTCTAGACCTCAATCTATTGCTGTAATCACTCACCCCATTACTTAAAATCAGTGATTCTCAACCAATCCAGTACTTGAGTTCTGCTCTTCTAGACTAGTTATGAGGATATCTACAATGATTATGCATAAATGATATTTGCATATACTGCTTTTATTCTATGCAAATATATCTCACACAGGATCTAAGGACTGAGTTGGAAACATTTATTCTAAATCACACAAGCCACATTCAGCTGTCAGCACATAAAACCATATTCTGTTAAATTCCTGACTCTTGTAGTCGCTGAATTAATTGTATTGTGATTTGTTTTCTGATACATTTATGAAACCACCGGCTGATATTCAAAGCAAATTAAACAGCTGCCTAGTGGTTAACTTGCTTGTTTATGGTTATCTGGCCATCTTCAGTGGCACTTAACTGGTTATTACCTCTGAAAATGACTGGTTAGCGCCAAACTTGGTTTGCCATGAACAACACAATAAAACATTCCTAACAGTGCACTTTCCCACTCTAGGGCAGTTTTATAACTAACAGGGAGGTAAATAGCTTCCTATTTTCTAAACCAAGTACCTTATCACTGTTTTCTGAGAGCTATATCTCTGGGTGTGGTGGAAAACTGTTTAGGGATGATAATTGCATTACAACAAAAACTTAATGTGTCCCATGCACAGTGTTGAATTACAAGTTGAGCAGAAACTAATTTCATATGACTTAGAAAAAATGCTATAGTTCAAGCATTTGTCTACAGGCAGAAATAACTCTTCAAACAAAACTATGGGGCTTATTTTCAAAAGAGAAAAAAAAATCTCAAAAACGGCATAAAGTGGCTTTAGATGTTTTTCAAAACTCAGGTTTGAGAGGTTTTTCTCTGCAAATCACAAGGCGGTATGTTTGGGTAGGATTTAGGCATTCCCAAAACGTGAACATTTTTCTGCCATAATGGACAAAGCAAAAATATCCAGGGCTAAAAGTTAAGATGTTTTGGTGTAGAACTATTTCAATCATGCCTAAGTCACAAAAAGGTGCCCTAAAAGACCAGATGACTACTAGAGGGATTAAGGCATAACCCCCCTTACTTCCCCAGTGGTCACTGACCCCCCCCCCCCTCCCACCCTCGAAAGATGTGAAAGAAACAGTGCATACCAGCCTGTATAATAGCTTTAGATGTTCTGGCTAGTCCTATTAGAGCAGCAAGCAGGTCCCTAGCATAGTCTAGTGATCGGTGCAGTGGACTGTAGAGAAGGGGATCCAGACCTGCATTCCAATCTAACCGGTACACTTGTGATGGAATGTGTGAGCCCTCCAAAACCTACTGTCACGAAACCCCTAGCCACCCAGGCTACCCCGCAGCCACTTAGAAGGTCTATCCCCAGCACAACTCAGGTCCGCTTCCACCTGCCGCTTGTGCTGTAAACTAGCACCCTTCTCCCACCGACTGGGTCACAACTGCCTGTGGGTGTAGATCTATTTCAATCATGCCTAAGTCCTTGCCCCATCCTGGCCACCTTTAAATCTAGACTGAAAGCTCACCTCTTTAACATTGCTTTTGACTCATAACCACTTGTAACCACTCGCTTCCACCTACCCTCCTCTCCTCCTTCCTGTACACATTAATTGATTTGATTTGCTTACTTTATTTTTTGTCTATTAGATTGTAAGCTCTTTCAGCAGGGACTCTCTTTCTTCTATGTTTGTGCAGCACTGCGTACGCCTTGTAGCGCTATAGAAATGCTAAATAGTAGTAGTAGTAGGGTGAGTCGCCCACTCTCAATTATCCCACAGTTCCCAGAAAACACAGACCTAACTCACAAACCACAAGGATTCTTTATCAGTCCAGACAGGCAGAGTCAATAAACAATTGTTTATTGTCTTAAAAAATATATTGAACAATGAACAAAAAATGTGCAATCAGCAAACATTAACAGGTAACTGAAATATAGATCAATTATAACACTAACTAAACATTTGTTTACTTCCTAAAAAGTACATGGGGAGATCAGGACATATAGCTGCTCACCATAGACGAATGTGGTTGACAACTGGTTAGGTAAAGAAAATATGAGGGCAGCTGGCCAGTGGTCATGCTGATCACTGCCATGCAGAGGGACCCAGGTTTGATTTCCAACTCCAGTCTTTTACACTGTGGGTTGGAAAGGGCTGGGGGGTGTTGTTGAGACCACTTTCACATCCATGGTTTGGGAAAGAAAACCCATTTATTTTACAGTGGTGACATGTAGTGGTTAGATTTAGGGCCTATAAGTGCAGGTTTCTGAAAGACACCCTGGTGCATGGTCCCTAACCAAGGCTCAGGACCGGCCTAGCCTTAGGAATTGCTGGGCCCTGTGCAGACCAGTTTGGAGAGCCCTCCCACCCCCAGGCCTTAAGAAGTAAGAGGAAGGAGATGTAAATGCTGACTGGCAATACAGTGTTAGGAATACAGAGCATTAGTGCTGAGGAGCACAATACTGAGGGAGAGAAAGCTGAAGATGGAAAGGGAAAAGAAGCTTTAACTTTTGATCAGCCACCAGTTAAAAAGCTGACTCAGTTAAGCACGGGGCCCTTAGGAGCACAGGGCCTTGTGCAATTTCCCTTGCTTAAGGCCAGCCTTGCCAAGGCTATCACTATAATTGGACTAAAGTAAGTTGACAAAAAAGAGAAGAAAAATCCCTAGAGGATTGCAATGAAGGCTCATGGTCAGGTCTCAGCCGTAGTATGTATTTCAGCTGGAAGCCCAAATGAGCAGATGTGTTACTTAAAAAAATTGAAGGTTTAAGGGTAAACAGTTAAAATGTGCTTACTGTTTCATAAGATGAGTGCCATGGATGGGGGGCCATAAAGAAATTCAGGGTCACCCTTAAAACACATTTGTTCAGATTAGCTTTTGGAAATATTGGAAGATAATGTGAGCACTGGATGGTAGTGCACTATGTTCTGTACTGGATGATTGAGTAGAATTTTAGCCTTTTATCTATGTTAACGATATTTGTATGGTTTAAATGCTCATTCTTTTGGAGTTGTTTTTCAGTTTGTTTTTATTTTTGATTAGTAAACACTGTGTGTTATATTAGGAACAGCAGTATATCAAATAAATTTAAACCTAAATAGCATGTGATTAGAACAAACAAAAACTGTAATAGAGGGAATATTATTTAAAAAGTGCTGAGGAATATCAATGCTTTCTTTTCAGAGTTCATGTTCCATTTCACAGAAGATATGGTATATGATCAATGAGAAGAGTAACAGTCTTCATGATCTCTTGATGAGATGAGCACGTGGCTACCCCATAAAAAGAGAAAATGTCCTGAATCTGTATCTTGTATATAAAAATAAATATTAATAAATTCAGTTGTTTTTAAGGAACTAATGTAGACAATTTATTGAAAATTAGAGTTATTTCCTTAACCTTTTTTTTCCTGATATGCCCTCCTTTGACAGAGCATGGTAAGCACAGCAACCCAAATCACCTTCTTTTTGCTAGAACAATAATAAGTTTCTGCAAGGAACAGAAATTGATATTTTCTATCTCTTAAGTTAGGAAGCACTCTACCCTTGCTACATCAGCAGTTTCCCCATCAGGAAGGTCTATGAGACCACTTTTCAAAGGATCTAAGTGCCTTATTTATTTGAGTTAGGGGCCCTTTTACTAAAGGGCACGTGGCAACGGACTTGCTGCACGCTAGTCCGGACCTACTGCTGGGCACTGGAGCCTGGCAGTAGTTCCCACCCCAGCATGCACCATTGTAGCACCAGAACTTAACTGGCGGTAATTGGTGCAGCCTACCACTGGTTTAGCGTGGGAGCCCTCACTGCCATCTTAATGGTTCACTTACTGCATAGCCATTTCTTTTCCCCCAAAATGGGCAGCCTTTTACTGTGGTAAAAGGGGGGCCTCAGCACATGTCAAAAACATTTTACTGCAGCTTAGTAAAAGGACCCCTTAATTTCTTATATAGTGCCTAAAGCTATAGAAGAATTACACTAAATAAATGTTCTCCACTGTTGAGTGCTTTTTTGTAAGGGTCATTCTCTAAAATATGCGCTAACATTTACATGTCGAACACATGTGTAAATGATTAGAATAATGGCACATACACGTGTATGTGTGGACATGTGCATGTAAATGCCAAATATCTGCCTAAGTGCTATTCTCGAAATACATGCATATCTTACATAGTGTGTTTTTGACAGGTAGGTGTACTGGGTGGAGCACAGGAGGTACTTACATTCACATAACTTACAGATACTATAAGTTATACATGTATCTCTGGTATTTTGGTGCACACTGTATTGCTGTTGTGAGTGCTCAGGCATGTATTTCATCTGTTAAGCTAGTATTCTATAAAGGAAAATAGGCGCAATCTCTGCACTTAAATATAGACGCACAATTATTGAATTATTCCCTAACCCCTAGATTCTATATATGGTTCCTAAAGTGACCACTAACAAGCAATTACTGGCACTAATTGGGGTGATTATTAGGACTGCTCTGTCCTTTAGCCCTCAGATTTCTGATGCTGCAAAGAAATCATTTTATTTTCTTCGACAGTTACGTTCAATCAGAAATACAATCGATCTAGACTATGTACTTTATCATATGGTTACATTATTACATGATGTAATTACTGTAACATTATTTATAACGGTATTACCAAAGCTAATTTAAAATTATTACAAACCATTCAGAAATCTGTGACTCGCATCATCTATCCAGCCTCCAGATTTGATAGAGCAACTCCACTTCTGCACTGTCTTCACTGTATTCCCATTACATACAGAATAAAATTCAAGATCTTACCTTTGAACATAAAGCTCTCCATACTTCTACTTCATCCTAACTTGCCACCCTAATTATTCCATATACACTTGCCCTCACTCTTCATTTGCTTATTGATAACAGACTGGTCCTACCCCCACCATCTAGGGTGAGGTGGGAATCCACACGGACAACAGCTTTCTACTTTCTTTCACCAGCATTATGGAATTCATTACCTCAACCAATTAGATTAGAAAAATCATAGTCTCTCTTCCGTACAGCACTAAAAACGTATTTCAAATAGCTTTTGACATTCAGGGGCCCTTTTACAAAGGCCTGCGGTAGTGTAGATGTGTTTTGGACACATGCAGAATCATTTTTAACACACCTGTAAAAAAAATGCCTTTTTAAATTTTTTCTGAAAATGGACGTGCAGCAGTAAAGTCGGGCAGTAATGACCTACGCATGTCAAATGCCACTTGGTGTGTGCCCAATAACGCATGTCCAAAAATAAAAATTATTTTTCAGATGCGCACCAAAAATGAAATTACCGCAAGAGCCACGCTGTAGCCAGGCGGTAACTCCATTTTGGCGAGCATTGGTACCTTCAGCTACAACCAGCTAAGTCATTCTGTTGATACTGTACTACTAATATTTGTCCTCTGAAGGGATCCATTACTACATAGAATGCAAAATTGAAATCCCTGCCCCCAAAGTACTTTAGGTTAAAGAAATCAAGTAGATTTGTTCAGGATCACACAGAGTCAATAGCAGAGTCAAGATTAGAACTTCTAGACCTCAATCTATTGCTGTAATCACTCACCCCATTACTTAAAATCAGTGATTCTCAACCAATCCAGTACTTGAGTTCTGCTCTTCTAGACTAGTTATGAGGATATCTACAATGATTATGCATAAATGATATTTGCATATACTGCTTTTATTCTATGCAAATATATCTCACACAGGATCTAAGGACTGAGTTGGAAACATTTATTCTAAATCACACAAGCCACATTCAGCTGTCAGCACATAAAACCATATTCTGTTAAATTCCTGACTCTTGTAGTCGCTGAATTAATTGTATTGTGATTTGTTTTCTGATACATTTATGAAACCACCGGCTGATATTCAAAGCAAATTAAACAGCTGCCTAGTGGTTAACTTGCTTGTTTATGGTTATCTGGCCATCTTCAGTGGCACTTAACTGGTTATTACCTCTGAAAATGACTGGTTAGCGCCAAACTTGGTTTGCCATGAACAACACAATAAAACATTCCTAACAGTGCACTTTCCCACTCTAGGGCAGTTTTATAACTAACAGGGAGGTAAATAGCTTCCTATTTTCTAAACCAAGTACCTTATCACTGTTTTCTGAGAGCTATATCTCTGGGTGTGGTGGAAAACTGTTTAGGGATGATAATTGCATTACAACAAAAACTTAATGTGTCCCATGCACAGTGTTGAATTACAAGTTGAGCAGAAACTAATTTCATATGACTTAGAAAAAATGCTATAGTTCAAGCATTTGTCTACAGGCAGAAATAACTCTTCAAACAAAACTATGGGGCTTATTTTCAAAAGAGAAAAAAAAATCTCAAAAACGGCATAAAGTGGCTTTAGATGTTTTTCAAAACTCAGGTTTGAGAGGTTTTTCTCTGCAAATCACAAGGCGGTATGTTTGGGTAGGATTTAGGCATTCCCAAAACGTGAACATTTTTCTGCCATAATGGACAAAGCAAAAATATCCAGGGCTAAAAGTTAAGATGTTTTGGTGTAGAACTATTTCAATCATGCCTAAGTCACAAAAAGGTGCCCTAAAAGACCAGATGACTACTAGAGGGATTAAGGCATAACCCCCCTTACTTCCCCAGTGGTCACTGACCCCCCCCCCCCTCCCACCCTCGAAAGATGTGAAAGAAACAGTGCATACCAGCCTGTATAATAGCTTTAGATGTTCTGGCTAGTCCTATTAGAGCAGCAAGCAGGTCCCTAGCATAGTCTAGTGATCGGTGCAGTGGACTGTAGAGAAGGGGATCCAGACCTGCATTCCAATCTAACCGGTACACTTGTGATGGAATGTGTGAGCCCTCCAAAACCTACTGTCACGAAACCCCTAGCCACCCAGGCTACCCCGCAGCCACTTAGAAGGTCTATCCCCAGCACAACTCAGGTCCGCTTCCACCTGCCGCTTGTGCTGTAAACTAGCACCCTTCTCCCACCGACTGGGTCACAACTGCCTGTGGGTGTAGATCTATTTCAATCATGCCTAAGTCCTTGCCCCATCCTGGCCACCTTTAAATCTAGACTGAAAGCTCACCTCTTTAACATTGCTTTTGACTCATAACCACTTGTAACCACTCGCTTCCACCTACCCTCCTCTCCTCCTTCCTGTACACATTAATTGATTTGATTTGCTTACTTTATTTTTTGTCTATTAGATTGTAAGCTCTTTCAGCAGGGACTCTCTTTCTTCTATGTTTGTGCAGCACTGCGTACGCCTTGTAGCGCTATAGAAATGCTAAATAGTAGTAGTAGTAGGGTGAGTCGCCCACTCTCAATTATCCCACAGTTCCCAGAAAACACAGACCTAACTCACAAACCACAAGGATTCTTTATCAGTCCAGACAGGCAGAGTCAATAAACAATTGTTTATTGTCTTAAAAAATATATTGAACAATGAACAAAAAATGTGCAATCAGCAAACATTAACAGGTAACTGAAATATAGATCAATTATAACACTAACTAAACATTTGTTTACTTCCTAAAAAGTACATGGGGAGATCAGGACATATAGCTGCTCACCAGTTATCAAATATAACTGTTTTTTTTTTACAGGGTTTCAGCAAAGAGCTTTATCTCTGTCTTCTCCCAGGCTGAAACCGGAGCCAAAAAAACTGTACCTTCTGCTTAGCTTTAAACTCCAGGCCAATCAAAGCTCAAAACAACAACATTTGAAAATACACTGTAAAGGTTACTTCCTGTCTGAAAAGAAAGAGCAGTCATTTCTCTGTAACAGCTTTAAAACAAAATAGGAGAAATACACTTCAAGACATGATTAAAGCAGGAAAATATCCAATACATTTTACAGGCTTAAAACAATACTGTTTCTTCACAACTACATATAGGTCATGCCTGCAGCCATAAGGGCTATTGTAATGGTGTACAGTTGGGTACAGTAGGTTTTTGGTGGGTTTTGGAGGGCTTCCCATACAATATAAGAGGGCAATGGTGAAATGTGTACCCTGGGACCTTTTATGTGAAGTCCACTGCAGTGCCCCACTGCTTTGCTGGGATGTCTGTGTGGCTAGTCTACTAAAAATGCTAGCCCCTCAATGGATTATTTTTGTATATTTTTCCTTTAGATGCTCCCCCCCCCCCCCCCCCCCCCACACACACACACAAAAAATGGTCCTAAAAGATAGACACATTGAACACAGAAACATCTAGTAAATGGCCATTTGTGGAAAAAGAGAGATATGAATCCTGGCTATCTTACCTTTCAAGCAATGAAGTCCAGTAGAGCTTACTCTGCAGGACACAGAAGATGCTTTACTTTTCTTGATGTTGGCAGGAGAAGACATTTGTGGATAGTGTTGTTCTGACTCTGTTCTTATTGGTAGGGATGTTGCATTGTATTTTTGAAATTCCAGAACCCTGACGCAGCCCTTGGAGCCGAAACACAGTCTGTGTCAGGCCGTTTTAATTGAATAAAGATCTTCTGCCTACCATTGTTTGCTGTTTTTTTTTTAATGCATATCCTTGCTGTCAGCCTTCAGCTCAAACTATTAGGCTACTCCTGTGCCCTAGATGTGGCTGAAGAGCCATTGCATGCAGATGCTTGGGACACCTGGTCTTGATCATGGAGCAGAGATAGCAAGGGTGGACCATCCCAAAGAGTGAGGCTGTAGGGTGGAGAGTGAGATTTTTTTCAGACGGTATCTTTGGAGTATAAATTTAGGGATATAGTTGGGGAAGGCAAAGTGCACAGGTATATGTGCTCATATTTCTTTCTACTGTTTACGCTGCTTGACTTCTCTCCTGATAGGCTAGCCTCTTATGAAAGTAGTAATCAGGATCAGTACACTAGCCCTGAGGTTCTAATGAGTCAGAGAAAGGGTTCAGTGTGTGTGCGTGAACAAGCCTTCAAATAAGTGACACACTCCTGATGAGTAAGACCTGCTATCTATGGGTGTCCTCAGTTCCAGCCTGTTTTCTCTTGCCACCCAGGAGGAACTGACTCCTCTCCATCTCCCAGTAAGGTAATCAGAACTGATTTTTGTTTTTCTTTTTGTTTTTTAGAGGGGGGGGGGGGCTCAGAGTCAATATAGGTGGCCACTAGGCAGAGGCGCTTCTTTTAACAAATAATGGCTTAGCGCCACAAGGTTTGTTTTTACCTGTCTGCAGCAGAGGAGAAGCAGCAATGGTATTAGTGGCATGATGGAGGAACCTACAAGGTGGTAAGAAGAACCAGTAGACCTTGGTGTGGGGAAGAAGGAAAATGCTGAGTAATTCCTACTTAGGTCAGGCTTGAGCCACCAGTACTGTTCTCTGCTCTGTCTCTCTGTGCATGAAAGAAAATGCTACAGAAACTGCAGGACTCAAGAGCTCAGTCAAGATGCAGAGATGGATCAAGGCCTTCATCTAGCCAAACTGCCAGTGGAGGGATCTACTTGGACAGAAAAAAGGCCACAGAAGCAGCACTAAAGCAGGATGCAGGAACTCAATAGCTGTGAAGACAGAGCAGGGCCCTTCAGAGATACAGTAACACAAGTGGAAAGACTGAGGGTAGGCTGCTGGCTCTGGTGCTTTGCAATCATCCCTGATGGCAGATGTGCAGAGCTAACAGGGCAGGCCCTCACAGTCACACTGCCAGTGCCATGATAACTTAACACAACAGTTAGCATTTGGCAGGTTGGCAGAAACAGTAGTACATGAGTGGTGGAGTCCTGGGACTGGGTGGATATGCACATGGGCAGGTCCCGCCAGCTGTGCTGCTGTGGTAATATGGTAAGACAGCTGGTATTGCGGTAGAGGGACTGAGGCCTGAGAGAGATCTGCTGGTTAGACCTGAAAAAAAAAAAAAATAGCACATCAGATGCCTTAGCACACACACACCACCTCAGCAGCGCCTCCACTTCCTAAAGATAAGAAAATCAAGCACCCCATACCATCAATCCCAACCTGTCCTACCCTGCAAAGTGTGCTGATTGGAGTGTACATGGCTGATTGTGTGGTTAGGAAGGACTTGGAGGAGAGGGCACTGAGGCCAGAAGCAGTGCCTTAGAGGGTTGTGAGGAATGGAGGCAGCCCAAGATGGTGAGAAAAGGTGGCAAAATCAATAGCAGGCGCTATTGGCCCCTTACTACTATTATGTGGGCTACTGGCAGTGACACAGGGTGAACCATAGCAGCAGCAACAGCAGCTCCTAGTTCTATACACTCTCCTTCCAATGCACCCTGCCTTAATCCACTCCAAGAGCATGAATGTACTGCACATTTGGCTGGAGAGCCAGAGTATAAGGATGCTTGCAGCAAGCCTGCATGTAGGAAAGATGTCCTGGTGCTCAAAGTGCATGAGAGGAGGGGGGTCTGGCCCTGTGAGCTTGAGAACTAGGCCAAATGCATGTGTCACGTGCTTAATGCAAGTGACTTGGTACATATGACAAGAGAAGTTTAATGATAATAAGGAATATAAATAAAAGCAAGCTGTTGGGGAGTCCAGGAAGAGAGAAAACCATCACAAACTCTTTATCCAGAATCATCTGAAAGGTCATTTTGTAAGATCTTGCGGTTACATCTGTTCAGTGAGTCACTTCTCTACATTCAGATTCTCTGCAGTGCAAATTTAGTATATTACAATATAATTAAGCTGTGTTTTTGGAGGTAATTATCTAAACTTATGCTAGTGTAACCCCTTCTTGCCCAGATCATTATTATGTGGAGTACTTATATCACATATATTTTTGTAGTCCAGTCAGGACCAGTATTCACTGGGGGGGTGGAGGGATATCAAAATAATCTATACTCCACTGGCACACAGTAACTCAGTACAGGCCAGAAGAGTTTACTTAAAAATTAACCCCTAGATATATATCCCACATAAAGTCAGTGAATTTAAAATCACTGAAAACCATGGGCTGAATTTGACTCGGATATTCACAGCTGGGCCTAACACATCTTGGATAAAATAGAATGATTGCTGTTTGGTCCACTTTAAAGGTAATAATGGAAATTAAATCAAAAAAGATGATACCTTTTTTGTTGGACTAACAATGCATTTTTTATTAGCTTTCCACTCCCCCAACTTTTTTTCCAGCCTATAAAAACTAGTTGAAAATGTATTGTTAGTCCTTTAAAAAAAGGTATGATTTTTTTAAATTTACATTTATTACCTTTAGGGCCTAATCCAAGCAGCAGCGCTGGATATCTGGATTACGACTGGCCACCAGAATTTATTCAGCAAAGGGACATAAATCTCAACAATAACAGTTAATAAAGGCAGAGGCAGAAAACAAAAATAGTATGAAACACTTAAGGGGTCTTTTTACTAAGGTGAACTAGCATAACTTAGTAAAAGACCCCCTTAGTCTCGTGTTTCTTCAGGACTCACAACTATGAGACATCCCTTTATTTTTTACTTCTGTATTCGTTCAGAGTTGGTTTACCCCCAGATAGAACCATCACTGTTAGAGGGGTTTTTTTGTTTGTTTTTTTGGTAGATTCTAGGGATGTCCTCAGGACCAGGATCCTGTTCTGTTTCTCCCATTCCTTTCTCTTTCTCCTCAGAAGTGGCGGTGGGGTGGTTTCCCATTCCAGCTTATGCCTTGAGGCAAGTGCAAAAGGCTTAGCAGCCCTGTCACTGGCTAGCCAAGGATCCTCTTCCTCTTGCTATAGAGCATATCTGGGGAAGTAGGAGTCTATGCCAAAAAAATGTCGTCTATCACTTTCTACTGCAACAGTTTCCCCTCCACAAGGGTTCTCCTCCCACTATTATTTCACTGATCAGGAGAGCCCTCCCCTTGTTCTGGAGCTGTGGGGGCATTCACAAGTCAAAGTCCATATTTTTGTAGAGTCACTGGCAGTGGCATCTCTAGACAAATATTTGGGATGGCAACAAGGAGGCAAGCCAGGTATTGGGGGGGGGGGGGGAACAGTGAGCCAAAGTGATATTTCCATACAACATAATTATCCCCCTCTACAATTTTACAAAAACTGCAACACAAAGTCCCAAGAGACTTCTATGCATTAAAAAAAATTCCACCAGCTAGTTTCAATCACCCAGAAATCTGCCATTGTAAATGAGAGAATTTTTTCCACATATTCTTCTATGTGGGAGTGAAATCTTGTTGTTTCAATTCCTTATGATATGTATCTCTTTACTTTGGAGATTGTCATATGAAAGACCGTTTCTAGACTCCTGAGGCAGGCCTGTGGCCAAAACACAGTACTGTGTCGTGTCTCTTGTCAATAAACTCTACTTAAGTATCCGAAGTTTCCTTGTCCATCTCTGGATTGCTTGGTCTATTTCCCATTGTTTGTGTGTTCCAGTGAAATCTGCATTCCATACCAGACAAACAAGAATCCAGATATGCCAGGTTACCTAGTTCCAGGAGGGAGACATGGCCAATCCTGGTTTTTAAGGTACACATCAAAGCAGTTATAGTCCCTGATTCTACTCACTGAAATCCATGCTGCAAGTCTCATAGTTCATCGGTATAGGATTGTCAGAAAGCCGGAAACAGCCTAAAATCTACTTGTTGGGACTAGATTACGTGGCAGTGCTGAGAATCTCAGTATAAAACCTGAACCTCCATATTTGTAATACACATCACAGTCCCCAACAATGGAGGTAGGACCTTTCCCCATACAACTCGCCATACAAAAATATTATTCAGATTATAAAATTTAAAGAAAACAGATGTAAATTCCTATTGTAAAATTGACAGTTTCCATTTGTTAAATTAAAATAATATTCTTCATTCTTACCTTGTCAGGCCTTTTTAATAATGTTTAATATAGGCTACAGCAGTGGTTCCCAAACCTGGTCCTGGAGGCACCCCAGCCAGTCAGGTTTTCAGAATACCCATAATGAATATTCATGAGACAGATTTGCATGCAATGGAGGCAATGCATGCAAATGTCTCTCATGAATATTCATTGTGGGTATCCTGAAAACCTGACTGGCTGGGGTGCCTCCAGGACCAGGTTTGGGAACCACTGGGCTACAGTGTTTGCTTTCCCCAGTCTTTTTTAAACTCTCTTTGCAGGGTCTACATTCCATATGCCACTTCTTATTTCTCTCCTTTTCTTCTTCATTTCCTCTCTTACATCCTTCTCCGATTTCAATCTTTTCCTTTCAGCTTTCTTCCCTTTAATTTTCTATCTGCTCTGATTTCATTCATTCTTACTATTCAGTCTTTAATCTTTCTCTTTTTACTGCATCTACTTACAGCTTTCCATCTCCCTCATCTCAGCCTTCCCATCCCTCATCCTATGATTCCCCAGTTTTTTCTAACACTCCCTTCTCTTCCACTCCTTCTTCCTGCATCTCCTCTCTCTCTCTCTCTCTCTCTCCTCCTCCTCGCCATCCAGCACCTCCCTTTCTGTCCCTTTCTGTCCCTTCCCCTCCCCCCTGTCACCCTCCCTTTGGAATAGCCTTCCAAAGGAGATCAGATTAGAGAAATCTTATCTCCATTACCGAAAACTTCTGAAAACCTTTCTCTTTATAAGCTACGTAGAACAGAACTTAGCATAATGAGATAAGGTCAAAAAGACAAAGAAAAATGGATAGCTTAACTGGATATTAGATTTTTAACTTGTATTGATTTATTATGTAGTTTATCTTGATTGCTGTGCTTTCCTGTCATGAATGGAATTCCTATGTCTGTTTATCTGTATATACCAATTTTTTTATATATATGTAAACCGTTCTGTTTTGCAGATGCAATAAGATACGGTATATAAATTAACATAAATAAAAATAAAAATAAATAAATATACAGCACCCCTCTCTCTCTTCCCCACCCCTGTCCAGCATCTCCTCTGTCCCACTTCTATCTAACATCTTAAATCTCTCTCTTTCCACTTCCATTCAGCATTTCTCCATCACCCCACTTCCTCCCCACATGTCCAGCATCTCCCTCTGTTTCTCCATCTCTCTGTCAGCATCTTATCCTCCCACATCCAGCATATCCCCCTTCTCTGTCCCTATCCCCCTCTAGTGTCCAGCATATCCCCTTTGTCTTCTGACTCCCCCATGTCCAGCATCCTTTTTTCTCCCTGCCCAATCCAGCATCTCTCTCTTCCCCCTCTTATAAGCCTTCATCTTATTCCAGTACCATCCTGTCTTCTCCCCATTGCAGGCCAGCATCTCCCTTCTGTCCCCCTTCTCCCCCTGAGCAAGCATATTCCCTTTCTTTGCATTCTTTCATGATCCAACATATCCTTTTCCCCCAACTTTTGTCCATCATCACTCTCTCCCCACCCCTCCATCCAGTGTTTTCCTTTTGTCTCCCTACTCCCCCTTCCTGTGTTCAGAATCTTGCCTCTGTCTTCCTAACCCCATCCCATCATTTCCCCTCTATCTTTCTACTCCTTACAGGGTCCAGCATCCTACTTTGTGTCCATATTCTCTCTCCACTCCCACATCCACAAATCCTTCCCTCATCCCACCCTATCCAAGATCTCCTTTCTCTGTTTCTCTTCCCTAAGCCAATATCTTTCTTCCCCATGTTAATCCATCATCTCCCTTCTGTCAGCTTATTGCCCAGCCCATGTCCCATGCAAGTAAGCATATCTGCTTTCTTTCCTCCCCCCTCTCTCGATCCAGCATCTCCACTTTTCTGCCGTAGCCCTGATTCAGCATCACACCTCTCATCTCCCTGCTACCATCTCCACTGCTTCTGTTCCCTGCAATGTGTAGGAGCAGCAATAAAATGAGTGAAGCCATGAGGCCTTTATTACTGCTCCTGCGTATCAAAGGAAACAGAAATGGTGGAGAAGCTATATCCATTTTTCTGGGATTGCATTTGTCACCCCCTGCTACCCTGTAGTGATGCGTTGGCTCTTCTATTCTAATGATGTCTCTTCTGGTAACTTCTGGAATCGATCTTCTTCCTCACTATAGGTTCCCTGAATTCACTCTGACATTTTAAAGTCATGGAACCTGTTAGGATTCTGTGTAGATAAAAAATCCTTTCATTAACATGTCAGGAAAGAACTTCTTTCATTTGTCTGTTGAGCACCTTGTCCAAAGGAATTCAAAGATCTGTGCCCGAGATGGCCATGTTTTGCCTGAGATACCTGCTGCATCAGGGGCAAGATTACTAGAAGGACAAACATAAAAACATTCAGATTTTTTTGCAAATAGTCTTAAAATAGGAACTCCTTCATATAAGAGCCATAAGAAGAGGTAAGCAAGATGGGTGGCTGCCTGAGGCCGCAAGAGAAGTGGGGCACCATGTAGCTCTTTTCAGTCCATGTCTGGGATCCTGAAGGAGAGGGAATGTGTCAAAGCAACCATTGTCCAGGGCACGTTTATGGCCAGCAAATACCCTGGTACCATAGTTCATACATCAGAGGAATAGTCGATAAGTCCTATAAAGGAACTATAGCCTCCGTATACAACGACGTCATTTTCTTAAATATGCAATGCAGATATAAGGCTGAACAAACAAGTTGTAGGCTAAAGAGGTTAGGGCTCTTCTGATTGAAAAAGAGATGGCTGAGGGGGGATATGATTGAGGCTTATAAAATCCTGAGTGGTGTAGAATGGGTTGAAGTGAATCAATTTTTCACTCTTTCAAAAAGTACAAAGACCAGGGTACACTCAATTAGAGCCAGGTTTACACAGGCTGGGGTCCAGGACAGAAATTAAGGAAGGGGCCCCCACCCACCATTGCTGCCACAAATAAAACAACTTCAAATGACATATTCACACACAAAACACAGATAGGTCTTCACCAAATATAGAACAAGGGAAATTAGAAATATGAACACCAAAATTGAAACATGGCAAGTACGGCAACACTGAAGAAATAAAACAGAAGTACACTTCCTTTTTGTATTGAACACAATTGCTAGCATCACCACTTTGGGCTCAGACCCCCCCCCCCCCCCCCCCAAAAAAAAAAAAAATTAGCCATCACCCTTGCTGTGACTTGCAGGAATTCCTAAGCTGTGCCAGCTGAAGACCACCTCATCTGGTAAGGCAGCCAGAGCTCTCCAAGCTCTGCAGCTGATGACTGTGTCCTCAAGCTGCTGCTGCCGCCATTGCTGAGTCCCCCCCCCCCCCCACAATGCATGCTCAGTTTGCATGTATGCAGAAAACCCAAGCATTTATGAGTGTGGGTCAGCAGTGGTGGCAGCAGCTCGGAGACACTGCCACTGGCTGCAGACCTTGGAAGAGTTTTGGCTGTCAGAGCAGCAAAGGAAGAGAAAGTCAATAAATTCAAAATAAAACACTTTTTTCTACCTTTGTTGTTGGACATTTTATTTTTCCATCATGGTGGTCCCAGTTTCTCCATCTGTCTTCTGCTAATTCTCTTTCCAGTGACTTTTGTCCATTTGTCTTTTCTTCTGTCTTGTTCTATTCCTTCACTATACCTATCTCTCTGACATATTGATCCTTCCCTTATCTGTCTTATCTCCCTTTTTTCTTTTCAGACTCTCTAGCCACACAAATTTTATCTTCTTTCTCACCCTTCTTCTTTAGCTTTTCAGCTACCCATTAACTTTCCATATTCTTCTCTCATTCCCTAGCTGTCCCATTTCCCATTACTCCTTCCCCAGCTGCTATTCCCTTCCATGTTTCTTCTACCCCTCAGTTACTACATTTCTACCTCTGTATTCACTATCCTCTTCTCACTCATTACCTTGCCACCCCTTCTTGGCCTGTCCCACACGATTCTGCCATTTCCACTATTTCTCCTCCCTCCTTCCCTCCACTGTTGTAGCCCAGTACTTCCTCTCCTTATTTCCCCCCCCCCCCATAGCCTAACATCTCCCTGTCCTTTTTTCTCCATCCTATCCCACATGAGCCAGCATCTCTCCCTACCTCCTCCGTTTCCATTGTTCAACACCTGCCTCTCCCTCACTCCCAACTATGTCCAACATCTTTCTCATTCTTCCCAATTAGCCTCCCATCCAGCTTCTCTCCCTCTCTCCCCATCACTCCCGAGTCCAATATCTTTCTCTCTCTTCCTTCCTTCCACTCCATTACCATCTCTCTCTCCTCCTCCCCCTATTCCTGTGCCCATAATTTCTTCCTCTACATCCCCTCCTCCGGTCTACTTAAAAATAGCTCCAGGGGGCCCCCTGCAGTCCCCCATTTCTTTCCCCTTCTTTCCACCCTGATCCGAGGTTTCTCTCCCTTCCCCGTCTACCTTAACATAGTGTTTTTTGTTGACAGGGGTTTGTCGGTGCAGCAGCAATTCTGAGAAGCTACCTGTGACTGCCCCAGCACTGTTTCTCTGCCGCCGCTAACGTGTTACAAACAGGAAAGGGGTGAAACACAGCAGAGGAACAGCAACGGGGTAGACATAGGCAGGCATTAGAATTGCTGCTGCGCAGATAATCCCCTGTTAACAAACACACGATATAAGGTAGGTAGAGAAGGGAGGAAGACCTCAGATCAGGATGGCAAGAAGGGGGAAGAGATGGTGGACCACTGGGAGTCCAGGGCAGCTGCCCTGACCCCCCTCCCCCAACACCAGCCTTGCACTAATGAAATAAAATGGAAATACTTTTAAAACAAACATGAAAAATATTTTCTCACTCAAAGAATAGTTAAGCTCTGGAACTTGCTGCCAGAGGATGTGGTAACAGCATATCTGTGTTTAAAAAAGGTTTGCACAAGTTCCTGGAGGAAAAGTCCATAGTCTGTTATTGAGATGGACATGGGGAAGCCACTGCTTTCCCTGGGATTGATAGCATGGAATGTTGCTACTAATTGGGTTTCTGCCAGATACATGTGACCTGGATTGGCCAGTGTTGGAAGCAGGATACTCTAGATGGACCATTGGTCTGACCCAGTATTGCTATTCTTATATTAGACAGGTTAGTCGCGCAGACCTCTTCACTGCAAAAGCAAAGTACCTCCCCTACTAAATATTTATTATAACCTCGCAAGCAGTATATCTCATTCTACTAAATTCCTAGTTGTTGCTTCAAACCCGTGTGCAGAATTTCTTACAAAAATATTTTTATAACAGAGACTTGCTAATCTGTTTTACGGTGCGCTGGACATACTTGCTCCATGTACCAGCTCTGAAGGAGTTAACTTATTCTCTCTTGAGAGAGCTGTTCGCTAACTTCCTGGATCACCTTCAGCCCACTTACCTTCTAGTTTGCTCCTGATTGGTCATTGCTAATCTCCGCCTTCTTCTGCTCGCTAGCTCCGCCCGTTAGCACTTTCCCTGGGCAGAGTGATAGGCGTCGGTCGGGAATGACAGGTCCGGATCTTTCTGGGAGACAGCACTGAGGACAAAGGGTGGCCCAAATCCTATTTGGTGTTGAGCAACTGGCATGCCCTTTTTTTTTTCGGGGGGGAGGGGGGTGTTACCCAATGGCTTTCTGGAGACAGTGGAGTTGTCAGCGGTTGCTGGATTCCCTTTGGAGAATCACCTAACTTTTACAGGTAAACTGAGCTCTGTGGTTGAATTTCTTCGATGGGAGGGTGGGAGTCTGAAAAATGTATGGCATCCAGGAAGTTTTAGAATGATGGACGCCCGTGCGACACCAAGTATGTGCAGATCGGGAGGAGGGAGCGGTACTGTACGCAAGGACGACCTGCCATTGCGCATTAAGGTGCAAAACAGGAATCGACTTTAGTGGTTCACAAACAAATGCTAAGGTAGCAGATACAGCCAACAATCTGACTCTGCGGGATTCCTCATTTTTCAACTATCTTTATTCCAGCGTAGTGTAGGGTATGTCACCTGAAGTCAACAAAAAAAAGTCTCGTCTGATCCGCAAGCAATACAGGTGAGGTGTGGAAACCACAGATCACAAATTGAAGTTCTCACTTTTTTTTATGAGTAAAGGGATTTTATGTGAACATTTTGTGATGATCGCTGTTTCCACACACGTATAGGTTACTAGGTTCAGAATGTGTTCAGAAATTGACATGGGTAGTGCTGGGCGCTGTGTCCCGCTTCAGGTGGTGTTTTGATATGTCAGTTGGATACCTACCTTTGGCAAATTGAACGTTTAATTAGCAGGGGTATGCTAACAAAAATGGCATTGGTTATGATTGGAAGTCGTGATTCTTCAGGTTCAGTGGTAATCTGTTCGTTGGAAATCATTGGCTGTTTAATCAGTATCGCCAAAAGTAGCAAGCCTAATGTGGGCTCCTTTAAAGAGTGGAAGTACTTATATAATCTACACACAATAAACACTAGCTTTCATGTAAACAGTTTTTGTGAATACGAGGGACAGTGAGATGTTGTAAGTGTAATTATGCCAGAGAACACTTCCTGATGGTGAAAAACTTTTTTTTTTTGTAAATAATTGATGGTCTGGTAGAGATTTGCTGTAAGATAATTTATTGCCCCATAAAACCAATTTTAAAGAAAATTATCAGTCCAATCCGGTTTGTTTTACAGCATTGACCATTAAATGCTTAAGAAATGTTAGCTTTGCCTGCTGGTTTCAGTAGCATTAAGAACCTGCAGCCACCCTGCTGTGTAACTGGTTTTACATAATCAGTAGTGAAGCCACACCATCTTAATGCCTAATTGCAACAGAGGATGTAAATAGGTTGCATAAGTGTTTGAGTTGCTAATAATTGAAGATGATCTAAAACACAGATATAGATGTATATAAAAGGTGTGTAGTAGAAAGTGCCAGTTCAGTGCAGCAAGAACATAACTGTAATAGGGACAGAGTTGTTTATCTTCTTAAAGGAAGGGTACAAAGTGCTCTGCAGTCATGTGATTAGTTAATGGCAACAGCACATATTAATGAAAGTAAACCCTTTTTTTTCCCATTCTCAATCAGTTCCTTTTATTTACATAGTGACAAACTGGTACTGGGTTTACTTTGTCTTAATACACCACTGCCTTCCCTTCCCTCCCACCCGGTTGTAGTGCTGTCTCTAGACAGAAATATTTGGGGTGGCAACTAGGGGGAGGTTGTGAGTCAAAGTGACATTTCTGTACATCACACACCCCTCAACTCTCTTTTTAAAAAATAACAATATGAGACACCATGGCCTTCTATGCATAATGAATCTCTCTCTCTCTCTAGCTAGTTTCAGCTACCATGTAAAACCACCATTATAATAGCACCATTCAATAAATTCTTCTGTGTGGGAGTGGAGTCAAGAGTCTCTACAGGATTGGACAGAATCTCAATATAAATCTTGTCTCTCCAGTTCGTATCACAAACTCCATATTCCCCCAACAATCCACATTACAATGAACTTGCCATACAAAAAATACTCAAATTGTGATTATCAGCTCAGGAGCAGCACATACGCCTTCCATTGCCAAACATTTTGATTAAATCAGGTGGGTTTTTGTTTGTGTGGTGACTCTACAGGATGTGGCAACCACTAGTCTTGAGCATTTTTATTTTGGGTGACGAGGGCCTACTTTTAAATAGGAGAACAAGAGCAGACCACATAAAATGTAAAATGATATTTATTTCCTTGACATCAATACTGCAAAGAATTTCCTTTTACTGCCCAACATGGCCATGTTTCGCCTTACAAGGGCTGCATCAGGGGCTAAACAAATTACTGTAAATAAATAAGTACATAAAAAGGCCATTAGATAATGTAGTTAATCAAAACACCAATAGTAATATATCCCAACAAGGGAAAGAGAGTATTATATATAATGTTACACAAAATTCTCCCTAATATAATGGCAGAATAGTACTTTAAGAAGACTACAGTTCTGTGAAGTGCATCAAGCTTTAAAAATAGAAAAGGGGAAAAAACTCTGAAATCAACCCAACCTCCAACCCAGATGGATTGTCTTTAATGACAAGGGTTGGAAAAGTCCATGGGTTCCTTATCATTGGCATAAAAAACCCTTCCATTTTATAGTGCAAAAATTGCTAAACCTTCACACTGACTACGGATCCAAAAAAAGTGAAGAGATTTTTAAACTTCAACTTTCAAATGCAGGGAAGAAACCACGTGTAGGTAATCGATCCAACACACCGATTTTGGCCAGAATTTCGCTATACGGTAGCCGTCTCAAAGCATAAGTAGACCTTTAAAAAAACAAAAACAGAGTGCAAAAACTAAAATGTGAACAAACATCAAATATAAGTGACAAAAAATGCAGACACTAAAGTGCAAAAATATGTGCTAGATCCAAAAAGTCAAAATGAAGAAATAGTTCAAAAGAAAGTACCTGCTACTACTACTACTATTTAGCATTTCTATAGCGCTACAAGGCATACACAGCGCTGCACAAACATAGAAGAAAGACAGTCCCTGCTCAAAGAGCTTACAATCTAATAGACAAAAAATAAATAAAGTAAGCAAATCAAATCAATTAATGTGAACGGGAAGGAAGAGAGGAGGGTAGGTGGAGGCGAGTGGTTACGAGTCAAAAGCAATGTTAAAGAGGTGGGCTTTCAGTCTAGTTTTAAAGGTGGCCAAGGATGGGGCAAGACGTAGGGGCTCAGGAAGTTTATTCCAGGCGTAGGGTGCAGCGAGACAGAAGGCGCGAAGTCTGGAGTTGGCAGTAGTGGAGAAGGTAACAGATAAGAAGGATTTATCCATGGAGCGGAGTGCACGGGAAGGGGTGTAGGGAAGGACGAGTGTGGAGAGATACTGGGGAGCAGCAGAGCGAGTACATTTATAGGTTAGTAGAAGAAGTTTGAACAGGATACGAAAACGGATAGGAAGAGTCTTGAGGAGAGGGGTAGTATGAGTAAAGCGACCCTGGCGGAAGATGAGACGGGCAGCAGAGTTTTGTACCGACTGGAGAAGGGAGAGGTGACTAAGTGGGTCAAAAGACTTAAGCACATTCAAACTTCCTGCTGTAGGATCCCTGCCAAAATGGCCGTGGCGTTTCTTGATTCCGGATAGTAAATCTATAAAGAAAAAACGCTGCGGCCATTTTGGCAGGGATCCTACAGCAGGAAGTTTGAGTGTGCTTAAGTCTTTTGGCAGGTACTTTCTTTTGAACTATTTCTTCATTTTGACTTTTTGGATCTAGCACATATTTTTGCACTTTAGTGTCTGCATTTTTTGTCACTTATATTTGATGTTTGTTCACATTTTAGTTTTTGCACTCTGTTTTTGTTTTTTTAAAGGTCTACTCATGCTTTGAGACGGCTACCGTATAGCGAAATTCTGGCCAAAATCGGTGTGTTGGATCGATTACCTACACATGGTTTCTTCCCTGCATTTGAAAGTTGAAGTTTAAAAATCTCTTCACTTTTTTTGGATCCGTAGTCAGTGTGAAGGTTTAGCATTTTTGTACTATAAAATGGAAGGGTTTTTTATGCCAATGATAAGGAACCCATGGACTTTTCCAACCCTTGTCATTAAAGACAATCCATCTGGGTTGGAGATTGGGTTGATTTCAGAGTTTTTTCCCCTTTTCTATTTTTAAAGCTTGATGTCCAGTCCCTTTGTCTCCCCTTAATGCTATTTCACAAATACCCCCCCCACACCCTTATCGCATGTCTGTTTCAACCGCAATAAGTTACTTCTCCCATGTTTACGTTTTCCGTCAGCTTTTTTTTAAATCGCCATTCCTCTATCTGCACATACTCCCTAGAGGCCCAATCCAGTTTATGGAATGTCCACTGTTTACACGGGATGCTATAATTCACACACAGTTCATATCACCTCTTGGACTGGGACCATTCTTTGCAGCTGAATAGCCCCAGCAGTGACCATTTTCCTCAAGGCCCTATACTATTTTGGTCACTTCTAGTCTCTTTATATCTTTGTGAGATACAGCTGCTCCAAGTTAGGCCTCACCAATGACTATACGGTGGCATTAACACCATCTCCTTTCGGCTGGTTATTCCTCTGTTTTTGGCCACCACCTTGTCATATTGTTTTGCCACCTTGAGATCCTCACTATACCCTCATGGTCTTTCACCTGTTCTGTGCACATCAGCCTCTCCTCTCCTATCTTATACAGCACCATTGTATTTATATACCCAAAGTACATCACTCTGCACTTCTTAGCATTAAAGCTTAGCTGTCGAGCATTAGACCAGAACTTCCCAAACTATATGTCATGACCCCAAGTGTGGGGTTGCCACCTGAGCACTTGGTACATAGGATGTCATTGTCCTGTGCCCACTTGAGGTCATGCACTTTCAACAGCCACTCGAATGGGGGTCACGGCCTCTGAAAGATTAATGAGCATTGTATTAGACCAGTTCTGATTTTTGTAGATCACTTCTCACATTTTCTGCTTCTTCTGGAGTGTCTACTCTATTGTAAATTTCCAATAACCATCAGCAATATCAGCCACAAAGATATTGAACAGAATTGGCCCCAGAACTAATCCCTGAGGTACTGTACTGCTTGCCCTTATATTTTTCCTGGCTTTTCACTCAAAGCTTTAATGGAAAAAGCAAGTATCTAGGTAGTGATACACACAAAGACTAACACCAGCTGCACATACTGTCACAAGGTTTGCTTATCATGTATCTTTTCTGACTCCATTTGCAAGTTTTCCTTAAGTTGGTCACCCTTATCTTCTTTCTGATTTCTGCTACTATTATCTGTCTTGTGTTCTACCCCGCTGTCTGTTGTTTATGTGTATGTGTTGACATTATAAATAGCATGCTATCCCATAATATGAATATTTTGTTGCTGTAATTGTGGGTGTCCAGATATACCTTGCTATGTACCTCTCTGGGTGAGTTTCTTCTAAAATCTAATAATGCTAATAATATATTTGGTACACAAATTAAATGACCTATTACAAATTCTCCCCTCAGTGTAACCAGGAGTTTTATATTTGTAGTAGTTTGAAAGTCTAAATTCCCTCTGTATTGTCATATTAAAAGTAGAAACAAACAGAAAAGACAAAAGCTTTAAAATACTGCACATGTGAATATCAATACTATCTTTGATTTTTTTATTTATTGCATTTGTATCCCATGTTTTCCCACCTCTTTGCAGGCTCAATATGGCTTACAATACATCATGGATACTGGAAATGAGAAGAGGATATACATTTGGTTTTACAGAAGGATTTTGGGTTACATGGTCATGAAGTACAAGATAGTGATATTACAGAAGACATTATTAGACCTTAAAAATACAAGGTAGTGGTATTAAAGAAGACATTATCAGGCAATAGAAATACAAGATTGTAAGACATTAGACCTGGGTGTAATTGGAGATTTTACATGTTTTGATCTTTGTGGTATATTTTTTCAAAGAGATGAGTCTTTAGTAGTTTGCCGAAGTTGGCCAGTTCATAGGTCGCTTTCAAATAGCGTGGTGGCGCGTTCCAGAGTTGCGTGCTCATGTAGGAGAAGGTAGAGGCGTGTATTAATTTGTATTTCAGACCTTTGCAGTTGGGAAAATGAAGATTAAGGAATGTTCGAGAAGATGAATTCAAATAAGCCTTTTGCTATTTGAAAGGCTGATGCTCGAAGGTTCGCTGTAGAGTCTTCATTCTATTGCAGCCTGGCAGTACTTCCTGTTTAGCGAGCAGAAAGCTTGCATTGGGCTTACCACCACTTAGTAAAAGGGGCCCTAAATGCTGAAATGGTTTCAGTGCGGGTATTAACTTACATTGAAACCATTATCGCAGGCTGCATTTAAATGCATTTTAATTCAATCATATGCTCAAAAGAAAAAGAAAAAAAATGTTTTCATGCGTGTTTAGCAGAGGACATTTTTCGCTAGGTCTGGGGCTGCATAGAAGAGTTGGTTGAGAGGAGAGGTGTCTAGTAATTAATGAATGCATTTGTCTTTTCTGTTTGTTTCTGCTTTTAATATGACACTACAGAGGGAATTTAGACTTTCATACTACTGCAAATATAAAACTCCAGGTTACACTGAGGGAGAATTTGTAATAGGCCACCCCTAGCGCACCATCATATCCAGCGCTACAAAAATATATTTATATTTGTAGCGCCGGAGTGTACCCAGTGGTAATCAGTGATCGCTGGGTTAGGCACGGGACCCCTTTCCGCCACCTCAATGGGTGGTGGTAAGGGCTCCCCCACTCCCCGAAATGGCCCCGCGGCAAGTGCTTTACTTGTCGCATGGCCATTTCCTACAGGAAAAAGAAATGTCCCTTTTATCTGCTGCGATAAAAGGGGACCTCGGTGCATACGCCAGTGCAGACCCCCTTTTGCCGCAGCTTGGTAAAAGGGTCTCTCAGTGAGCAATAATGTATGTGCAAACCTGGCATTGAGCACATGTTAATGCTGGCAGTAGTTTTGAGCATCAGCCTCTGAGAGACAAGACCCTTCTGATGCCTGGGTAGAGCTATATCTGTTGTACCTGTATATGAACGGTTCCCTCTCTGAGTGTACACCTGTGGAAAGTGATCCCTGAAATGACTGTTAATTAAGGGTAGGTAGTGAAAACAACATTGGATATCTCATTATACCATGGGTAAACCAAAAAAGACAACAAAGTGAACAGAAGAAAAGGAACCCTTGCAGTTGCACAGATGTACCGAACACAGTGAAAGTGACACAAAATGTTAGAAGCTAGACGATGTTCAAATTGTAAGAAGTTTAATAAAACATCCAATAACTCAACAAGTCGTGTTTTGGCCACAAAGGCCTGCCTTCAGGAGTCTAAATAATTCCAAACTGATATCAATAAAAATTTGACAAAGGCAACACACATACAAACATATATCTTCAGTGACGAAAAAATACGAGTTATACAAAACATCTAAAATAAAGAATATTAGCATATTAAAGCACTAATCATAAAATAATATAACACAATAATCTGCTCCTCAATCATAAATTTTATAAAATTTTAACAAATAACTGCTGAATAGTCATGAAGAAGTCAGAAATGTATATAGTGTATAATTTTATCACCCTTTCTCCCAAATTACACTGTCCTATCCTGTCTACCCTCTTTTATCCTAGTCATATATTATCTAGCTCAACTTATCATACACTACTAAGCCCAACTTTACATTGTTTTACTACTGTTTTATTAAAATTCTATTAACTTGTATTCAAGTTACTATGTAAGCCGCATTGAGCCTGCATTATGTGGGAAAGCGCAGGGTACAAATGTAATAATAATAATAAAATAATAATACTCTGGTCTAACAAAAGAACTATTACCCTATTCTCTATTACCGAAGCTATCTAAACAACAGGAAGCCAAAAAAGCAATATGGAACTGAACTGAAAATGATCAGTCACCCCCTCCCTTTGATGAAGGATAGAATTTATAATATAAATATCAAAATATTACAAGTGGAGAGTAGTTGTATAACAGGATGCCTACTACTATCAGTACTGGTTAGGACAGCTTTATTTATAGAATAGTAGTGCAAATGGCAGAGAGCATACATTTAAATTGGTGCAACCCTGTAGTTGTTGTAAATGCCCAAACCTGTTTGTAGGTGTGACAGTGTATAATTTATAGTATTCTGTAATGTAATTTATAGGCACACAAGTGCAGTCTGTCACACACCCACTGACAAACTATGTGCCATCAAAGCATAGCATATACTTTCCTGCCAGTCTGTATTACTACTACTACTTAACATTTCTAGAGCGCTACTAGGGTTACGCAGGGCTGTACAAAATAAACAAAGAAGGACGGTCCTTGCTCAAAGGAGCTTACAATCTAAAGAACGAAATGTCAAGTTAGGGCAGTGAAGATTTCCTGGGTAGAGGTTAGGTGCCGAAGGCGACATTGAAGAGGTGGGCTTTAAGCAGAGATTTGAAGATGGGCAGGGAGGGGGGCCTGGTGTATGGGCTCGGTGAGTTTGTTCCACACGTGGGGTGAGGCGAGGCAGAAAGGGCGGAGCCTGGAGTTGGCGGTGGTGGAGAAGGGTACTGAGAGGACGGATTTGTCTTGAGAGCAGAGGTTACAGGTAGGAACGTAAGGGGAGATGAGGGTTGAGAGGTAAGGAGGGGTTTGCAGATCGAGTACATTTGTAGGTTAGTAGCAGAAGCTTGAATTGAATACGGCACCTGATTGGAAGTCAATGAAGTGATTTGAGGAGAGGGGTGATATGAGTGTATCGGTTCAGGTGAAAGATAAGACGTGCAGCAGAGTTCTGAACGGACTGGAGGGGGGATAGGTGGCTAAGTGGGAGACCAGTGAGGAGTAGGTTGCAGTAGTCAAGGCGAGAGGTAACGAGAGAGTGGATGAGAGTTCGGGTGGTGTGCTCAGAGAGGAAAGGGTGGATTTTGCTGTTATAGAGGAAGAAGCGACAGGTCTTGGCTATCTGCTGGATATGCGCAGAGAAGGAGAGGGAGGAGTCGAAGATAACACCCTCATCGACCTCGTCTCATCTGCCCGCAACCTCGGTGTCATCAACCGAAATAGAGAGTGGAGGTAGAGGAGAAGT
Organism: Microcaecilia unicolor; assembly: GCF_901765095.1. NCBI lineage: Eukaryota > Metazoa > Chordata > Amphibia > Gymnophiona > Siphonopidae > Microcaecilia > Microcaecilia unicolor. The sequence goes on along the minus strand of NC_044035.1, from coordinate 253,510,556 downwards.
GGGTTTGGGTGGGAAGACAAGAAGTTCGGTCTTGGCCATGTTCAGTTTCAGGTGGCGGTTGGACATCCAGGCAGCAATGTCGGATAAGCAGGCCTGATACTTGGCCTGGATTTCCGCAGTGATGTCAGGTGTGGAGAGATAAAGCTGGGTGTCGTCAGCATAAAGATGATACTGGAAGCCATGAGACGAGATCAGGGAGCCCAGGGAAGAGGTGTAGATAGAGAAAGAAGGGGTCCAAGGACAGAACCCTGAGGAACTCCAACAGAGAGCGGGATAGGGGTGGAGAAAGAACCATGAGAGTGTACTCTGAAGGTACGATGGGAGAGATAAGAGGAGAACCAGGAGAGGACAGAGCCCTGGAACCCAAAAGAGGACAGTGTGTCAAGAAGTAGTTGTGATTGACAGTGTCAAAGGCGGCGGAATAGGTCGAGGAGAAATGAGGATGGAGTAATGACCTTTGGATTTGGCGAGGAACAGGTCATTACAGACTTTGGATAGTGCCGTTTCTGTCGAGTGAAGTGGGCGAAAGCCAGATTGAAGCGGATCGAGGATGGTATGAGAGGCGAGAAAATCAATGCAACGGCTGTGAACGGTGTGTTCAAGTATTTTGGAGAGGAAGGGTAGGAGGGAGATGGGGGCGGTAGTTGGAGGGACAGGTAGGGTCAAGTGAAGGTTTTTTAAGGAGAGGTGTGACAACAGCATGCTTGAAGGTGTCAGGGACAGTTGCGGTGGAGAGAGAGAGGTTGATATGACAGATGGGGGGGGGGTGATAGTAGGAGAGATGGTGATAAGTAAGTTGGTGGGGATGGGGTCTGAGGAACAGGTGGTGCATTTCGAGGAGGAGAGAAGATGGGCGGTTTCCTCTTCGGTGATATCAGGAAAAGAGGAGAAGGTGGCCTGGGTTGATTGGTTGAGGGAGTGGGTGATAGGATGAAGAGGAGGAGAAGGTTTAGTGGTGAATTAGAGGTTGATCTTCTGGACCTTGTCACGGAAGTAGTCAGCCAGTAATTGAGGAGAGAGTGAGGGGGGGTGGGAGCGGAGGGCACTTTGAGGAGGGAGTTGAGGGTGGCAAAGAGACGACGAGGGTTAAAGCTGAGGGAATTAGTCAAATGAGTGTAGTAGTCCTGTTTGGCGAGGAATAGGGAGGACTGGAAGGAGGATAGCATGAATTTGTAGTGAATGAAATCAGTATGGGTGCGAGATTTCCTCCATAGGCGTTCAGCCGATCTGGAGCAGGAGCGAAGGTAACGGGTGCAAGGGTTAAGCCAGGGCTGGGGATTAGTGCGCCTTGTGGGACGGGAAACAGATGGTGCAAGGGTGTCTAGGGCGGAGGAGAGAGTGGCATTGTAATTGGAAACAGCCTTGTCAACAGACTCGGAGGACGTGATGGACGGGAGGACATCAGAGATAGTAGCGGATAAGGTGGGGGGGGGGGGGGGGTCAACAGCCTGGAGATTCCTGGAGGTAGTGGTTAGTGTTGGGCGGGACTGAAGGGGAGGGTGATGAAGTGTGAATGTGATCAGGTGATGGTCAGAAATGGGAAGAGCAGAGACGCAGAGATTAGAGGGTGAGCAGGTAGAAGAGAGGACGAGATCAAGACAGTGACCAGATTTGTGAGTAGGGGTGGTGGAGCTCAGTTGGAGGTTGAAGGAGGAGGTTAGGGTGAGGAATTGAGAAGCGTATGAGTCGGATGGGTTATCAGTGTGTATGTTGAAGTCACCGAGAATGAGGGATGGGGATGAGGGCTCAAGAAAAACGGAGAGCCAGGCATCGAAGTCAGTAAGGAAGGAAGGGAGGGACTTATCAGGGGGGCGGTAGATGACTGCAACTCTGAGTGGCAGCGGGTAGAATAGACGGATGGAATGGACTTCAAAGGATGAGAAGCAGTGAGACTGTGGTAGGAGGAGGGGTTGAAAACTGCAGGAGGGTGAAAGTAGTAGGCCAACACCGCCACCGCGGCTAGCTGTGCGGGGCGAATGGGAGAAAAGGTAGCCTCCGTGGCAGAGGGCTGCGACTGAGGCAGAGTCGTCGGGGGTGAGCCAGGTTTCGGTTAGGGCGAGCAGATGGAGGGAATGGGAGATGAAGATATCATGGGTGAAGGTAAGTTTGTTGCAGATTGAGTGGGCATTCCACAGGGCACACGAGAAGGGGAAGGAGGAGGGGAATGGAGATGAGATTGCAGATATCGCGGGAACGTTTGCTTAGATGAGACGAGGACGAGGACATGTGTGATGGACCTGGGTTGGGATTGATGTCTCCCGCGGATAGCAGGAGAAAGAGCAAGAGAGAGCGGAGAAGGGTGGGGGAGGTAGGGCGCTGAAGGCGGGATGCGCTGAGGAGGAATGGGGAAGAGTTCATGGCAGGAAGGAGGTGTTGGAGGTTGAGAGCTAGGAAGGAAGAGGAGGACAGTAGGGATGGTGAGGTGATGGGGGATAGGGGTAGGTAGGGTATTGCAGTAGTGAGCAGGACGGGGGGGATGGGTAGTGAGATCGTGTGGTATACAGTGGGGGGAGGGGGAAGAGATTGGGGAGGGATAGGGCGAGGAATAGTATGTGAATGGGGGCCATAGGTAGTGAGAGAGGGAGTGAGTGAGCAGGCAAGTTGGACAAGCTGGAACAAGCTGGATCAGGCGGGCTGGGATAAGTTTGAACAGCTGGGGCAGGCAGCAGGCAGGGAGAAGCTGATCAGATGGGCTGGAACAAGCTGGTGTAGATGGACTGGAACGAGCAGGAGAAGCTGGATCAGGTGGGGTGGAGGAAGCTGGTGCAGATGGACTGGAAGCTGGATCAGGCGGGCTGGAGCAAGCTGGTCCAGATGGACTGGAACGAGCAAGGGGAAGCTGGAGAAGCTGGATCAGGCTGACTGGAGCAAGCTGGATTAGGCGGGCTGGAACAGCTGGAGCAGGTGGCTGGAACAAGCAGGAAGAAGCTGGATCCGATGGACTGGAACAGGCTGGTGCAGATGGACTGGAACAGATGGAGTGGAACAAGCTGGATGAGCTGGATCAGGCGGGCTGGACCAAGCTGTAGCAGATGGCTGCAGTAAGCAGGGAGGCTGGAGCAGGCGGACTGGAACAAGCAGGAAGAAGCTGGATCGTGTGGACTGGATGGAACAGTAGGGAGAAACTGGGTCAGGTGTCCTGGAGCAAGCTGAGCAGATGGTCCGGATTCAGCAGATGGGCTGGAACAGGTAGATGGATCAGAGCAGGCAGGGAAATGCTGGGTCAGCAAAGTGGAGCGAGCTGGAGCAGGCAGATGGAGCAGATGGATTAGAGCAGGCAGGCAGTTGTGGACTGGAACAAGCTGGAACGGGTGGCCTGGAGCAAGCTGGAACAAGTTGGGGCAGAAGACAGCGGAGCAGTAGGGCTGGGACAAGCTGGAACAGATGGACTGGAACAGGCTGGAGCGGACGGACTGGAGCAAGGTGGAACAGATGGACTGGAACAAGCTGGGACAAGCTGGAACAGACTGGGACTGGCTGGACAGAAGGTCAGGAACAAGCTGGAACAGATAAGCTGGGACGAGTTGGAGCAGAAGACAGCGGAGCAGCAGGACCAGAGCAAGCCGGAATAGACGGATTGAGAGAAGCAGGAGCAGAGGAGAGCAGAGCAGCGGACCGGAACAGGCCAGAGCCGAAGGACCAGGGCAAGCTGGCGGCAGGGCAAGGCAAGGATCAGAGCCGGCAGGGATCACGGAGGCAAGAGAAGGGGTCTGAGGAGGAGAGGATCAACACCAGGGCCTAGGGATTAGCTGCCTAGGTCACCTGGCTCCCCAAGCTCCTCTCAGAAGGATCGCCATCAGGGCCTGTGGGTCAGCTGCCCCAGGTCACCTGGCTCCCCACGCCAAAGGGACAGAGCTGCAATCGAGTAGCAGCACTCCCAGGCGCCGATCACTCGCTGCTTCGCCCCTACCTCGCCGATCACCCACCGCCTCGCTCACCTCAGTCTCCTGGCTCACGCTGCTCCGGTTAGCAGGCAGCGGAAGCGAGGGACGAACGGCTGCCACGTGGACTCGCGGTCTCGCAGCGCACAGCCTCTCGTCAATCGCCTCGCCTCCGCAGCTCACGACCTCCCGCCCTGAACCGCCTGCCTCTCACCTCTCTGTCCCCCAGCCCGAATGGGTCCTACCGCTCGGCCTCACCGCCCGATCCGGCCAGCGACGTTCCTGCGACGTTCCTGCAGGCTGCTCAGGCCAGCCCAGCCGACATCGATGGGGAGGTCACGGTCGGACGCCGATCCGACGCCCATCTGGCGCTCAGAGCCTCCTACGATGCGGAAATGTAAGAAGTCGGCGGCGGGACCAGCAGGAAAGGGATTCGGGCGGACGGGCACACGGAGCTGGTCCCAGTGCTGACGGTAGGTCGGCCATCTTGAAAAGCACAGTATTCTACTGTACAAGAGGTCATTCATATGCGAATTGGAAAAAGTGCAGCGAAGGGCGACTAAAATGATAGTGGGGATGGGACGACTTCCCTATGAAGAAAGACTAAAGAGGCTAGGGCTTTTCAGCTTGGAGAAGAGACGGCTGAGGGGAGACATAATAGAGGTATATAAAATAATGAGTGGAATGGAACAGGTGGATGTGAAGCGTCTGTTCATGCTTTCCAAAAATACTAGGACTAGGGGGCATGCGATGAAACTACAGTGTAGTAAATTTAAAACAAATCGAAGAAACTTTTTCTTCACCCAACGCATAATTAAACTCTGGAATTCGTTGCCGGAGAACGTGGTGAAGGCGGTTACCTTAGCAGAGTTTACAAAGGGGTTAGACGGTTTCCTAAAGGACAAGTCCATAAACCACTACTAAATGGACTTGGGAAAAATCCACAATTCCAAGAATAACGTGTATAGGATGTTTGTACGTTTGGGAAGCTTGCCAGGTGCCCTTGGCCTGGATTGGCCGCTGTCATGGACAGGATGCTGGGCTCGATGGACCCTTCCACATTTCCTGTAAGTGTGCCAGAAAGCTCCTACTGGATGGGCCCAAGAAAGGCCTGGTGGCCGGATCTCTGGGGTGATGGCATCATCAGAGGAGCATAATGAAATTGTGCTAGGCCCTTCGATTCAGATGGGTGTCAGACTGTCCCTCTTCTACCATGAATGGGCCCACATCACCGTCAACAGTAGGTATTAGAGGTGGTGAGACAAGACTATACCTTAGATGTGGTGTGACCCATTCCAGACACCTTCATGATCTCTCCTTGTAGCTTATCCACAAAACACCAGGGAGTGGCTGACAAACTTCATCTGTTCCAGCTGGGGGCTATAGAGGTGGTGCCTCCCGTGGAGCAGGGCAAAGGCTGCTTTTCTATCTATTTCATGGTGCCAAAGAAATAAGACTCCTTCAGACCCATCCTGGACCTCAAAGATGTCAGCATGGCTCTGAGTGCCATTATTGTGGATGGAGATGCTGCCTTCAGTCATCGCCAACATTTTGCTGGATGAGTTGTGTGTTTTGTTTTGTTTATTTTTATTTGTTTTTTTAACCTCTCTGGATCTGATGGAAGCCTACCTTTGCAGTCTTATAAAAGTGGCTCACAAGTGCTTCTTGCACTTTTGTGTCCAGCTACACACTCAAAGCATCAGGGTGTACCCCTATCTCAATGATTGGCTGATCAGGGCTAATTTAGCAGAAGAGTTCAGAGTGAACACCTCCCAGGTGTTCAACTCCTGGAGGGCCTGGGCTTTGTGGTGAACTGGACCAAGAGCCATTTGGTTTCCTGTCAGCAGTTGGAATACCTGAGAGCCTTACTTGACATGGCTCAGGTGATAATGTTCTTCACTGCGGAGTGGATGCATAAGCTTCAGTCTTAGTTGTGCACCCTGTCAGTTGCAGGCCCTGTGGATGTAAATTATGTTCAGGTTCTCGTTTTGACAGACACTCTGAAGATAGTCCTATGGGCGCATGCACATATGCGGCCCCTTTTAGGGGTCCCTGCTATCCTGCAGGGCCCTGAGGTCTCAGGATTTCAAGGACGGACTGCTCCTCCCTCTGAGGGTTTGAAGGAGCCTCACCTGGTGGACTGACATGGCTCATCTGTTGAGGGGATTCCCTTAGAACCTCCAGTGTGAATTATGGTAACCACAGATGCCAGCCTCAGGGGCTAGGAGGGCTCAATGCGGCACGTGGATGGCGCAGGGCCTTTGTCTCGAGGTGATTCATGGACCTCACACTCCTGGAGTTCTTCCTCATTCTGCAAGGGAGAGTGGTATGGGTGATGTCACAATGCTACAGCAGTGGTGTATGTCAATAAGCAGGGGGGCACAAAGAACCAGGCCATAGCACAGGAAGCAGCAGCTCTATGCCGTTGGGTGGAGAGCCATTGTCTGGTGCTGTCGGTGGCTCACATTGTGAGCCAGGACAATGTACAAGCAGACTTCCTCAGCCGGTCCACCCTGTATCCAGGAGAGTGGGAGTTGAGGCAAGGGGCCTTCTAACTGATCATGGTTTTTTATTTGATGGCCTTGAGGTAAATGCCAAGGTGTCTTGGTTCTTCAGGCACAGAAGATGATCGGATTCAATGGCATTGATGCCCTGGTGTCCCCAGCAGGTTCTGCTTTGCATATTTCCTTCTTGGCTCTTAATTGGGAGGGTGCTGTGTATAGCAGCCTGGCAACTATTACTACTACTTCTTAACATTTCTAATGCGCTACTAGGGTTACGCAGTGCTGTACAATTTAACAGAGAAGGACAATCCCTGCTCAAAGGAGCTTACAATCTAAAGGACAAAGTGTTGTCAGTCAAATTGGGGCAGTCTAGATTTCCTGAATAGGGTATAATGGTTAGGTGCCGAAAGCAACATTGAAGAGGTGGGCTTTGAGTAAGGATTTGAAGATGGGCAGGGAGGGAGCTTGGCGTATGGGCTCAGGAAGTTTATTCCAAGCATAGGGTGAGTCGAGGCAGAAACGGCGGAGCCTGGAGTTGGCGGTGGTGGAGAAGGGTACTGAGAGGAAGGATTTGTCCTGAGAGCGGAGGTTTCGGGTAGGGGCGTAAGGGGAGATGAGGGTAGAGAGGTAATGAGGGGCTGCAGATTGAGTGCATTTATAGGTTAGTAGGAGAAGCTTGAACTGTATGCGGTACCTGATCGGAAGCCAGTGAAGTGACTTGAGGAGAGGGGTGATATGAGCATATCGGTCAAGGCGGAAGATAAGATGCGCAGCAGAGTTCTGAACGGATTGAAGGGGGGATAGATGGTTAAGTGGGAGGCCAGTGAGGAGTAGGTTGCAGTAGTCAAGGTGAGAGGTAATGAGAGAGTGGATGAGAGTTTGGGTGGTATGCTCAGAGAGGAAAGGGCAAATTTTGCTGATGTTATAGAGAAAGAAGCGACAGGTCTTGGCTGTCTGCTGGGTATGCACAGAGGAGAGGGAGGAGTTGAAGATGACGCCGAGGTTGCGGGCAGATGAGACAGGGAGGATGAGGGTGTTATTGACTGAAATAGAGAGTGGAGGGAGAGGAGAAGTGGGTTTGGGTGGAAAGACAATAAGCTCGGACTTGGCCATATTCAGTTTCAGGTGGCGGTTGGACATCCAGGCGGCAATGTCAGATAAGCAGGCCGATACTTTGGCCTGGGTTTCCGCGGTGATGTCTGGTGTGGAGAGGTAAAGCTGGGTGTCATCAGCATAAAGATGATATTGGAAATCATGAGATGAGATCAGCGAGCCCAGGGAAGAGGTGTAGATTGAAAAGAGAAGGGGTCCGAGGACCGATCCCTGAGGAACTCCAACAGAGAGCAGGATGGGGGTGGAGGAAGATCCTTGAGAGTGTACTCTGAAGGTACGGTGGGAGAGATAAGAGGAGAACCAGGGGAGAACAGAGCCCTGGAACCCAAAAGAGGACAGTGTGGCAAGAAGTAAATTATGGTTAACGGTGTCAAAAGCGGCAGATAGGTCGAGGAGGATGAGGATGGAGTAGTGACCTTTGGATTTAGCAAGGAACAGGTCATTACAGACTTTAGTGAGTGCCATTTCTGTCGAATGTAAAGGGCGAAAACCGGATTGAAGCGGATCGAGGATGGCATGAGAGGAGAGAAAGTCAAGGCAGCGGCTGTGAACGGCGCATTCAAGTATCTTGGAGAGGAAGGGTAGGAGGGAGATGGGGCGGTAGTTGGAAGGACAGGTAGGGTCTAGTGATGGTTTTTTGAGGAGTGGTGCGACTATAGCTTGTTTGTGTTGGATTATTTGTAGTAAATAATTAGCAGATTTAGTACACACAGCTTCAGCTTTAGAAATGTTAATTTCTTTCTTCATCTCTCTCTCATTCACCCCTGAATAATTCACTGCTGAGTCACTTTAAAGTTGAAGTAACAAAACATCTGTTTACTCACAGTTTGTAGTTAGATTATAATCAGACAGGCTTATATATACATATTACTATACATTTGTATTATCAGCTCTTTCCATGTGCTTAGATGGTAATGGATGCTCACACCACCATAGATCCTCTCAGATTAGGAGAGATCATGAGCTCCATGTGCTCCATGTGCTGTGTCTGCTGCATCTAACCCCCACAGGAAGTTGCATAGCAGTGTGACCTCTCTAAGTAATTCACATCAGAGGTCACAGAGTAATCACAGAGAAATAATAGGTGACAGGCAATGCATGTAAAATACAATTACATTCCAACAAACCCCTTCTCATGCATAACTGTCATGCAATTATTTATTCATACAAAGTCCAAGCTTTATACGCAGATTCACAAAATGTTCTCTGGGTAACGGTTTGGTCATGATGTCAGCTGTCATCTCACTGGTGTGACAATAGTGTAGACTGATGACCCCTTCTTTCGCCAACTCTCGCACGTTGTGGTATTTCGTTGCGATGTGCTTGGTGCGTGACTGAACCTTGTCATTCTGTGACAGTCGGATGCAGCTCTGATTATCTTCCATTATCTGGATTGGTCTCTTTTCAGCTATTCCGAAATCCAGCAAAAGTTTTTCAATCCACATCAGTTCTCTGCACGCTTCCGATACAGCCACATATTCAGCTTCTGTAGAAGACAAACTCACAATACTTTGTTTATGACTGGCCCATGAAATTTGTACATTTCCATACATAAACACATATCCACTTGTGGATTTATAATCAGAATGATCCCCTGCCCAATCTGAATCACAGTAACATATTAGTTTTGGATTACTATTGGCTGAAATCTTTAATTTACAATCAATGGTACCCTTTAAATACCTTACCATCCTTTTAACTGCAGTCCAATCTGATTTGGTAGGTGAGCTGACCCTTCTGCTCAAAATTCCTACTGCATTTGCTATATCAGCCCTGTATGTGGTAGCTAGATATAAAAGCTTACCTATGGCTGATCTATATTGGATGTTATCTGGTAAAGGTTCTCTTACTGTTTCATCCTTCAGAAAATCAGTGATCATGGGAGTGCTTACAACTTGGGCATCTTGCATACCTAAACTTTCAATAAGCTCATTTATTTTCTGCTTCTGGCTTAGAAGATAAGAACCATCATTTTGTTTCTCAATTTCTATACCAAGATAGTATGACACATTACCCAGTTCTTTTATCTCAACATTGAGGTTTAAACACTTTACAATGTCCTTGTACTCTTGCTCACTTTTGCTTGCAATGAGCAGATCATCAACAAAAGCTAAAATGTATGCATATTGTCCATTTGTGCACCTAGTGTACAAGCATTTATCTGCTTCACCTTGCTTAAATCCTAAATTTGTCAATATTTCATGCAATTTTTCATTCCAACATTTTGCACTTTGCTTTAATCCATAAAGACCTTTGTTTAATTTACACACTAGCTGTCTTTGTTTTGTATTTATGAAACCTGTTGGTTGTTCCATGTACAAGTCTTCAGTTATATCTCCGTGAAGAAATGCTGTTTTCACATCAATGTGGTTGACTTGCATGCCTTTTGAGACTGCAATGCTCAGAAGTGTTCTGATTGTCGTGTGTTTCACTACAGGTGCAAACACTTCATCAAAATCTTCTCCATATTTTTGAAGATATCCCTTTGCCACTAATCTGGCTTTATACCTTTCCACTTTTCCTTGTGCATTCCTTTTTAACTTGAATACCCATTTGCATCCTATAGCTTTCTTGCCAGGAGGTAATTTTGTAAGAATCCAAGTATTATTTTTATCCAATGCATCAATTTCTTCTTGTGCAGCTTTATGCCATTCAGCAGCTTCTTCTGCTGACATTTTCTCAATCTCATCCCATGTTAAGGGCTCTTGAGCTTCTGCTGACTTTGTTAGGTAAGACAGTCTTGGGGGTGGAACACCTTTGTTTTCCCTGGATGAGCGTCTGACAACAGGTTGGTCCGACCTTTCCGCATCCTCTAAATCTGAGAGTTCTTCTCCAATTGATTCCCCTTCTCCAACTGTACTGTCTTCTTCAATGATCCTTTCTGTGTCTGTTTCCTCTGCCTGTTCCTCGTTAGATACAGGTGAGTTGCTTTCAGACATCTGCCTTGGTATGGCATTTATATACACTGGCATGTCTATTATGGTTCTAGTTTCATATTCTGGATGATAAGGCTCATCTGGGATAATCCAGCCTTTATCAACCCTTTTGTTTTCATCAAAATATGTAACATGTCTTATGCCAACAATGCCAGTTTTCAGATTCAAAATTCTATATCCTTTGTGTCCTGGAGCATAGCCAACTAAAATGCCCCTTTGTGTTGTGGAATCCAGCTTATGCCTTCTTTGCTTTGGTACATGAGCATATGCTGTACTTCCAAATGTTCTTATGTGTGACAGGTTTGGCTTCCTACCATGCCATGTCTCATGTGGTGTGCGCTCAGCGCCTTTAGTTGGCATTCTGTTTTGTAGGTACACTGCTGTGAGAATGGCTTCCCCCCATAGTCTTTTAGGGAGATTGCTATCTGACAGCATACATCTGGTCATTTCCACAAGTGACCTAAATTTTCTCTCTGCAACAGAATTTTGCTCTGGTGTATAAGCTACTGTTGTGATATGCTGAATGCCTTCTTGTTCTAGAAATGTGCGCATGCTTTGTGAAGTGAACTCACCACCATTGTCGGTCTGAAGAACCTTTGGTTTTCTTTCAAATTTATTGCTCACCATGGCTACGTATTTCTTCAGCATGTCTGTGACTTGACTTTTCTCTTTCAGCAAATAGGCCACACAATATCTAGAGAAATCATCCAAGAATATTAGCACAAATCTGTTATTTCCCAATGATGGGATATTAAACGGTCCACATAAGTCACTGTGTATTAAGTCCAGCACTTTATTACTCCTATTTCCTGTGTATGCAGGAAATGAGGGTCTTACACCTTTTTGAGTAACACAGTCTATGCATTTCTCCATTTTACCAGCATCTGCACTTATCTGAATGCCGGTGGCCAGTTGCTTACTGTAAAGATCCTGGATCACCTTACAATCACGATGTCCCAGGCGGCGATGCCAGATTTCCAGACTACATTTACCATCATTCTTCCTTACTTGCGCCATATGTGAGGCTTCACCTGAAATGTTCAGCTTATAAACATCATTATGCATAAAAGCTTCAGCATACACTTCATCATTTTTAGAGATTGTGCACTTACTGTTTTCAAAATGAATCACAAATCCCTTCTTATCTAATGTAGATACACTAAGCATATTGCAAACTGCTTGGGGAATATACAAGACATCACTTACAGGAGTTTCTTTAACTTCATTAGACACTTTGCATTTTAAGAATCCAATACCTTTTGCTTGGATCTTAGCAGTCCCTGCGTTTGCAGTTTTAAGAATACCTTCCTCTGGACACATTTCCTGAAAGAAATCCTTACAATTGGTTAAATGGCATGTGCTCCCCGAATCCAAAATCCAAGTACTTTCATTTGAATTATTATTTACCATAGTCAAAGATTTTTCTGCCATTAGAAAGCCCTTGTGTTTATCTTTGTCCTTCATACATTTCCTGGTTTGAAAATTCTTTAGTTCCATTGGCTTAGGTGAGCTAGAGGGAGTGTTTTGTGTTTCCTTACACCATTTAGATACATGTCCCTCCTTTCCACATGAGTAGCAAATCAGCTTGCCCTTGGGTGGAGTTTTCCCATAGCTCCGCCTTCCTCTGTTCTTTGCCAAGAAATTTGTTTCATTTCTCTCTGACTTGCTTTGAGAACACATCTCCTCAGAATCATTTATTATGCATTCCTGCCTTAGTTTTGATGTTGTCTGTTCAAAAGATTGCCCTTCAATGGCCTCATTTACAGACCTAAAAACATCAAACTTCTTTGATAGTGAGGTAAAAAGAAATGCTCTTTTCAATGCATCACACATGGGAATTCCAGAAAGTTCTAACTTTTGAAATGAAGACATAAGATGCATAATGTGATCATTACATTTACTTTTATCCCTTAATTTGGTTTCATTCAACTCTGCCAGCCAAATTGGTTGCTGCTTTGCATATGTAGTTGCATACATAGTTCTCAGTTTATATAAAATGTCCTTTGGTGTATCTTTTCCCTCCACTAATATGGCTTGTTTCTCTGAGAGAGCTTCCAAAAGCATGCACTTCACATAATAGTTTGCATTGTCCCATTCAGCCATATTTTCAGCTGTTCTGTCTTGGTCTAAGCATATATTTAATCCTTTTGCTCGAAGGAGACATATGAATCTTAGTTCCCACTGCCGATAATTAAACTCAGTTAATTTAGGCACCTTGAGAGAATAGAAAAATGGTGAATTTCCTCCCTCAGCCATTTTCTTAGCCTTCTGTCTGCTGTGTGGGGGGAGAGAGAGACAGACTGAATCTTTCCTTTAAAACTTAAGAGAAAAATGTGGCTTTTTTTTTCTGCCTGGTAATATTTCTCTTCTTTTTCAATTCCTGGCCCTGGGCCCATAACCCTTTTGTTGGATTATTTGTAGTAAATAATTAGCAGATTTAGTACACACAGCTTCAGCTTTAGAAATGTTAATTTCTTTCTTCATCTCTCTCTCATTCACCCCTGAATAATTCACTGCTGAGTCACTTTAAAGTTGAAGTAACAAAACATCTGTTTACTCACAGTTTGTAGTTAGATTATAATCAGACAGGCTTATATATACATATTACTATACATTTGTATTATCAGCTCTTTCCATGTGCTTAGATGGTAATGGATGCTCACACCACCATAGATCCTCTCAGATTAGGAGAGATCATGAGCTCCATGTGCTCCATGTGCTGTGTCTGCTGCATCTAACCCCCACAGGAAGTTGCATAGCAGTGTGACCTCTCTAAGTAATTCACATCAGAGGTCACAGAGTAATCACAGAGAAATAATAGGTGACAGGCAATGCATGTAAAATACAATTACATTCCAACAGTTTGAAGGTGTCGGGGACAGTTGCAGTGGAGAGAGAGAGGTTGAGGATATGACAGATGGGGGGGGGGGGGTGACAGTAGGAGAAATGGTGTTTAGTAAGTTGGTGGGGATGGGATCAGAAGAACAGGTGGTGCATTTCGAGGAGGAAAGAAGGTGGGCGGTTTCCTCTTCGGTGATATCAGGAAAAGAGGAGGCGGCGGCATGGGTTGGTTGGTTGAGGGAGAGGGTTGAAGGGTGAAGAGGAGGAGGTGGCTTGGTAGTGAACTCAAGGTTGATCTTCTGCACCTCGTTGCGGAAGTAGTCAGCCAGTGATTGAGGAGAGAGTGAGGGGGGGTGGGAGCGGAGGGCACTTTGAGGAGGGAGTTAAGGGTGGCGAGGAGACGACGAGGGTTAGAGCCGAGTTAGTCAATTGGGTATAGTAGTCCTGTTTGGCAAGGAATAGGGAGGACTGGAATGAGGATAGCATGAATTTGTAATGAATGAAGTCGGTATGGGTGCGAGATTTCCTCCAGAGGCGTTCAGCAGATCCGGCGCAGGAGTGAAGGTAACTGATGCAAGGGGTCAGCCAGGGCTGGGGATTAGTACGCCTTGTGGGACGGGAGATGGATGGTGCAAGGGTGTCTAGAGCAGAGGAGAGAGTGGCATTGTAAACAGAAACAGCCTTGTCGACAGACTCGGGGGACATGATGAAAGGGAGATTAGAGATACTAGAGGATAAGGTGGGAGGGTCAACAGCCTGGAGATTCCTGAAAGTAGTGGTGAGTGTTGGGCGGGGCTGAGGGGGAGGGTGATGAAGTGTGAAGGTGATCAGGTGATGATCAGAGAGCGGAAGAGCTGAGGCGCAGAAATTGGAGGGTGAGCAGGTAGAGGAGAGGACGAGGTCGAGACAATGGCCAGTTTGGTGAGTAGGGGTGGTGGAGCTCAGCCGGAGGTTGAAGGAGGATGTCAGAGTGAGGAACTGAGAAGCGTAAGAGTTGGATGGGTCGTCAGTGTGTATGTTAAAGTCTCCAAGAATGAGGGACGGAGATGAAGGTTCAAGAAAAACGGAGAGCCAGGCATCAAAGTCGGTAAGGAAGGAAGAGAGGGACTTATCAGGGGGTCGGTAAATGACTGCAACTCTGAGTGGCAGCGGGTAGAATAGACGGATGGAGTGAACCTCAAAGGATGAGAAGCAGTGAGACTGCGGTAGGAGGGGTTGAAAACTACAGGAGGGCGAAAGTAGAAACCCGACGCCTCCTCCGCGGCCAACTGGGTGGGGAGTATGGGAGAAAAGATAACCTCCATGGCAAAGTGCCGCGACTGAGGCAGAGTCGTCGGGGGTGAGCCAGGTTTCAGTTAGGGCGAGCAGTTGAAAGGAATGGGAGATGAAGAGATCATGGGTGGAGGAAAGTTTATTGCATACCTAGCGGGCATTCCACAGGGCACACGAGAAGAGGGGGGAGGAGGGGAATAGAGATGAGATTGGAGACATTCCAGAATCATTTGCAGGGATAGGATGAGGATAGGTGTGGGGGACCTGGATTGGGATTGATGTCTCCCGCTGATAGCAGGAGGAGCAAGAGAGTGCGGAGGAGGGTGGGGGAGGTAGGGCGACAAAGACGGGATGCGCTTAGGAGGAATGGGGATAGGTTAATGGCAGGAAGGAAGTGTTGAAGGTTGAGAGCTAGGAAGGAGGGGGGCAGGTGAGGTGGTGAGGGACGGGGGTGGGTAGGGTATTGCAGTAGTGAGCAGGACGGGAGAGAACATGGATGGGCAGTGAGTTCCTGCGGTAGACAGTGGTGGGGGGAGGAGGAAAAGATTGGGAAGGGACTGGGCAAGGAAGAGAATGTGTATAGGGGCCATAAGTAAGACTGGAACAACAGGCAACAACTTGGAAGAGATGGGCTGGCGGGTAAGCAGGCAGGCAGGTTGATGGGCTGGGGGGCAGGCAGGTTGATGAGCTAGGAGGCAGGCAGGTAGATGGGCTGGGAGGCAGGCAGGTTGATGGGTGAGCTGGCAGGCAGGTAAGTTGAAGGGCTGGCAGGTAGGTAATTATGCAGGCTTGAAGGCAGGCAGGTAGTTGTGCAGGCTTGAGGGCAGGCTGGCAGGTAGTTGATGTGCTGACAGGCAGGCAGGCAGGTTGATGGGTGAGCTGGCAGGCAGGCAAGTTGAAGGGCTGGCAGGTAGGTAGTTGTGCAGGCTTGAAGGCAGGCAGGTGGTTGTGCAGGCTTGAAGGCAGGCAGGCAGGCAGGTAGTTGATCTGCTGACAAGCAGGCAAGTTGATGGGCTGACAAGCAGGCAGGTTGGTTGATGGGCTAGCAGGCAGGTAGGCTGGGGCTGCAGCGATGTGACTAGAACAAGCTGGAACAGAACAGAAGGATTGGTTGATGGGCTAGCAGGCAGGTTGGTTGATGGGCTAGCAGGCAGGCAGGCTGGGGCTGAAGCGATGTGACTGGAACAAGCTGGAACAGAACAGACGGATTGGAACAAGCTGGAACAGAACAGACGGAGCAGCAGGAGGGAACAGCTGGAGCAGACGGTCCGGAACAAGCTGGATCAGGCGGACTTGAGCAAGCTGGAGTAGATGGACTGATACAAGCTGGAGCAGAGGAGAGCTAAGCAGCAGGACTGGAACAAGCTGGAATAATCAGCCTCTACGACAGCTTCAGATGTTATGGCCAGTTCTATTAGAGCAGCAAGAAGGTCCCTCGAGTAGCCTAGTGGCAACCCTTTCTGATCCACCTGATAGCCCCAACCTGACTTCAGAGGCCTTGGTTCATGGATTTAGCTCACATACTAGTGGGTGCTCTTTTAGCCTTCCCCAGGGGTTAAGGTCTCCAGTAGGGGCCAATGGTCTTCTGGCTTAGCCCTTGAGAGGCAGTGCCATCAGTAAGTACTGATTATCGCTTCCATGGAGGCTCAAGTACCCTTTTCTCCAGAATTTGTTTTATTATTACATCAAACTTACTTGCTTAAAGGGGCCCATCCTGTGGATGTCCCTCTGACTCCCCCTCAGCCCCTTCCCTTTGACTCTGCAGCTGAGAGTGTGAGTGGAAATCATGACAGAGATGTACCCAAAGTCTCCCTCTTCCCCCTCCTTGTTCTGAATAGGGGCCTTTCTGCCACTTCTATTCAGACTGAATCTTGAAATATTGGAAGAGCTTCCTCAGGATGAGGCTGATGATCGCTCAGTGGTCAGGATGCTCCATAAGGAGAACTACTGACTTCTGCTACTAAGGCTCTTGAAGTCCATAACCTTTCTTGCCATGCTTCTCAATCTTCAGTGTCTGCTCATCCAGTGATGGTAAGAAGAAGCGTCCTAAATCCTTTCTAGATTATAAGGCTATGAAAGAGCTTATCACAGCTCAATGGTCCAATCCAGACACTAGTTTGAAGGTGGCCTGCGCCATGGCCTGCTAATATCCTATCTCTCCTGAAGAACTGGCAAAGTTGCAGCTCCCTAAGATGGATGCCCTGGTAGCAGCTGTCACTAAAAAGACCAAACTTCTGGTGGAGGGTGGCGTCACTCTCAAGAAAAAACACAGGATTTTGGAAGCCTCTCTGAAGTTCTCCTTTGAGGTGGTTTTGATGTCCCTTTAGGCCATGGTCTGTAGTTCCTTTGCGGTTAGGGCATATCTTAGCTGGGTTCAGCAGGCTGCAGATTCACTGGCTGATTCTGATACAGCAGCTTTTTTTTCATTTTCCTTCTATGAAGATGAGTCTGGCATATTTGGCAGATTCCCTTTACGTTTTCCTTTGGACACCTGCTAAGCAGATGGCCTTGGCAGTGATGGTCAGAAGGCTGTTATGGCTCTGTCACTGTACTGCAGATGCTGCTTTTTTTTTTTTCCAAAATTTTTATTGAACATTTTCAAATTGTATCACAGGTGTAAAAAACAAAAAAAAACCAGCAAACAAACCAAGAGAACAAGCTGGCTATTAACACAATATTATCTAAAAGGCAGAGTGCATCACCATAAACCATCACAAATTAGGGCCCCTTTTACCAAGCTGCAGCAAAAGGGGGCCTGTGCTGGCATTGGCACATATTTTTGACACGTGCTGAGGCCCCCTTTTACCACAGCAGGCAAAAAGGTAGGTCTTTCTTTTTTTAAAGAAATGGATATTCAGCAAATGAAGCACTTGCCATGTGGCCATTTCAGGGGGAGCCCTTACCACTAGCTCCTGCGCTAACCCCGCAGTAACTGGGCAGCACATGGCACTGTCTGATTACCGCCGGGTACACACTGACGCTACAAATATATATTTTTGTAGCATCAGTGTGTACCCGGTGGTAAATATATTTTTGTAGCTCCAGATATGATGGCTTGCTGGGGTGAGAAGTACTGCTGGGCTGCTGCAGTAGCCAGGCGATACTTCCTTTTTAGCGAGTGGTGAGCCCACGTTGAGCTTACTGCCTCTTTGTAAAAGGGGCACTGAAAGATATAAAGATGTAAAATAAGCAGGGAATGTAAAGCAATAAGATTATGGACAATTAGAGCAAAAAGAGTCAAAAGGTGCCAAAGTGAGCATCGTAGAACGGATATTTCTTAATTATACATAGTTCCACCATTTGGTGAAATTTAGGGAAGAATTATCTTTCCATTTACAAATTATTAAATGGGAAGCAATAGAAAGTAAAATATTGAAGAGTTTGTGAGAAGGTTCTGGTAGAAGGATATCTAGAGGAAGATGAAATCCACTAGACCACCAGCATGGCTTGAGGTATGTGCCGGGAGGGCACCCTGTGACTTGGGGGAGGAAAGGCAAAACTTAGATCGTCATGCATTCCCCTGGGGGAGCAGAGAGGAGGTCTGGAATATGTGGGAGAGAGGGAGGGGGAGGTACTTAAAAAAAAAACCCCCAAAACTTATGTTTCCCCTTCCTCACGCAGCTGGATTCCTGTGTAGTTAAAATAAGTAAACATATGAGTGGCTGCATCCACATTGTCTTTCTTTATTGTTGGTGGAATTTTTATTTAATCTCACTAATATTTATATATCCCACATTAAATGTGAATTAGGTTGAAACCTGGGAGCATTTAAAAATTTTTTTCCCCTTTGCATTTAAAATTTTTTTTCCCCTTTGCCTACATCAAAAGAAAAAAAGATGGAATGTTGAAACTTGCTCCTTTTGCTTTGTGGAATGCAGTGGTATATTATAAAAATGCACTTGCCTTTTTTTATTACTACTATTTCATAGAGAAGGTATTGAATAATGAGGGAAGGGTTTCCTTCATGCAGAAATGTCCAGAGTCAGTCTAAATGTGCCAGCATTGTCCAGTTCAGCACACTATTAGCAGCCAAGTTCATACAAGGATAATTATGTTCAGTGGAAAATAAATCTGTTGGCTCAGGCTGCTTGCTATGTGAATATTCAATCACTGTTTCATTATTGCTACCAAGTATTACATATTAAGGGCATTTGTTTTAAATTTATCCAGTCCTTACATGCACATAGCTTTTTTTGCTTTTTAAACCCAAAGGGTTCCTATGATAGCATTGTTCTTATTTGAATTAGTTTTTCTGTACAAGTTTTGCTTGATTTGCCTTTATTTGAAATACATTTTTTAAAAACGTATCTTGTCAACAAGGGGCAGGGCTAGATGGGGCAGTGGCCCCACCAAACTGGTCTGCACAGGGCCCTGCCTCTACTGCATGCAAATCTATCTCATGAATATTCATTGCAGATATACTGAAAACCTGACTGACTGGGGTGCCTCCAGGACCGTTTGGGACCCAGTTCTCTAACATCTCTACATGGAAAAGTGGGTGTGCTCTTTCCTGTGCCAGCTGCTTTTGCTCATGTGTGATTTTTCTGATATTTCTGCATGTAAAATAGACCTTGCACATGGAAAGTCTTATGAAATTGCCCCTGTGAGCACAGCAGTGGCTCTTATGTCAGGTTATGTCTGATACCATGATCTGAAACTTCCAGATGTTTCACTAGCACTTTTCTGAAGTGTATGTGATGGCACTGCTTTCAAACATCCAAATGTAAGATTTGGGCTGTCTGCTGAGGATGGCATCCTTTTTGGCCAAGACAAGTCCATAAACCACTACTAAATGGGAAAAATCCACAATTCCAGAAATAACATGTATAGAATGTTTGTACGTTTGGGAAGCTTGCCAGGTGCCCTTGGCCTGGATTGGCCGCTGTCGTGGACAGGTTGCTGGGCTCGATTGACCCTTGGTCTTTTCCCAGTGTGGCATTACTTATGTACTAATGATTGAGGATTTTTGGTTCGTGGCTCTGAGCAAGACCCTGCTATGGGTGTGAATGTAACTGTGCTGAAAAGTGATACTGCATTTTTCCTGATGAAGAGGGAATGCATGTAGTCCACCTAACTCCCCATCGTCATATTTAGATTAATATAATGCTCAACAGAAAGAATTAGGAATAGGGTGGGATACAGATACTGGGTGTTAGTTGACATATAGGATATATCCTTGAAGAAGTTGGTTACAATTGTTTAAATTTTTATTTGACTTGTTTTATTGTATTGATGACTTGCAAAATACTTTCTGTTGTAACTCATCAAGAACATACATGTGCACAGATGAAAAATTACATTCAACTAAATCAAATATTTACACCAAAATAACTGATCAGGCTATCCCCGATTCTGTAAAAGTTAGCAAAAATTGTGCATACAAATTAAGGCATGCTCCCAATTTGCGCACACAATTTAATTGAATAACAAGCCAATTATTTGCTTTTTAACAATTATTGGAACTAACGCTTGTAAAGTTAGGCACATTTCAAAAAGGGAGCGCAGATATGGGAAGGTCATAGGCAGGTTGAGGTGGAACAGGGCCATAGCTTCGAGTTTCATACATAATTACAGAATTATGGTGGTGCTCCGCGTGTAAATTTAGGAGTGGGAATTTGCAGTATGTTTTCATTGGTTCGAATGGCCACGCCTAAATTTAAATGTGACTTTCCATTTGTGCATGTGTTCTATAAACCATGCGAACTTTAGGCATGGAATATAGAATGCTGCTTAAGGGGGGGGGGGGGGTTCGGCGTCAATTCTTTTAGGTGCTAATTATAGAATTTACCCCTATATGTGTCAGTGGATGTTATTTGCCTTCATGTACATCCTTTCCCATTGTAGTCTGGCACTGGCTTTGCAATATATTGGTTAGGAACCTAGAAATCCAGGACCAAGGTAAGATGTATTGATAAGATGCAGTTGGGTTGGTAATACAGAATCTTCCCACTAAAACTGGAGGATTTACTGCAGTGGTATTCGGCCTCTAAGCACATAAATATGTGAATGCAACAGAGTTAAAATCCACAACTAGGAATTGCTACAAAGGATTTCATGCTTGACAATAACTCTTAAAGTAGAAATGATCTAAACACCTATATAGTTGTCTGGTTGATCTTCTGCGATGGGGAAAGAAAGCGCAAATGTAAATTCTAAGTGATCGCTTTATGCAAGATGTACTTGGGTTTTTAATGTAGATGTTTGTGATTAAGGTGACTGATTTTAATGCATCTTTGTCATCTAGTTGACTGGACTTGAGGGATTGTACTTTCTATCTATATTTAGGTGTTCCTTTTCTGTTTTATTTTGGTTTTATTGTTAATTTTACATATTGTAAACATTTTGATTTGAGTACAAGAGAAGCAGTGTAGTAAATATGATAAATGGTACTATAAAGCGAAGATACTTACCTGTAGCAGGTATTCTCAGAGGACAGCAGGCTACATGTGGGTTGATGTCTGCATCGGCCTAGGAAACGGCAATTTTTTCAAGTAAAAAATATATAAAAGTTTTGCCAGAGTCTTCTGGCGCGCGTACTGCACATGCGCGGACGACTTCCCACCCATGCCCCTTTAATTTAATCAAAAAGCATAGAACAAAGTAATAACTCCAAAGGGGAGGTGGGCGGGTTTGTGAGAACAATCAGCCTGCTGTCCTCAGAGAATACCTGCTACAGGTAAGTATCTTCGCTTTCTCGGAGGACAAGCAGGATGCTTGTTCTCGCATGTGGGGTATCCCTAGCAACCAGGCTCACCCAAAACAATGAACATGGGTCAATTGGGCCTCACAACGGTGAGCACATAACATAGATTGACCTGAAACAATAAACAACTAACTGAGAGTGCAGCCTGGAACAGAATAAAACTGGGTCTAGGGGGGTGGAGTTGGATTCTAAACCCCAAACAGATTCTGCAACACTGACTGCCCAAACCGACTGTCGCGTCGGGTATCCTGCTGCAGGTAGTAGTGAGATGTGAATGTGTGGACTGATGACCATGTTGCAGCCTTGCAAATCTATTAATGGAGGCTGACTTTAAGTGAGCCACTGATGCAGCAATGGCTCTAACATTATGAGCCGTGACATGACCCGCTAGAGTCAGCCCAGCTTGGGCATAAGTGAAGGAAATGCAATCTGCTAGTCAATTAGAGATAGTGCATTTTCTGATGGCGACTCCCCTCCTGTTGGGATCGAAAGAAGCAAACAATTGGGCGGACTGTCTGAAGGGCTTCGTCCGCTCCACGTAAAAGGCCAGTGCTCTCTTGCAGTCCAGGGTATGCAAACTGCTTTCGCCAGGGTTGGTATGATGACGGGGAAAGAATGTTGGCAAGACAATTGACTGGTTCAGATGGAACGCCAACACCACCTTCGGCAGGAACTTAGGGTGCGTGCGGAGGACTACTCTCTTGTGATGAAACTTAGTATAAGGTGCATGCACTACTAAGGCCTGAAGTTCACCGATCCTACGAGCTGAACAGCCACCAAGAAAATGACCTTCCAGGTCAAGTACTTCAGATGGCAGGAATTCAGTGGCTCAAAAGGAGATTTCATCAGCTGGGTGAGAACGACATTGAGATCCCATGACACTGGTGGAGGTTTTCCTGGGGGCTTTGACAAAAGCAAACCTCTCATGAAGCGAACAACTAAAGGCTGTCCAGAGATATAGGCTTACCCTCTACACGCCGATGATAAGCACTAATTGCACTGAGGTGAACCCTTATGGAGTTGGTCTTGAGTCCGGACTCTGACAAGTGTAGAAGGTATTCAAGCAGGGTCTGTGTAGGACAAGATAGAGTATCTAGGACCTTGCTGTCACCAGATGGCAAACCTCCTCCATTTGAAAGAGTAACACCTCTTCGTGGAATCTTTCCTGGAAGCTAGCACGACTCAGGAGACACCCTCTGAAAGACCCAAGCAGGCGAATTCTAAGCTCTCAACATCCAGGCCATGAGAGCCAGAGAGGGTCATCAGGTGGTGGAGGGTGGAGCTGGTGGGCGGCCCAGGGGGATGGGTTTTCTGTCAGGGGGATGAGCTTGTGGTGGATGGGCCTATGCTTTCGGTTTCTGCTGAAAATGCACAAGCATTTTCGACTGAAACCTGAACCCGGTTCAGTTTTGGTGCTAAAACCAATTCAGTCAGCCCCTATTGTTTTTATATGGATTTTTAGCCCTTAGCTCTTATTTATCTAAGCAGACCTGAACTACAAGCCGCTTCATGCACAGGGGCAATCCTGTGCCCAGCCTATCTGTGACATCCTGGAACTATTTGCTAACCTCAAAGGAGAACAGTACCAGAAACAAACAAACAAATCTACTATAATAAAACTCACCCTCAACGTTCTTAAGACAACGTTCTGAAGTCACTCAGTCACTCACTGAAGGGTTCATGGATTCATGGTGGTGAAGCCAGAACACTGACTATGTCTCTCTGCCTCGCCCTCGCATGACGGACCAATCAGAAAAAACACACTCAACATTCTGAAACACAAAGGACCATCACAACACCGTTCCCAGGCAACACTAGGCAACGTAAGACGGACCAATCAGAGGAAACTACGTGACAATAAGGGAGGAGCATTCCCCAGCAGAATGGCTCATTATCTGTGCAGCACGGAGAGCACAGAACCACCGCTGGAACGAGAGAAGAATATTCCTGCTGTGGGTATGTGCAAAAATAGACCGGGGGGGGGGGGGGGGGGGGGGATTTTTTAAATGCCTAATGCCAGTACTGAAGGGTGCCAGAGGGCCTATAGCACAGACTATATTTGGGATCGCTTGACATGGAGTCAGAGGAACCGGAAAACAACGTGCCCGTCACCATCTGGGACGTGGACGAACAGGACAAGCTGCGGCCCAGCTGGAAGGATTACCCGCGACCCAGCCAGCAGCAAACAGCGACCAAGGAAGGGGGAGGAGTAGGGAAACACGCGGAGCGTGTTTCCCTACTCCTTCCCTGCCCAGGAATTGCTGGAGACTGGCTGCCAAACTAACAAAACAACCGCACACCGACGCACCACCTCCATCATTCGAAAGGCATCCACTCTTTCTTCAACAGAAATGCAAACTAATAATACAAAACAAACAAAGAATACATGGTTTCTCAGGCGGCTGCAGGTAACTCCCCACCCCCTTCCTCTTCCCCTTTTGCCAAAGTGGCCAAGGACGTGCCCAACCATCCCCAGCCTCAGGCAAGCTGTCTCCCACCTCGGGGATTCCCCGAGCACCCGGAAAAAGACGGCGCTGATTCCTGCAACGCATAAATGTTCCAGCATTCCCCTGCAGCCGGCCTGAAATGGACCAAACATATCGGATCACCCCCCGACGGCCCGAGACCGTGCTCTTCTCCCTTCCGCCAACTTAAAACAACCATCCCCGTCCTCAGGCAAGCCATCACCCACCTCCAGGATGCCCAGAACCCCAGCCCAATGGAAAAAGATGGCGCTGCTTCCAACAGCACATTTCTCTTCCAGCATTCCCCTACAGCAGCCCTGAAACGGCCAAAAAATACCGACAAAGAACGTGCTCCTCTACCTTCCGCCCATCTAAAACAACACTGCTGCCTCAGCACAACACAAAAAAAAAACCATGGAAAAAAAAACCAACACTCAACAAATGCTGACCCCCCTACAACCACATTTACATTTCACCAACAGAAAGACCCCCCTCCACAAACCTCCTTGACAGACAAAACCACACACACACAATACAACAGAAACACACCCTCAAAGCCACACACCAATCCAACCCACTTTGCCAGCACAGCACATCCCCCAACCCCCAAGCAAAAAACAAAATAAAACAAAAAAAAGACACACATCAACAACCTGCACACACACCGCACCCTCACACACTCACACACAAAATAACTCCGTGACACATACACACACACACAAAAAGAACCACATGCTAGCGCCCGTTTCATTGGTTTCGGAAACGGGCCTTTTTTACTAGTAAATAAATAAAACCATGTTTTATTCTTTAAAAAAAAAACAAAACAACAAATATAACAAAACAGATCAGGACATATAAAAACATCAAAATGTGTTAAAACCCACAGGGTTTTACCCATTGGCGCTCTTTTTCAGATTTTACTGGAACAGCCAGGCAAGACTCAAAGGTGCCAAAAGAAGAGACACATCAGAGGCCAGTGTGGCTTCCAGCTCCTCTCCACTCAAGTGGCATCACATCCATCTAAAGGCTGCAGCACCCTTACAACTGTTTTTTTTTTTTTTTTTTAATTTCTGTTACTTGATGACTAGCCTCACCAGTGTGTTGGAGTTTCACAAAAAACCTAATACTCCACTCCACCCAATATCAAGGCTGCACTGGTGTGAACAGTTGGTCCATAAACTGAAAAAAACATAAATACATTATATCATTGAGAATGATTAGGGTTATCATTATGAATCACTGAAACATAAAAATAGAAATAACGTAAAAAAAATTGTAGTCTGTTTCTTTCTAGTTCTTTATGGTTTCTTTTTGGTGCTGTTCTTTTTTGATAGTACATGGCACTGGCCTCCCCTTTGTTCCTAATTTTTTGTTAACCTTAAAATGCACATCTGATGGTGTTTTTTCAGGGATGAGATGTATCTTTACATACCTGTGATATTGAAACTAGCTTTGCTTATTACAATATCTACTACTACTTATTTCTATAGCGCTACTAGACGTACGCAGCACTGTACACTTGAACATGAAGAGACAGTCCCTCATTCAGTTTTTCATGTTTTGTCATGTGGATTTATTTTCTATTGCAAACAGTTAATTTTATGTGTCGAAGGACATTTGTGATTACCACAAAAATATAATTTACATGTTAACTCTCCCCCTTCCTTTTTGCCTTACAGCTTTGACAGGGAGAACTAGTGAGCAGAAAACTAGAAGTGAACTGTGCTGGACTGTGGAGGACCAGGGCTGAATCATGTTGAAAGTCACAGACGCTCCTTTATCGGAAGAAGAGGAGGCGGCCTTCGACACTGGCATAGACGAGGATGATGGAGTGCCCAAAATTTGCCATGTGTGTGGTGACAGGGCTACAGGATATCATTTCAATGCCATGACATGTGAAGGGTGTAAGGGCTTCTTCAGGTACATGCTACATCGTTTCCATCTGTTATCCATTAAAGGGGTAGTTTTTAAAAGCTGTTTTAGGCTGAAATGGCTTCTTTTTAAAATTGCCTGGATCTATGCCCACACAAACATAAGTTTTTACTCAAACTGAGTGGAGACGTTCCTTAAGAGTGGAGCTGGGGAATGGTTGACTTTTACATGCATACCATTGAAAATTTGTGAATATTAAATCGTAAGTATAAATGTGTGCGTTTACTTTCTGTGGGGTAATTTTCAAAGGAAAAGTATGCATACATTTTCCTTTGAAAATTGGTTATTTATGCAGGGCTTTTTTTGAGGGGGTACTTGGGGGTACTGAGTACTGGCACCTTTTCTATTATCTGGTAAAATTAACCCAAGGTCCTCAAGTTTTAATGAAAGAGCTCAGGCTCTACATACCAATTCTGCCTTGTTATCGATTCTGTGACTGGTTGCAGGGGGCCTGGCTATTGTGGGGTGGGTCCCTCAGTGATCACCCCACCCTTGTGGGGTGGGTCCATCAGTGATCACCCCACCCCTGAAGGATGGCCTGGCATTTGAATACCGGCACCTTTTTTTGCTAGATAAAACATACTGGATTTATGTAACTTATAAAAAGGTGACAGAGACAGGATAATTGTCTGGTAGTGCACTGGAAAGTTAATGTTTGTCAAATCCTTTTGTGTTTTGTTTTTTTTAGTGTCCGATTGTTTTCACTTTGAAAGGCCTGCTGCTTGTATACTTCTGAATTTCTGTTCTATGTGCCTGAACGTAAATAATGTTGATTCAGTGATCTGGGGTTTCTGCCAGGCTTTTCTTTGTAATGTGTTTATTTTGATGTAGTGTCTATGTAGCAGCCCTGCTCACCTTCTGTAGTCAATAATATATTGCATCGGAGGAGAAGCATGAACAGGGTCTTGTATGCTGGATTTTGGGGGGGGGGGCGGAATATTAATGTCTCCAAATGAGTTAGTTTTGTACATACCATGACAGTAAGGAACCTCAATCCTAAGCCAGAGTATATATTTTTTCCATGTCCTATGAAATATACTGGCATGGTTTTGCAGGGCGATGGCATGCAGGGTTTTGTGCCAGTTTCTTTCCAAGTTGGTTAGAAGTTTTGCTCCATGTTTTCTGGTTGTTGGAAAGCCAGCGGGAAAAGGGGGGGGGGGGGGGGAGAATATTTCTTTCAGCAATTTTTGTTTCTTATAAACCACTTCCCCAGAAAGTGCTGCTAGCTGGAACATTCAGAGGTACTATCTGGATAGTACCTTTGAATAACCTTACAGATTCTGGGTGGGTCCGAGCCCAAAGTGGGTGTGCCCCAGCCCACCCATGGGTATATGACTACCTCAATAATGAATATGTATGAGAGAGATCATGCAAATCTGTCTCTATAGTCACTGTAAATATCCTGAAAACCAGGCTGGCTTAGGGGTACTTCAGGAGCGACCTGGAGGAATGCTGCTGTTGAGGAAGGAGTCCTAGCATAGAATCTGTGTGACAGTGAGAGTAGTAGGTTTCTTCATAAAAGCATTTTGGAAAGGAGGCAAGCTCCTGCCTATAGAATCCTTAGGGAAGAGAAGGACTCTATCCTTAAATGGAGAGTTCTACAAAATGGCTACAGGGCTCTGGCTGTGATTCTGAAAAGTGAAGACGAGTAAACTGACTCATCCAGTTAGCCTATTCAGGTACCATTATTGTATTACACATTTAAGAGGGTAGAAGCTATGCTGAAAAGCTACTTAAAAGAAGAGGAGTCTTGCCTGTAGAACTTCAGCATCAGCAGAGAAATAGCATTTCCAAGTAAAAGGGTAACTGAAAAGGGTTAAGAGTTTCCTCACTCAGGAAGAGTCAATGCTAGGGACATGAATTTGTTTGAAACAACATGGAAAATGTCAACATAAAATTTGTGTTTATCAGTGGTGTGCACTCTTTTGGAAAGAGCTATCATGCTTCCATAAATAGGTGCACAAAGAGAAAGTGTGCGCTTCTGTAACAAAAAAAATGCCAGAAGAACCCCAAATAAAATGAACATTCCCATAAATGACACTGGAAACAACATGAAACAAAAATGTTCTAGCTTACACATCCCTAGTCAGCACCATAGCTTAAGAGAATCTTACTAACCAAGAGCTGTTGATGTGAAAATGGAGAGTACAGATTTTTTTACCTCCAAAAATGCACTGTATGTTGAATTTTTATTTAACTTTTTTACTAATTAAGCATATACATAAAATGTTCTGAGAACTTGCAATGCAGTTTACAGAAACAAAAGAAACAGAGAAAAATGTAGGCAGATAAGAGAGCAAGATTATCCGAAAGCAGACCATGAATTGTGACCAGTCCATATTTTGATGAAGGAAGAACATGATGGGGAAAAAAACAGCCAAAGGAAAATAAGCAGGCATCTGGAAACTAAATCTACAAGTTTATTCCTTACAATATTCCCAACTCATCCACTCAAAGCCAAGAACCCTTCAAAAATGAGAAAAATCATAGATACTTTTAGGTACAAGAAAGATTTCAAATGAGTTGGGTCGGCTTGGGTGGCACAGGCTACATACAGTGGTGGAAATAAGTATTTGATCCCTTGCTGATTTTGTAAGTTTGCCCACTGACAAAGACATGAGCAGCCCATAATTGAAGGGTAGGTTATTGGTAACAGTGAGAGATAGCACATCACAAATTAAATCCGGAAAATCACATTGTGGAAAGTATATGAATTTATTTGCATTCTGCAGAGGGAAATAAGTATTTGATCCCCCACCAACCAGTAAGAGATCTGGCCCCTACAGACCAGGTAGATGCTCCAAATCAACTCGTTACCTGCATGACAGACAGCTGTCGGCAATGGTCACCTGTATGAAAGACACCTGTCCACAGACTCAGTGAATCAGTCAGACTCTAACCTCTACAAAATGGCCAAGAGCAAGGAGCTGTCTAAGGATGTCAGGGACAAGATCATACACCTGCACAAGGCTGGAATGGGCTACAAAACCATCAGTAAGACGCTGGGCGAGAAGGAGACAACTGTTGGTGCCATAGTAAGAAAATGGAAGAAGTACAAAATGACTGTCAATCGACAAAGATCTGGGGCTCCACGCAAAATCTCACCTCGTGGGGTATCCTTGATCATGAGGAAGGTTAGAAATCAGCCTACAACTACAAGGGGGGAACTTGTCAATGATCTCAAGGCAGCTGGGACCACTGTCACCACGAAAACCATTGGTAACACATTACGACATAACGGATTGCAATCCTGCAGTGCCCGCAAGGTCCCCCTGCTCCGGAAGGCACATGTGACGGCCCGTCTGAAGTTTGCCAGTGAACACCTGGATGATGCCGAGAGTGATTGGGAGAAGGTGCTGTGGTCAGATGAGACAAAAATTGAGCTCTTTGGCATGAACTCAACTCGCCGTGTTTGGAGGAAGAGAAATGCTGCCTATGACCCAAAGAACACCGTCCCCACTGTCAAGCATGGAGGTGGAAATGTTATGTTTTGGGGGTGTTTCTCTGCTAAGGGCACAGGACTACTTCACCGCATCAATGGGAGAATGGATGGGGCCATGTACCGTACAATTCTGAGTGACAACCTCCTTCCCTCCGCCAGGGCCTTAAAAATGGGTCGTGGCTGGGTCTTCCAGCACGACAATGACCCAAAACATACAGCCAAGGCAACAAAGGAGTGGCTCAGGAAGAAGCACATTAGGGTCATGGAGTGGCCTAGCCAGTCACCAGACCTTAATCCCATTGAAACTTATGGAGGGAGCTGAAGCTGCGAGTTGCCAAGCGACAGCCCAGAACTCTTAATGATTTAGAGATGATCTGCAAAGAGGAGTGGACCAAAATTCCTCCTGACATGTGTGCAAACCTCATCATCAACTACAGAAGACGTCTGACCGCTGTGCTTGCCAACAAGGGTTTTGCCACCAAGTATTAGGTCTGTTTGCCAGAGGGATTAAATACTTATTTCCCTCTGCAGAATGCAAATAAATTCATATACTTTCCACAATGTGATTTTCCGGATTTAATTTGTGATGTGCTATCTCTCACTGTTACCAATAACCTACCCTTCAATTATGGGCTGCTCATGTCTTTGTCAGTGGGCAAACTTACAAAATCAGCAAGGGATCAAATACTTATTTCCACCACTGTAGAAGAATAGCTATATTTTCTGTTCCCAAAACTTAGGGGTCCTTTTATTAAGGCGTGCTGAAAAGTGGCCTGCGCTGGTGTAGGTGCGTGTTTTGGACATGCGCAGGCCAATTCTTCAGTGCGCCTGGATAAAAGGCTTTTTTGTGGCAGAAATAGACATGCGGCAAAATTAAAACCAGTGCGCATCCATTTTTGGCCTGAGACCTTACCACTACCCATTGTCTTAGCGATAAGGTCTCACATGCTAACCGGGTGGTAAGCGGCCAGCGCATGTAAACTGTCGATTACCGTCGGGTAAGCGCCACGCGGTAGAAAATATTTTCTACCTTGTGTTTTGGGCGTGCGTCAAAAATAGAATTACCACCTGAGGCATGCAGTAGCCGGGGGCGGTAGCTTAGGCGCCTACATACCTTAGTAAAAGGGCCCTTAGTCCTTATTCTTGAAATAAGACTTTGAGGATCTAAGTTTTTAACTTCTGTAGAGGACGCCACCATGATGATTTTTGTGGAAATATACTATACTGGGAGAACAACAGAAAACTAGTTTAAACTATCCAAAATAAAACAGTATCATGACCCTTTTTTTATACACACTCTCCAGCATACTAGTCAGGTATATAATAGATGTTAGTCATGGATATCACTATATCAGGTGCAATATTCCAAACCTCGTGTACCTACCTAGCAAATAACTCCTTGGACAAAAAGATTCTTGAAGAAAGTTGACAATCCTTTGTAGTTAGCTTTCATAGGTTTTTATAGACATTCCAGTTTATCTTTGTGGGCAGCTCCACTGGCCTGAACTGTAGCTACTTGCTCTCCAAATTGAGCTAATTAATCTTCCAAAGTGGAAAACCTTTTCTCCTCTCAAGAGACTGTGACCAAGTTTAAGGAACGAAGAAACATAATTGAGTAATAGTGCTGGTAAGTAAAGATTTGGACCTTGCTGCTATAATGTCACTGAGGGTTGCTTTCTGAGGCTTAATATTTATTTAAAATATTTATTACTCGCATCTATCTGTTCTTCTAGGCAAGGTACAATGATACGTATATACAAACAAAACAGAATGTTATAAAATACAGATCTTTCCATCATCATTATAATAGACAACCTACTAAAGTATGCTGTGTTGAATGCTTGTGAGAAAAGATTTGTTTTTAATCACTTTTTAAAGAATAGTAAGATATTAGAGAGAATAGCATCTATTGTTTAATCTTAAGACCTGAGACCTTCCTACAGGGAACAATGCAGGGTTCAGGATATTCACGTGCCCCAGAGTTGATTCCATATAGACCTGGATACACTGAAGGTTACACTCTTGGGAGTGTTTGACTGCCCTGTTGTAACATCCCTAAAGCCACCCCACCTGAATCCTTGAAAATTGCAGTGGTATGTTGACTTGGGGTGTCCCCCAGCACCCCTACTGCCAGTTAGAATTCACCACTCAGGCTTGATAGTTTGAGTGCCAGTTAGCTCTGGAGCTCTCATGCTTCCAGGCTAGGGTGTTCTACCACTAGAGGGCAACAAGACATCTGGCCCTAACAAGTCTCCTTTCTCCTGCTCCCTCTACTTAACATTTCATTGTGAGGATATCACCACTGACATGTGATCCATCAGATTTTGAATTTCAGGCTTTCCCCTCGAGTCATGGAGCCAGCTGGCCCTTCCTTTTCCATACCATCCCAGCATAAAGATCATGGGACAGTTTTGAAAAAGAAAAATAACTTTAAAATATGACAACTTCTCAGCAGCCATCTTAACCCCCCCCCCACCTTCCCACATATATGCTAAATTGTTACCATCAAAAGTTAATTTTCAATAAAGACATCTATTGGAACATCCTCCAGAAGTGCTGTGAAGTGAAGCTTCCTTCCTGCTGGAGGATGAACAGCCCCTATGCCTCACTTCTTACGGAGGGAACAGTGGGTGGAGGGGTATTACATACACTATAAACACTTGATCCTGTGGTGATTTGCATTGCTTTTGCTTGAAGAGAATCAGTCGGACAGAACAGGATTGGAAAGTATTCAGAATTGTTCCATTCTGAAACATGCACCCTTTGTGTAGACTATGTTCAGGTATCCATGTGTGTGTTTTTTTTCCTCCTTCAGACGTGCCATAAAACGGAGTCTACAGTTGAGTTGCCCCTTCCAGAGCTCCTGTGAGATTACCAAAAATAACAGGCGGCAATGTCAGGCGTGCCGCCTGAAAAAGTGCCTCAATATCGGCATGCGGAAAGAAAGTAAGTAATGGCCGTAGGAGTCGGGGATGCTCCAGCAGAGTCTATCAGATCCAAGGCTACTGGGATGTGGATATGTTAAAGTTTAGTGGCTGGAAATACAATATGGTTTTATTCATTGTTGAGCATTGTAACATTTTATTGGTTGTACAGGTGAGGAACTAAGCAAGTTAGCTAGAGACTGGCATGTCAAAGGACATTGACTCTTCTAATGAGGGAAAGTTAAAATGAGGCCTGTGCTATACTGTGGAGTTGGGACCATAGTGTATTTTCCCTGAGCAGCTGAACCCATTATCTCAGTGCTCACCTGCAACCATGCAAATAAAAAGTTCCACCTAAAATTAATGAAGTCTAGGTAATCCAGGACACGTACATCCACTGAACGAGGTGGATCTCTCCAACAATATCCAGCAGGATTTTCTTGATCCTTTCCCTCCAACAAGTATGAAAATTGTGTGTGAATAGGACAACAACCACAAATGCTGATCTCATGAACTGCCTTTTCTTCCTCTGGAAAGTAGGATAAAAATGGGTAGAATACTGGGTAAGAAGAAGAACCTCTGCAAAAATGCACAAGTGATCCAGAGAATGAAAAGCAGATGAGTCATCTGATGTAAATTTTATTGAAGAGAGACTCAACTTGGTCAAGTTCTGGCTTTGCCTTCATCAGGGGTCACAAAATTCCTTCAACAGATCCAGAACGGTTCAGTACAAATGCATGAAGATGCTGTTGCCTTTTATTGTTATGTCTTTCGTACTGAACTGTCTAAGGCAACAAAGAACTATGAGCCTACCATGAGGGGCTCTCATTTGATGTCCAGATACAAATCACAGTCTTTCAAACAATTGTACTTATTTGAAGCCCAACAAAAGGTCAAAGATAGTACGTAGTAGAACTCTCCAACTGCTGACTCTACAGAGCTCCATTTCAAAATCATCAGGATCCGGGCAACAGCTGAGATCAGACTGCAAAAAGAGTCAAAGACCTTTCAAAAATGGCGATAGAGTATAATTGTTTGAAAGACTGAATTTTTCATCAAATACTTTTGCCGATACATATTTAGTATTGGAGTCATTTTGTTTTGTTGGGTACACCAATTGTATTTGAGTAGTGAATGTATACACTTTTCATTCAATTATTTTTTATTGTACTCATTGCATTGTCACAGGCGATTTGGTTTACTCAGGATGTATCTGGGCATCAAATGAGATCCCCTCATGGTAGGCTTATAGTCTTTGTTGCCTTAGAAGCCTTAGATGTGGGAGTGTCATGGCTTAGATAACTACCATTATCTTTATGCATACCTATCTATAATTATTATTATTTATGACATTTTTACCCCCATTAGCCCAAAAGTGACTCAGGTTCAATGTGGCTTACATAGCAAACAATTAAATTGAATGATACATATTAATACATACACAGATTAAAAGTACAATAAATAATGCTAAACATTGGTTTGTAAAACAAATATAACATATATGGTGAATTAACCTGCATGCAACTGTTCTTAAGTGTAGATGGATAGAGAAGAAGATTAAATCATAATTAAGTTTGTAAAAGAAGTGAAGATGATAAATATGGGTACATTAGGGCTAGATAGGATTAGGGAGGAAAGAAGAAGTGAAATTAATGTATGAATGGATAATGTTCAAATAGATTCTTAGATTTCTGAAAGGCTAAATTGAAAGAAATTTATTTATTTGGTTCACTTATATCCCACATGTTCCCAGCTAGTGCGGGCTCAATGTGGCTAACCAAGTTAATACATCAAAACATAATACAGCAGATATAATAATTATAGAAAATTAACAAATACAGTAATGAAAGCAGCTAAATAGGAGAATATGGATGGGAAAACAGGAACAACAAAGGGAAGCAGACAGAAGGCAAAAAAACGGAAATTCAGTCAAAACGGAAATAGGGGATTAAAAAGTAATGAGGTCTTTAGGATAAGCTTTACTAAACAAATAAGTCTTTAGTAATGTTTTAAATGTTGGGTGATCCGATGTCTCTTTCAGTAGTCTCGGCAAAGCATTCCAGGAGAGCGGGCTGATGAACGGAAAGGAAGAAGCGTAGATTGTCTTGTACTTTAGATTCCTGCAGGAAGGATAGTGCAGAAGGAGCTAAGTACGAGATGACACCGATGAATTTCTGGGAGGTAAATCTATCAAATCGCACATGTAAACTGGTGCTTCTCCGTAAATGATCTTATGTGTTAAGGCGCAGATTTTGAATTCAATACGGTCTTTGATGGGTAGCTACTGAAGACACTCACGGAGAGGCTGCGCACTATCAAAGCGAGTTTTTCCAAAGTTTTCAGTAGGTTTCTGAAGGTCAGATAATCATCTGTGTATTTAATTGTTTTTGGTAGAGAATTCCAAATTTTAGTACCTTGATATGAGAAACTGGCATTTACAAATAGAGAAATGCAGAATGAGGGATTCTCTGGATGATGATACAGCATTATGTGGGGGTAATTCAATGCGATTGTTCATATATGATGGAGCAGGACCATATAGAATTTGGTGAATAAAAACACAGAACTTGAAAGATATTCTCTCTCTTATTGGTAACCAGTGTAGGTTGTATAGAAGAGGAGTTGCTTTGACAAAAGCAGGGTGATCTACATATGAGGCGTGCAGCGGTATTTTCAGCAGTTTGTAATTTTTTTTGATAAGACCGCCTTTAATTCCTGCATAAATGGAGTTGCAGTAGTCGAATTTTGTTAGTACTAGGGATTGAACCAACGTACACAAGACTGATTTAGTGAAAAAAAGGTCTTAATCTCTTTAGTTTCCAAAGTGAATTAGACACTTGAGACCAACCTAGAAACTTGAGTTTCAAGGGTAAGGAATTGATAATTGTGATTCCTAATATTTTCATTGATGAGTCAAGGGGATAAGTGATGTTCTCTAAAGTAAAATGTTAAAGATTTATAGGGTGGTGAGGGTTAGTTACTATTAGTTTTTTCAGTATTGAGTTTTAATTTAAAATTAGATGCCCAAGTTTCCCATTAATTTGATGTCTAATTTGACCGAGTTCGTTATTTCATATAATTCTTAGAGAATGGGATATAAATGGTGACATCTTTGACATAATGAATGATGAAAGACCATTATTTCTAGTAGACTATCTAAAGGGATCATCATGATATTGAGCAGGATGGGGGACAGAGGAGAACCTTGAAGTACTCCATAATCAGGAGACCATGTTGAAGAATAGATTGTTTGACTTGATATGATCTGTACTTTAGAAAGCTAGAGAACCATTTCAGGACAGCTCCACAGATTCCATAATGGGTTGAGGATATTTAGAAAAATATTATGGTCAACAGTGTCAAAGGCACTAAACATATCAAACTGAAGTATTAATATTTTGTTGCCAATACAATGTATGTATATGTGTGTGTGTGTGTGTATATATATATATATATATATATATATATATAAATTTTTCCATATCGTGTTACATCCCTCCTGTTGTCACATATGGGATTTTTCGTGTTCTATTGATTTTTTTTTTTTGTATTCCCTGTTGCTGTTTTTGTTTCCTTGATTTTTCTATATGCCTCACTGATTTCCACAGCCATGATTTCTGATATTATTCACTTGCATTACTATTTTTCTCTGCTTAGTGACTTCAGAATGCATCAATCTTGATGTGTTTTAATCTGGAATCAAACTTTATCTGCTGCTTTTAGTAAAATTGGGGTCTACTGCTAAGCTCTCTAGAACAAAAGTATGTATATCTGGGTATCTCTGGGTATATTTAAAATCCGGCATACTTTCCTCTATTTCCCCTGCTTCCTTATCCAACAGTGATCATGTCCGATGAGGCTGTGGAGCCAGGCGGACACTGATCAAAAGAAAGCAGCAGCAGCGCCAGGCAAACTGCAAGCCCAGAGGATAAAGGTTTAGCAGCGAGCAGCAGGAGTTGATCAAGTTGCTAGTAGAGGCCCAGATCAAGACTTTCGATATCCTGTTTGCCAACTTCCATCATTTCAGGGTAAGGCCAAATTGCAGGCTGCTTCAGACTGAGAAGTGGCCCCCATGTGAAGAGAATATGCTAATTCTTGGCTCATTGATTCTGTATTTCATCTGTAATGCTGACTTGCAAACACTTTCACTGTTCTGAACCCCAAAGGTTTTACTTCTGACCCTTTGGTCCCCAGATATCTATCTTGGTATCAACATTCCATATCCTTAGCTACCACATTCTCTGCTATTTCCATTCTAATAACTCACCTTATTTGCAAGCATTCATACCACCAGCTGTACTGGGTCTTTCCCAAGGTGAAACTGTAGATATTCATTCCCTCTCCATATGCTACTGCTGAATGCATCATTTGCATAACCTGTTCTTCCTCAGGTCAGTGGATGCAGTGATGTGGATGACCATTCAAAGCTTCAGCATCTAATAGATGAGTTGCTGAAAAATTAAGTTACTATCTTCTAACTTATCTGTCCCCTAAACTAGAGCATGCAGGTTCTCAACATGCACAAAATAATTGGATTTGGACCTCTTTGGTGGCTGACTAGCTCTGGTGGGCATGGAAGGCCTCCTGAGGTAGCCAGCTAGAGACATCACTTATATAAGGACTGCTGTCTCTCTTTATCTCACACAGTGCTTTTCCGGTATTTTAGCCGATTAAACGCAGTCCCGGCATGGTGAGGGACAGTATCGATGGATTTTTTAGTGACAGCATCAGGGGGAGGAGAAGTGACAGCAGTAGCAGCAGCGTTGAAACCGGTGATACAGACTGCAGTTCTACATCGCCAGGAGAGAACAGCAGTCACAGCATCTACTCCATGTTGCCACATGTGTCTGACGTGTCCACCTATATGATCAAAGGTGTCATCGACTTCGCAAAATTCATCCCTTATTTTCGGTACGGTATGACCTGGACAAGTCTGGGTGCTGAGTGTTTGGTGAGGATGAGTAGAAAGAGAATAGGTTTTTAAAAAGAGGAAAATAAAATGCATTACCAGCAGTGTCCATGGAAGCCCCTTGTTATATTTTTTATATGAAATTAGGGGGTACTTTTACTAAGGTGCCCGAAAAATGGCCTGCTCTGTTGTAGGCACATGTATTGGAGGTGTGAATTCCATTTTTCAACGCACCTACAAAAAAGGCCTTTTTTAAAGCCAAAAATAGATGTGCGGCAAATAAAAATTGTCATGTGTCCGTTTTGGGCCTGAGACCTTACTGCCACCCATTGACTTAGAGGTAAGGTCTCTGGCGGTAATCGTCAGCGCACATACACTGGTGATTACCACCTGGTTAGCGCCATGCAGTAGAAAATACAAAATATTTTTGGACGTGCATAAAAAATACAATTACCACCCGGGGCTTGCGGTAGCCAGGTGGTAGTTCCAAATTGACTCACCGTTGGACGCTCATAAGCACCTATGTGCTTTAGTAAAAGGGCCCCTTAGATATATCAGATTGGAGCAGAGCTGCAAGAACCCCTTGCTTAAAGGAGTGGGTAGCATGTGTCATTGAAGAAGACAGGGCTTGCATATATAAAGAGCAGGCAAATGCAACTTGATGGGAGGACTGGATGCAAGCACTTGCTGCATGAATGCTGGAGTTTGTGTTAGAGAAGACAGGACCCATGGAAAAGGATCAGAAGTACCAGACTGGATGGAAAAGGTCTGCATCTGATGACATGTAAGATCCTATTCTTTTTAAAATAAACTTTTGTTAGAATGCAGGTAGTACAGTGTTCAAGACCCATGATAGCTGTAGGTATATAAGGCAGATTATGTAGTTAGCCTCTCCTCACTTTAATATTCCCTTATCTCTTGTTTGTCCTGTTTGTCTGGCCTAATTAGATTGTAAGCTCTGTCGTGCAGGGACTGTCTCATCATGTTCAAGTGTACAGCGCTGCGTATGTCTAGTAGCGCTATAGAAATGATAAGTAGTAGTAGTAGTAAATGTCTGTTCTAGCACTGGGTGGCAGCAGAAAATCCAAGCTTACACCATACGTCTACTACGTATGCTACAGCAGCAGTGCCATATGTCTAAGCAAACGTTTACTTTTCAGTCTGCCACTCCTCATGTATTCTGGATACTGTATGTGAAATAAGACAACAGATGCACTGTGGCAGAGGAAGAGTGCAATTGGGCTGACTTTCAGTTGAAGGTACTGACTAGAGGTCTGCACGGGAACGGGGTTTGCAGGAATCCTGCAGGTTCCCCCCTGGTCAGCGGGAGTGCCGCAGAGATGGAAACAGACATGGGGATTCCCATGGGGATGGAGAATGTTCTGGCGGGATTCCCGTGGGGATGTGCACATTCCTTTGTTTGAGACTGGAGTGAACATAGTCGCAGATACTTACAATTCC
Source organism: Microcaecilia unicolor (assembly GCF_901765095.1). Taxonomy (NCBI): domain Eukaryota; kingdom Metazoa; phylum Chordata; class Amphibia; order Gymnophiona; family Siphonopidae; genus Microcaecilia; species Microcaecilia unicolor. The sequence goes on along the minus strand of NC_044035.1, from coordinate 253,472,173 downwards.
ACCCAGTGAACTGGGGAGAACTAGACAACTGGCCTGAGAGGACACATACCGATCTCCCCATTCCTATCACCCGAAGTAAAAGGGAGCAAACAGCAGGATCCACTGTATTTTCGCCCACCCCATCCTCTCCTGCACCCCGTACGAACCCTGGAGCTCACCCTTGCCTCAGGAGCATGGGCCACGGCGCACAGCTCAAGTTGCAGCCAAGGGAGAGAAAAGCGCAGCGGCAATCCATTTAAGCCTCAGGGGCAGTCGCCCCTTCCTCGGCTGCCACCTCCTGCGCTTAGGCTTGCAGTTGCAGCGGCATGGCTAAAGAACACACACGCAAGCAGAGCTCATCCGTACCTCCGCGAGCCCACTACTAGCACTGTAACCCCAGGTGGTGCTCGGGTGGCTGCAAAAATATCCCTAGACAGCCCGCAACCTGCCTGCTCTCTGCAAACATTGGATAACGCAACGCCAGGTTCCGCCCCCTAGGTCGCTGTCTTTCACGCTGACTGGTTTTCCTCACTGCCCGTCGAGTAAGTGGGGAAAGGTGAGCAGGTGTTCACGGAGAGGTTACAGTACGCGAGCCCGCAGCGCTTGTTGGTGGACCGTCTTGTGATGAAAAAATGCAGAGGAGCAGTTAAACATTCAGTCAACAATGAACTATACAGGAGTCAGGAGAGACGTGCAGAGGAACATTCTTTGAATAGGCAGAGTCTATACATACTTATGGAATAGTAGATGGAGTAATATCAGTAGAGCAGCAGAAGATTCAAACTTTCAAAGCATGGTTACGCCAATCGCCTCTTCTTTTTTATGGGGACGGGCGGGGATGGAGATCACTCACGGGGACGGGTTAGATTCTGGTGGGGATGAGCGGGAAAGGGTTTGATTTCGACGGGGACGGGTCGCATTTCTGTCCCCGTGCAACTCTCTAGTATTGACCTGTACTCAAGCTTTGGAGCAGGCTGACCTGATTGGCTTTCCTGGTATGGCCAGGTTAAGTTATAGTGAACTAAGCAAACTGCCTGGATGTTTTCAGGATTTTACAGTTATAAATGAACAGGCGTTTCTCTCAAAGCCAGAAGGATGGCTAAAGTGTCCTGAATATTTATTCAGTGTTTAGCCCCTCTATAGCTCTCTCCCATTCTGATGCAGAGGCTGTGGTAGGAATCCAGCCAATGGGAAGGCTTCCAAGTCATAAGGGAAGGGCCGAACTGCAAGGGGCAATGGGAATGAGGAGGGATAGAGCAAGTGAGCTTTGCTTGGGTTTTCGGAGTCCACCCAACGAAATTAGCGAGTGCTTTGGGGATGAGGGGGGTTGTTGAGAAGGATAGGAATGTAAGATGAATGGTGGAAGTATATTGTGGGGATAGCTGCTAGATGCTGACAAAAAAGTTGGCAGAAAATGATGTGTGTGTGTGTATGTATGTATGTATGTATGTATGTATGTGGGTGTGCTCATGTATCTGAAAAGCGAGAGTGCTTGTATGTATGTTTCTGCTTCTCTGATGGGGACAGGCTCATATAAATAGTTTCTCTAACGTACCTGTGTGTATAATTAGTTAAGGGTTCCCAATGCTGACTATGAGAATAGTATTTAGGCATTTTGTTTTTTAAAATTTCTTGTATGTGTCTGCCCTTTTTGCTGAGGGGGTGGGACAGCTCTTTCTCTCAGCTAGCTAGCATTCTTGAGGTGTGCCAAGAGGAAGTCAATGAATGTATCACATACTTTTGTGTGATGAAGAAGATGAAATGTAGATTAATCTTTGAAAACTCATGTAAGGTTTTAATATGGTGTGAATCATTTGCCTAAATATCCTGTTTTTGGTCATTGGAAGGGAACTGGATATAGAAGACCAAATCTCACTGCTGAAGGGAGCCACCTTCGAGCTATCTCAGATCCGCTTCAACATGGTGTTCAATGTTGAAACCAGAATGTGGGAGTGTGGCAAGCTGTCCTACACCATTGAAGATGCTGTCAACTGTGAGTTACTCTCCCCTGAGAGCCAATGCCTTTGGGTATAGGCTTGCTCTATACCATCTTGGTAAATTTCTTTAAAAGGCAGTAAAACAACCTAAGTATATAAGTTCTAAACATTCATGCAAACCACAGACCTGAGCCTTTGGGCTCCCCTCTACAGTTGCCAGGCAGCAGCACGATCCAGTACAGCTAAATGTACAAGCCTAGATTCTGGATTTTGGCTTTTAAAGTTGTTGTTTTCTAATAGGTTTCTGGGCTGTGGGCCATTTCACAGGTGCAAGTGTCTCAATTAGAGAATGACACGGGGACGAGGAACCACAGTAACAGTGGGGATAGGGACAGAGCTCGCGGGGACAGGGACAGAGACAGGGGACAAATTTGTCCCCGTGTATTTTCTACTTTGACCCAACACTGCAAAGCAGAGAAACTGCTGATGTGCCTGCCAAATAGGAATGTGCAAATAGGCCTTAGTCAGGTTGAGAGCCCGTGAGGAATTTCCAGAGTGAATGGTGACAATCGCTGACCTTAAAATTTCATGCGAAAGGGAGAAACCCGCAGGGCCCTGTTGACTCTCTTTAGATCTAAAATGGGGACGGTAAGAACCTTCCTTCTTCGGAACCACAAAGTAGATGGAATATCTGCCAAAACCTCACTCGGTAACTGGGACTGGGCATACTGCCCGCAATTCAACTAGCGGGCCAGAGGGCCCTGCGCCTTCACTTGAGACCAAAAAGGATTCCAAGGAAGGCATCTGGCAGAGTGTAAAGGAATTTGAGAGCGTAACTGTCTTGAATAATTTTGAGAACCCACTGATCTGAAGTATTTGGACCCGCCTCCAACCAAACTCTTTCAATTGATGAACGACAGCTACTGGAGGATGGACCTGTACACCTTCATTGAGCTGGACGACAGAGCCCTAGGAGGAGAAGGTGCCATCCCTGCCTCCTCACTGTCCCACATTAAAGGGCTGTATTTGTTGGAAATAACGGGATCTTTGGAAAGGAGTTCCTTTGCCAGGCCTAAAGCGCCTGACCTCCTGACCTCTGGAGGTAGTATACCCACAACCCACCGACTGTGGCCGGTCCTCTGAAGCCGAGGCACCTTAGTATCTCCTAAACTCTTGAACAATTTATCCAACTCCTCCCCAAACAAATCAGATCCACTGAAGGGAAACTTACTCAGCTGGACTTCGAGGCTGCATCCGCCGACCAACCCAAAGCCAAAGGGTCCTGCAAACCACTATTCCTAAGGCCTAGACTTGGCAATGCACCCGAAGCAAGTCAAAGTGTGTCGAACCAGAAAGGCTGCGCCAATCTCAGCTAGCTCCTGATTGCAAGGAAAAATCATCAGCCTCTCTATCTAAAACTCGCTCAGACCATCTGAAGCATGCCTGTGCCACCAGCATCCTCGAGATGGCCGCCTGCACCTCCAAGGCCAAAACATCAAAGAAATGCTTTAAGAGCATCTACGGGCGACGGTCTTGTGGGTCCTTAAGGGCTGTACCGCTATCCACCGGCGCTGTATTCTTCTTAGACACTGCCGAGAATACCACATCCACAAACCAGAGGCTTGAGCCAGTCCTTTTCCTGCTCCAGCATTGGATAAAGCCAGACCATGGGAAACAAGACAATCTGAAAGGGGCATCTGGAACATCCCACTGCACCAGCACAATAATCTTGTATATCCTGATGCATAGGGAAAGAACTGACCAGCATTACGGAATCCCTTCACCAAGGGATCCACCCTGTGATGAAACTGTCGTCTCCTGTAACTCTTCAAAATTCAAAGTAGAGGACACCAGGGCAATTAACTCCTGCAGGTCTTCCTTATGGAAGACCCTGGACACAGACGGATCCCTCCCCCGGAGGTAAACTCCTCAGGCGTAGAAAAAACCATCGCCTCCTCCTCGCAGTCCTCTGCTTCCATCTCCAGGTCATCTAAATCGGCTACAGACTCTAATTCCACATTCAGGACTAAGGTCTGATCTTCCCAGGACACCCTTGGTCTCTTTGGGGACAGTAAGGGACACAGGAGAAACATCCAAAGGCAGCGGCTGTAAGACCCAGTGGAGCACAATCTATCCATCCTGCCTTCCTTTCTTTGTTTCTTCTTTTGTTACTGATATACTGAGATTGACTAGGGATGAGCTGGGCTCTTATTGCCTCTCAAGAAGCTCTGTTCTCAGTTTCCACCTGCTGGAAGGTGTGCACAACCCATCGGTTCTGCTGGGCCCAGTCTAGAGGGACTAAAGGAAAGCAAATTAGCAGGTAGGGCCTAATTTCTCCATCTTATACAGCAGTGTCTTCTACACTATGCTGCACCAAGAAACCTGCATATATTCTTTCATGGTGACAGACTCTCTCTCTTTCCCCACAGCTGGGTTTCAACAGGATCTCCTTGAGCCTTTGCTAAAATGTCACTATTCCCTGAGAACTCTGAATCTACACACCGAAGAGTATGTACTCATGCAGGCTATCTCCCTTTTTCTCACCAGGTATGCATTATATAATCATGAAGTCATAAGTTTGCACTTCTATTTTACACCCTATATTTCTCTTGCTGCACCAAAAGATTTAGGGGCCCTTTTACCAAGCTGTAGGAAAAAGGACCTGCGCTGGCAACAGGGCTGTTTTTCCATGTGCTAGGGCCCTTTTTACTGCAGCAGGTAAAAAATCCCCCTGCACACATGGCCATATGGTAAGAGAACTCTTACCACATGTCCATATGAAGTACTGCCACCCATTCAGGTGGCGATAAGGGCTGCCACGCTAACCTAGCAGTAACCAGGCAGTGCACGCCAATGCCCGGTTACCGCCATGCAAGCCATTTCGGGGAGTTTTCTTTTTTTCCCCCCAGAAATGGCGCAGGCTTGGTGGCTGCTTTGGGCCAGTGACAGTCCCAAAAGAGTGAGTAGTAAGCCCGCATTAGGCTTACCGCTGCTCTGTAAAAGGGCCCCTTATTGCTTTGAAAGGATTAGATGCTGTATATGGCAGCTGGTAACTACTGCATTGAGGGGAGGAAAAGCTACAGTTACAGGAATGAAAAACTAAGCATCCATTAGTTGAAACTAAGGAGGGCAGCTGGAGTACTGAAATATATTTATTTTATTTTTTGAACCCAGCAGTTCTCAAATGCTCCTTTTATAGCTCCAGATCAATTGGAAAAAGTCTGGGGTCCGACACAGTCTTTGCTTGCACGACTCAAGCATTTTCCCTCTGTTTTAATTCCCTATCACCCAACATCCTTGATTGTGTTGTTGCAGCTCCTATCCTGTGCCGGTGGCCATCTAACCTGCCTTCCTTTGGAACCTTACAATCAAAGGCCCTGGTTCCAATCATTTAGACTCTCTACTTCCCTGTGATCTGTGTACACTGCTTCCAGAGCATCACCAGTCCCAGCCAACCCAGGGAACAGGACTCCAGTGCTAGGAATCAAACTGGGCTGACCTGGAATACCGACTTCTGTCACTGCCTCCCATCTGCTGTTCTAACATTATTTTGTTTTTCTTTTCTACATAGACCGTCCAGGCATAGTACATCATCATTCTATTGACCAGATTCAAGAGAAGATTGCAATAACCTTAAAAGCATATATTGACATTAAACGGTCACAGTCTGCATCTAAGTAAGTATAAAAGAAATAAGTAGAGCTGAAACATGGTTGTCCATTCACATCTTAACATGTCATCTGGATTCTGGTGAGATGTGTAGAAGAGACAGTCCACTTGGAAATGCAGCTCAAGGTCTATAGAATTAAGCTCCCTCTCCCAAAAGACCATTTATTTGGGTTGGCCTACAACTATATGTTTATATGTAGAAGATAATATAGGGGATACAGCACTTGAGGGAACAAAATTGTTATGGATCCTGGTGGGGATGAATTAAAACTACTCAACAGCAAAGAATAGAATAAGGTCCAAAGAAGGTGGAGTCCAAGAATAAAATAGGCACTGCCATTTGTTTATGGTAAAATGCCATCTATTGGAATATAACAATGTACCTGGAGAAGGATGACGCGACATAAGTAATGCCACACTGGGAAAGACCAAGGGTCCAACGAGCCTAGCATGCTGTCCACGACAGCGGCCAATCCAGGCCAAGGGCACCTGGCATGCTTCCCAAATGTACAAACATTCTATACATGTTATTCCTGGAATTGTGGATTTTTCCCAAGTCCATTTAGTAGTGGTTTATGGACTTGTCCTTTAGGAAACCGTCTAACCCCTTTTTAAACTCTGCTAACCACCTTCACCACGTTCTCCGGCAACAAATTCCAGAGTTCAATTATGCGTTGGTTGAAGAAATATTTTCTCCGATTTGTTTCAAATTTACTACACTGTAGTTTCATCGCATGCCCCCTAGTCCTAGTATTTTTGGAAAGCGTGAACAGATGCTTCACATCCACCTGTTCCATTCCACTCATTATTTTATATACCTCTATCATGTCTCCCCTCAGCCGTCTCTTCTCCAAGCTGAAAAGTCCTAACCTTCTTAGTCTTTCTTCATAGGGAAGTCGTCTCATCCCCGCTATCATTTTAGTCACCCTTCACTGCACCTTTTCCAATTCTACTATATCTTTCTTGAGATGCGGCGACCAGAATTGAACACAATACTCAAGGTGCGATCACACCATGGAGCCCATGTTTAGGCTAAAACATCTACATCAGGAGTCCAGTATGTTACAGCAAATGATATAGTACAACATATCATTTGACCTTGTGGGATAAATCATTGCATATAAATAAGTCTGCTATATTTCTTTGAAGGGGTGAATAAACATGTGGATAAAGGTAAGCCAGTTGATATTGTGTATCTGGATTTTCAAAAGGCATTTGACAAAGTACCTCATGAATGACTCCTGAGGAAATTAGAAAGTCATGGGATAGGAGGTAATGTCCTATTGTGGATTAAGAACAGGTTAAAAGATAGAAAACAGAGAGTAGGGTTAAATGGTCAGTATTCTCAATGGAGAAGAATAGATAGTGGAATTCCTCAGGGGATCTGTGTTGGGACTACTGCTTTTTAACTTATTTAAGATGGGAATAACCAGTGAGGTAATTAAATGTGCTGACGACACAAAATTATTCAAAGTTGTTAAATCGCAAGAGGATTATGAAAAATTCAAAATGACCTTATGAGATTGGGCATCCAAATGGCAGATGGCATTTAATGTGAGCAAGTGCAAAGTGATGCATGTAGGAAAGAGAACCCAAACTATAGCTAAGTGATGCAAGGTTTCCACATTAGAAATCACCACCTCTAGGTGTCATCGATGAAACATTGAAACCCTCTGCTCAGTGTGTAGTGGCGGCTGTGTAAGCAAATAGGATGTTAGGAATTATTAGAAAAGGAATGGAAAACAAAAATGAGAATGTTATAATGCCTTTGTAGTGCTCCGTAGTGCAACTGCACCTCAAACACTGTGTTCAGTTCTGGTCACCACATCTCAAAAAAGATATAGCAGAATTAGAGAAGGTACAAATGATAAAGGAGATGTGTCGACTTACCTGTGAGGAAAGATTAAAGGAGGCTAGGGCTCTTCAGCTTGGAGGAGAGATGGCTGAGGAGAGGGGGCACGCAATGAAGCTACTAAGTAATAAATTTAGAACAAATCAGAGATAATATTTCTTCAAACAACAAGTAATTGAACTCTGGAATTTGTTGCCAGAGACTGTGGTAAAACATCTAAGTAAGGTCCCTAAAAGTCCATAAGCCATTGTAAAGATGGACTTGGGAAAATCCACTACTTTTTTCTAGGATAAGCAGCATAAAATCTGTTTTAATCTTTTGGTATATTGCCAGGTACTTGTGTCCTGGATTGGCCACTGTTAGAAACAGGATACAGGGCTTGATGGACCTTTTGGTCTGTCCTGAGCTGCCCTATTCCTTACCTGCTTCTGTTAACAACTTCTGTCTTCCATTGACATATTTTTGATTTCAACAATGGTAGGTGTGCGACTAACTTCCTAAACATGGCTTGCTGTCAGTAAGTTTGCAAAATCAACATTATGATCACAAAACCCCCACGAAAAGAAAGACTGGCAAAGTGCCACTGACCCCAAGATAGCAGATCAGCCTGCACCTCCGAATCCCACAGTCAACTCTGCACGGACTACAGAAATTATCTCTGAGGTGTTGGCAGCAGTTGAAGCAGCCATCGACAAGAAACTACAAGTGCTATGTGACAAAACTGAAGCAGTTCACTAGAGATTAAAAAGTATGGAACTTGAATTTGATGCATGGCTACACCACATAGGAGCCCTAGAGGACAAGGTACAACTGCGTGCAAATTTCCTGGCTCTAGAAAGCAAAGTTGATGACACAGAGAACCATGTCAATTTCTGGTTTAGTAGGATTATACTGGAGGGTGAACTGCAGGGTTTCATAGAGACTTGGATCCCTCAGACTTTGCAGCTGATGCTGATTGCCTGGGACCCCACCCAGAACAGGATCATACCTGGCCCTTTATTTTCAACTCTAGGAGGCCAAAGGAAAGAAATCCACACACACATCACCAATAAAAAAAAGAGAGAGATCAAAGGCCTTTGGGAGAGAGTGTGGGTTCCACTTAATGACAGTGAGTTCACCCAGAACAGTCTCAAAATCCCTCACATCCTCTGCTCTTTTATTAAGAATGCATTGTCATAAATTAACTGGTTACATCACAAATCATGGGACATAAACTTTAAAAAATCATTGGCTAGATTATATTCTTCTTACATCTGCAAGTTCAGGGGATTCAGGGTACTCCCAAAACTGATAGTGATTCCAGTAAAAATCAAATATTTATAGGAATACGGAACTATCATACATTATTCCATACATCATCTGTGTGCTCAGACATCTGCATACATCATATTCACTTCCCTGTTCTCTTCCAAACATGTTTATGTCTAATAACTCGCGACAGGATTGTGAAAAATTACAGAAGGACCTTACGAGACTGGGCAGCTAAATGGCAGATGACGTTTAATGTGAGCAAGTGCAAGGTGATGCATGTGGGGAAAAAAAGAACCCGAATTATAGCTACGTCATGCAAGGTTCCACACTAGGAGTTACAGACCAAGAAAGGGATCTGGGTGTCGTCAATAATACACTGAAACCTTCTGCTGCTGCGGCTAGGAAAGCGAATAGAATGTTGGGTATTATTAGGAAAGGTATGGAAAACAGGTGTGAGGATGTCATAATGCCATTGTATTGCTCCATGGTGCGACCGCACCTTGAGTATTGTGTTCAATTCTGGTCGCCGCATCTCAAGAAAGATATAGTAGAATTGGAAAAGGTGCAGCGAAGGGCGACTAAAATGATAGCGGGGATGAGACGACTTCCCTATGAAGAAAGACTAAGGAGGCTAGGGCTTTTCAGCTTGGAGAAGAGACGGCTGAGGGGAGACATGATAGAGGTATATAAAATAATGAGTGGAGTGGAACAGGTGGATGTGAAGTGTCTGTTCACGCTTTCCAAAAATACTAGGACTAGGGGGCATGCGATGAAACTACAGTGTAGTAAATTTAAAACAAATCAGAGAAAAGTTTTCTTCACCCAACGCATAATTAAACTCTGGAATTTGTTGCTGGAGAACGTGGTGAAGGCGGTTAGCTTGACAGAGTTTAAATAGGGGTTAGACGGTTTCCTAAAGGACAAGTCCATAAACCACTACTAAATGAACTTGGGAAAAATCCACAATTTCAGGAATAACATGTATAGAATGTTTGTACGTTTGGGAAGCATGCCAGGTGCCCTTGGCCTGGATTGGCCGCTGTCGTGGACAGGATGCTGGGCTCGATGGACCCTTGGTCTTTTCCCAGTATGGCATTACTTATGTACTTGTGTAATAACAGTTTCCTGCATCTGGTAAATTTTAGTAATTTTCCATCTTATTTACTATACTAACATTTAACCTCTAATATTCCTCTGTATGAATGAGGGGACTATTATTTTCAAATATAACCTTAACATCATCAGTGCCACAGTATGGCCCCTTCAAAGTGGAGAGGGTGCACTTACTGGGCCCTAAAGGACCAGAAGGCTCGCATGCTCAAGTGGTCATTTTGAGAGTGCTGAACTTTGCCTGTGGGCAATCTTGAGGGTACTACAGGTAGTTAAATCGCTCATTTATGATGACAAAAAGGTTATGTGCTTTTAGAATTATTCTACGGCAGTGATAGCAAAGAGGAAAGCATTTACAGAAATCTGTTTGGAGCTTTTTGAGATGATAAAAACAATTTGCACTACTTTTTACCCCTAAGTTTCACTTCTTTGATAACGTGACAATAGCTGAGGTTTTCTTATTCACTCTCCCTTAATTTGCAAATGTTCAAGCACCTTGCAGTAGGGCCAGACTACAAAGACACGAAGAAACTATATCAACTCGTAAACAAACTACTAGACACCACACCGGTCACCACAACCAACACAGACACCCCATCTGCCGACATACTTGCTAAATATTTCAAAGAAAAAATTGTAAACCTACGCAACATGTTACCTCAGAACACCACCGACTTTGAAAAATTCATTTAGTGTCTAGACCCAATCCTCGGTGAATACCCAGCAGACAGAATCTGGGCAAATTTCACTCCCCTTACCGCCGAAATAATCACCAAAGCGATTAACAAGTCCGCCAAAACTCACTGTAAACTGGACACCTGTCCCAATTACCTAATAAAATCCGCTCCTAAACGCTTCATGACAGACCTCATATTCCACCTCAACTATATGCTTCAACATGGACTCTTCCCTAAAGAAAATGGCAACATCCTACTTACCCCAATACCAAAAGATACAAAGAAAAAATTCAACGAAATCACCAACTACCGCCCAGTCGTATCTATCCCACTGGTAGTCAAACTGACGGAAAGTATGGTAACCAAACAACTCACCGACTACCTAAACAAATTCTCTATACTACACGAATCACAATCAGGATTTCGCTTCAACCACAGCACCGAAACAGTACTAGTCACCCTCCTAACCAAATTCAAACAAGAAATTGCAAAAGGCAAAAGCATACTTCTCCAGCAATTCGATATGTCTAGTTCGTTCAACATGGTAAACCATAAAATACTACTATACATCCTAGAATACTTCGGGATTGGTGGAAGTGTACTTAGCTGGATTAAGGGTTTCTTAACCACTAGAACATATCAAGTGAAATCGCACTCGAACATATCATCACCATGGAAAACAGACTGTGGAGTACCCCAAGGATCACCACTATCACCGAACCTTTTCAACCTAATGATGACCTCACTAGCCAAATCCCTAGCCAACCAAGGCCTCAAACCTTACATCTACGCAGACGATGTCACGATATACATCCCCTACAAACATGACCTAACAGAAATCACTAATGAAATCAAACTCAGCCTAAAAATCATGAACTCATGGGCGGATGCATTCCAATTAAAACTTAATTTAGATAAAACACACTGTCTCATCCCTTTCATCCCAATGCAACATGAACAAACCCACTTATATAAACTTCCTAGACTACACCCTTCCCATTTCAGACAGCCTGAAAATTCTCGGAGTTACAATTGACTGAAACCTCACGCTCAAAAGCCAAGTGAAATCTACAACAAAGAAAATGTTCCACTCAATGTGGAAACTCAAAAGAATTAAACCTTTCTTCCCGAGGGCAATATTCCGCAACTTGGTACAATCAATGGTACTAAGCCACCTAGACTACTGTAACGGAATCTACGCGGGATGCAAAGAACTAATCATAAAGAACTCCAGACTGTTTAAAACACTGCAGCCAGGCTTATATTTGGAAAAACGAGATTCGAAAGCGCCAAACCCCTACGAGAAAAATTGCACTGGCTCCCAATCAAAGAACGGATTGCGTTCAAAATCTGAACTCTGGTTCATAAAATCATCTACGGCGATGCTCCAAGATACATGACAGACCTCACTGACCTACCAACTAGAAACACAACAAGATCAACACGGACATACCTAAATCTCCACCACCCAAGTTGCAAAGGACTCAAATACAAATCAACCTATGCATCCAGCTTCTCCTATATAAGCACTCAACTATGGAACGCACTACCAAAACACTGTGAAAACAATGTATGACCTATTAAACTTCCGAAAGTCACTAAAAACTTACCTATTCAAAAAGGCATACCCAAATGATACAACTTAAATGCCTGAGTCCTGCAACACAACGACTCTAATACTTGAAATAGACATACTCTTCCTTCTGACTTATTCCATAATGTGTATGGCACACACGACTTCTACCATATTACTATGTATTTGTCATACTGGAACTGTTCTTCAAGAGCTGATGGACAGCATTTTATATTACTTTATTGGACAAATTGAAAAACGCTATTCCAAAAGTGGCAATGTGGTGGACACCTACATTGTGGAAATCCAAACGTCTGTTTATAAAATCAGTGCCACATTTTGTTATATCATGAGGAGTTTGCTTAATTTCCTAGACTCTAACACTTGTATATAATGGTCTACCTAACAAAAATATATTTCACTATGATCGCAGTATAAAAATGGACTTTGACGGGGAACAGATTTGCATATTGCCAGTTAAAATATTATATACACTCCTTAAGAACAATCCCCCTGGGAAGCTTACTATGATGCACATGTAGTTGAATTACTCACTGATCCTCTATGACTAAAAATTCAGATAGCATCTGGAACGTAGAAGTGTCCTGTCCTGTTAAAATGACAATTATTGCAAGTCTTAAATAGACACAAGCTTATTGCTTCTGATCATTAGCCCTATTAAATTTTCAGAGATGCCAACTTATGAGCATAACTCCCAAAGTAAGGAGTACAAATCCTTTGAATATCGGCCCATATCTTTTTGGTGGTCTCTAAACTTTCTCTTTGATATGTTGATATATTATCTTGTGGCTACATTTATATTTATCAATGTATTCTGTGCAAATCCTTTTTTAAATATTATAGATCCATTTCACCATATTACAATACCTTTTTTTTTACTATGTATTTATATGCAATGATTTATCCCGCAAGGTCAATTGATATGTTGTACTAGCTGTTTTGTGTTAGCATATTGGACTCCTGATGCAGGCATTTTAGCTGAAACACAGCTGTGTCAAATCGTGCTTCTCCAGGTGTATTATTGTATTCCAATAGATGGCATTTTATCATAAATAAATGGAAGTGACAATTTTATTCTTGGACTCAATGTACTTTGGACCTCACTCCATTCTTTGCTGCTTGCCACCTGTGAGGTGTCTTTTACTAAAACCTATTCTACAGCATAAATTCATGTAAAATTACATTAATGATACATACTGATTGTTTTAATTTATTCTCCGAGGACAAGCAGGCTGCTTGTTCTCACTGATGGGTGACGTCCACGGCAGCCCCTCCAATTGGAACACTTTCTAGCAAAGTCCTCTGCTAGTCCTCGTGCGCCGATGCGCACCGCGCATGCGCGGCCGTCTTCCCGCCCGAACCGGCTCGTGCCGGTCAGTCTTCTTTTGTCCGCGCTCGGTACGGTCGTGTTTCGCCGTTCGCGCCCCAAAGTTGACCTCGCGCGTCGTTTATGCACTTCGTTCTAAAAAAAAAAAAGGTGTCGGAAGGAGACCTTTATGGTTTTCTCCCTTCCCGTACTTCCAGTCTTTGCCCCGGTAAGTTTTCTTTCGTCGTCGGGGTAGGCCCTATTTAGGCCTCGGTCGAAGTTTTCTTCCCCCTGTTTTTGCGGTGCATTTTCGCCATTTCGAGTTTTGATCTCGCCGGTGCGATTTTTCCGCCCATGACATCGAAGTCTTCCAGCGGCTTCAAGAAGTGCACCCAGTGCGCCCGGGTAATCTCGCTCACTGACAGGCACGCGTCGTGTCTTCAGTGTCTGGGGGCTGGGCACCGCCCTCAGGCCTGTAGTCTGTGTTCCCTTTTACAAAAGCGGACTCAGGTAAGCGAGATTAGCCCAGTGGAACATTTTGTTCTCGGGCTCTTTGTCGGCATCGGCACCGGGAGTATCGACTGCTTCGAAGTCGTCGGCGCCTGGACCTTCATCTTCGCCCCCGATTGCATCGAGTGCATCGAGGCATTGGCCCTCTGCATCGGGGCAACATCGGAAGGCTGCGTCGGCGGTATCGAGACCTCCTCGTCTGCTGATGTCGTCGGACGGTGATGCTTCGTCTGAAGTGCAGGTGAGGGCTTGTCCATTCCCCTGCTGGTGGCGGTGAGCCTTCGGGTGGGTCTCCCCCCATCCCGAGGGCTCCTGCGGTACAGCCCCCCGAGACCGACCTCCTTCGGTCTCGGCCCCGAGGAAGCGACGGCTGGATTCT